>NC_133666.1:378972351-379287052 GCF_037893015.1 Macrotis lagotis
AACCTAAAAAAAAATTATAACTCATTCCAGTTCTTAAAAGTTTCAATTACAGAATGATGTTATTGTTGGATTTCAGTAAATAATAATACTACTTAAAATTTTTTAGAACTTTTATGTTTTGTTCTCATACCAATGTGAATTTCATACCAATGCGAATATTCTGCATTTTACTCAGAGAAGATTGTGTTATTTGAGTAGTTAAATTATTTCACCCTTAGTATTGATTTATCTATGGTGGCTATGCACATATTGTATACTATCAGAAACTAGAAACTAGATAGGTAAGGGCTTTTGTTGTTAGTATTTTTGTAACTTCAATGTCCAGTAGATATAGTAGGGGTTTAAGAAATGCTTTTAAATTTAATTGAATCAGAAGTAGAACATACATTGTCTGCTTTCTAATCCAGGACTCTGTTATCCCATTGTCATCTTTAAGTAATGAGTAAATTTATCTTAAAGCCCACTATCCAACCAGATTTGAGTACATGTATTTCCTAGAGAAGATTATATATTCATATCTGTCTATATATCTTTCTATCTATCTATCCATCTATCTATCTAATCTATAGCTATGTATATATATATATATATATATATATATATATATATATATATATGTATATATATATATATATAAACACCAGTAACAATTTTTAACAGGTCACATAGATCATTTCAATCAGCAAACCCAAGCTAGATAGAAAATGTAAGCGATTTTTCAAATAAGAGCAAGTTTGTTGTCACCAAAAAGGATCAAGAAAATACAATACCTTTTTTCCTTATATGCTTTAGCCATTTTGATGTGTAATTAATATTATTTCTGTGCCCTTATCCACAGTTCTTATGGGGAAAATGGGTTAAGAGGAACAGAGTTATGGAAATTGAGATGCAAAGAAGTGAATTGACATACCTAAAGTTACACAGATGAAAGAATCAAAACAAAAAAATGTTCTTGCCCAGTTATCTCACAAGCTTCACATACTTCTTGCACAAACAAGTTTTATATACAAACTGGCATTAGATTCAGAAACTGAGAAAATTGAGAGGGAGGGAAGTTTCACTCTCTAGTACAAAATTATAATTACAAAATTAACTACACTAGGGTAGTCATTATGATGCTCTATAACACAGAAGATTTTCAGCCTTCATTTCAGGAAACAGAAGTCTTTGAAGAATTTCCTCATTGTTGTCTCACTTGTTATAAATCTAAAAAATATAAAAATAATGAACAATAATTAACTCAAATCTTCCTTATCTTATACCATATCTATGATGAAAAATTATAATTATCTTTCTCATTACATAGGAGGGGAAGATTTTCCCCAGTAGAACACATATGTCTTTTGAAAAACAAACAAAACAAAAAACTTATTTGTCATTCTAACTGGAAATGAGGATTGATGCTTTGGTTAAGTATTCTGCTTACCTTTTACTTTATTTGTATTGTTATTATCTATCTTCTGATTTTCCATCTCTTATTCTGTCTTCCTAGCTTTTCTCTGGGAATGGATTAACTTCTTAATCTTACTATACAAAATTAGGGAAACAATGGTGGGATATTAGAAAAGAAAAAATTCACAGCTTTGTAGTTTTAGAATTGGGCTAGAAGGGGTACTAAGAGGAAGACTTAAGAGAGAATTTGTTTTTGTCTTTAAAACAATGTATATAAATTTTCAAGAAGTATCGCTCTCTTATATCAGGGTATAAATGCAAATTAACTTCAATCTTGATGACCAAAGTGACCAAAAAATCTTGGAAATTTCCTTGAATGGTCCTGAGAATTTAAAGGAACAAAAGCATTGAATGTGTAAAATAGGAAAAGAACGGTGCTACATTCAATTTCCTAAATTAGAAATTTACAGAAGAAATCCAAGAAGTAGCCTTTGGCACTAGTTGATATTTAACATATGTGGTGAATGAGGTAAAAAGCCATAACTCAATGCTGAAAAATTACTAGATCTGTTGAATGAAGTCACAGAGGAAAATTAGAACTAAGGACTTCTGCTATGTTTTTTTTTAATAAAATAACTAATAGGGTTCTATTCTACAGAAAAATCTTTAGTCAAACAAAGGCATGGAGACCCAATAGAGTGGAAAATGTCTAAAGTATATTATAAAATGTTCCCCCAAAGCATGCTTATTTGTATGTATATAGACATATATATGTGTGTGTGTGTACATTCTAGCATTTTATAATAATAAAGGCAAACATTTGACTGAGGAAAAATGGTCTGTCATTTCAATTTTCCTACTTTGTGGGACAGTGCTGGAAGAGATATCACATTACTACCAAGTTCAATTCCCCTGGACTAAACCAAGGCAAAATCTATGTAGCTACAGATTTGATCCATTTCAAGCTCATTTCTTCCATTCATTTAAAAATCTGGAAAGCAGAATTGAAAACTATCATTTACATTTGTTGTGAAATACCCTTTCGGAATCATTTTCTAAGTATCTAAGTCATGTTCTGCCTGGTACCCTTACTTTAAAAAAAAAAAAACTATTAAGCATTCAATATGTACAGAAGTGATGTAAAAGATGTTGCCTAAGTAAAATTTACACAGGGGTGAAGAATGGATAGATAAGATGGATTACACAGAGAGAAAACAGAGAGACACAGAGAGAGATAGTGGTAAAGAAAAAGAGGAAGGCAGAAAAAGGGATGGAGAAAAAGGGATACAGAGATACAAAAAGAGACAGAAACAGACACAGAGATTTATCTCTCGAAGTAAATATAGTTCATAAAACAAAAAACTATAAAGGAATAAATATATATATATATATTCATTTTTTCTTTTACACTGATCATTTAGCATAAGGTGTAAAAAAAATAATGCAAGTATTTCACTAAATCAACCTAATCTCATCATCAGGAAAAGAGCCTTGACATCATTTTCAAAGAATTACTACAGGAAAATTGCCCTGATATTCTAGAAGCAAAGGGCAAGATAGAAATGGAGAGAATCCACCAATCCCCCCTGAGAAAGAGATCCCAAAAAACCAACTGCTAGGAATATTATAGCCAAGTTCCACAACTCCCAAGTCAAAGAGAAAATATTACAAGCAGCCAGAAGGACACAGTTCAAAGATCGTGGAGCTGCAGTCAGGATCACACAGGACTTAGCAGCAATTACATTGGAAGCTCGTAGGGCTTGGAATATAATATCCCATAAGGCAAAAGAGGTTAGAATGCAGCCAAGAAACTACCCAGCAAGGCTGAATGTCCTCTTCCAGGGAAAAATGCGGATTTTCAATGAACCAGGGGAATTTCAAATGTTCCTTTTGGAATGTCCAGAGCTGAACAGAAGGTTTGATCTTCAGGTGAAGCATAGAGAGTGGAGGAGAAGGGGAAAATATGAGGGACTTAATGGTGATGAACTGCATGTATTCCTGCATAGAAAAATGATACTGATAATACTCATATGATCCTTCTCAGTTAATAGAGCAGGTAGAGGGAGCTTTTATAGTTGAAGCACAGGAGAAAGCTGAATTCGAAGATAAAATATGGTGTAGAAATGGAGTCAATAGAAAAAAAAAAGGGAAATGTAATGGGAGAAAGAAAAAGGAGAGGGGGAATAGGCCAAGATATTTCATATAATAAGATTTTTCTTTATTATAATGAGCTATTGCAATGATATGGAAGGGGAGAGGCAAGGGGGAATGAGGGAACCTTTGCTCTCATCAGAGGTGGTTAGGAGAGGAAACAGCATATATACTCAATGGGGTATAGACATCTGGAGTAAGAAGGAGGGGGGAGCAGGGGGAAGGGGTGGGAATGTGAATAAAGGAGGAGAGGATGGACCATGGGGGGAGAGTGGTCAGATATAACACATTTTCTTTTTTACTTCTTGCAAGGGGCTGAGATTGGATGGCCTGTCCAGGACCATAGGACCAGGTGGATGCTGGGCCTAAGGGGAGGTATGGGGGCTCAGGGCCTCATGGCCCCAGGACCAGGGATCTGTCTGCTGCGCCACTCAGCAACCCTACAGCAGAGTCAGAGTAAAAGGAGAGAGAAAATATAGTACATGGTAGTGGAGAAATAAGAAAGGAGGGAGTTGCAATCAGCAATGGTAACATTGGAAAAATATGGAAGTAACTTTAGCGATGGACTTATCATAAAGAATGTGATCTGCCCACGACAGAGTTGTTGGTGTTGGAACAAAGACTGAAGCACATTTATTATTATTATTATTATTATTATTATTATTATTATTATTATTATTATTATTATTTGGGAGGGGTGCAGGGCAAATGGGGCTGGGTGCCCTGCCTGGAGACGCATAGCAGGGTGATCGTTGGGTATCTGACGTCGGATTTGGACCTGGGTGCTCCTGGCTCAAGGGCCAATGCTCTGTCTGCCACCCAGCCACCCCTACTATTATTACTATTTTATTTTATTTTGGGTCTTTTTTTTCTTTCTTTTTGGTTTTTGCAGGTCAGTGGGGATCGAGTGGCTTGCATGTCACACAGCTGGGTGATTGTTGGGTCTATGGGGCCGGATGTGGGCTCAGGTGCTCCTGGCTCCAGGGCTGGTGCTTTGTCCCTTGTGCCACCTGGCCATACCTACAATTATTACTATTATTTTTTTATTTTAGTTTTTTCCTCTCCCCTTCACTTTATTACTCAAACAAGTCTATATTTATGGGGGGAAGGTGGTATTTTGTTTACTCTTAAACAAGAACATTTTATTAATGTAAAAAAATTGTACAAAATGAGAATAAAAAAAAATAAAATAAATCAACCTAATCAACCATGTTCATCCTGCGAATGAAGGAAAGAAGGCAAAAATGTTCAGGTCAGAAGCTCCTACTTCCTGGCATTTGTCTACTGTTTAAGGCTGATTTTTTAATGATTAAATATTGTTGGAAATGGCTATACAGTTATACTCTATACAGTTATATTGTAAATAACAATTTATTTACCTAAAATAGACACAAAGAGAGGGGGAGGATCATTGTTGTTTGTTTGTTTGTTTTTCCCTTTTCCTGATTTGAGTTAGACTATTGTAGAAATGGCTCCAGGATCAAGGTAAAGAGAGAATCTTCTTTAACATTTCATCTAGTGCTACCAGTAATACCCTCTGGGATCAGAGAATACAGTTTTAATCTTGAAAACAACTCACATTCACCCCATCTGCAACCAAGTTTTCATATTTATATACTTTTAAAACATTTGAATAGACATAGTAATGTGACACCTCACTGGCACTTAAACCCATGGAGCTCTGACATGGACTTTTGACATAGAAAAGAACTAGAGGTCTCATTATTTCTTTCTATCATCTGAGTCAAACCATTCAACTCTCCAAAGTGTAGCAGCTGGGCAAAAGGAATTTGCTTTCAAACTTATGATTTCAGGACTTCTTGAGGTAATTTTGGGAGAAGGGAAGTTGAATTAAACTTTAGATATTGTGTATGTTTATTTTGTCTAGAGCTTTTCTATTACATTCAAATCTTCCATATGTTCAGTTATATGAATTTCTATATGATATTACATAAAGCATATGAAATGCCTAGAAATTGAAAGCATTGGAAGTAACAGCATCTCCCTCTATTTTTCTTTCTAATTGGAGGAGGGGAAGGATTAATTGAAAAAAAACAAGTCATAAAAGAGTGTATTGGGGATTTGTAATTGGTTTATGTAGTCTCTCACCACAGGGTCACTAGTTTTAGTGTCTGGGTAGAGAGTGAGGGAAGTCATGACCCAGAAGCAACTTTGGGCTTATGAGAAGGAATTTCTCATGGATAAGAACAACTATTTTTAAATTCATTTTCCTTTATATCTTTGTCAAAAGTATATTTGAAGTAATAAGCTGTGACTAATGCATCACCTTTGAGATTTTCTTTCTCTTTAATCTTTCCCTGCTCAATATCAAGTTAGGGTATGAAACTATATTTGGATTGCGGCATGGATATATACATATAGTTTAGAAGACAAATCAGTAAATTTATTTGGTTGATGGTTAACAAGTTTAGGTAAGGATGAACATCTGTTAGTGCAAAAATAAAGGTGATTTCTTGGTCAGGGGGACTTCTGAAAGTAACAAATTTATATAGTTATTTATGATATGAAGAAATATGAAAAAAACAAAATTTATCATCCTACAAATAAGTGTTCAAAGAAAATGAATAACCAGTTTCCAAAAACAATGACAAGTCATTATCAATTGCAGGAAACTTTCCTCTTATTCATTAATAAGTGAGATGAAAATTGAAATAACTATAAATTTGACTTATTCAGAATATTGGAAGTGAATACAAAATTAGGAATATTCAATTTCAATATTCTGAAAGAAGTTGAGAAAATAGACACAATAATGTGCTAGTAGTGGAAATGTGAATTGGTCTAAGCTTAGAAAAAATTTAGAATTATTCGTGAACAGTAGTAACATTTCCATATACTCTGACTCAAAGATCCCATTTCTCATTTTACAGAGATCAATGATAAAAAAATGAGAAAGGATATACATATTCCATAGTAATGAAATATGGAGAAGAATAAATAAGAAGTTACACATAGAGGTGTAAATAAAAAGGTAGGAGAAGGTTTTAGTGGGTTTTGAATTCCAAAGAGATGATTTTATATTTGTTCTTAGAGATGATGGCACATGGCACATGGTACAGTGGGTAGAGCATATATATTGGAATTAGGATGATTCACCAAACCTAGCCTCAGTTGTGTGACCCTAGTTATTCATTTGTAAAAATGAGCTACAGAAGGAAACGGCAAACTTCTTCAGTATCTTTGCCAAGAAAACTGCAAAATGGATTCACAAGAGCCAATCATGATTGAAAAAACTGAACAGCAACAATTTGGAGGTAATAGGAAGTCAATGGAGTTTACTGAGTAGGGGAGTTGGTGAGATACTCCTTAGTCAATCATCCAGTACTAGGCAAGAAAGTGAAATTGATGGGGGTTGTAGTGAATAAGAAACCTACAGAGTACCAGCTGATGACCTAACGGGGAGACCAAAGAAGAAAGGAAGGCTAAACTTTTTTGATAAAGCCCCAATCACTTCACAATAGTTATGACTTTTGTCTAAAAATCATTTTGTCTAAAGTCTTTTTGTCTGAAGACTTTTGTCAAAAGACTTTTGTCTAAAGTCATCTTTAGCTCTCTTTTCATAGTGATTACAATAAAATCATATTTTTCTTTATTTGTAATTTTTGTCTTGTAAAAGGTAATTTGGTTGAACAAAACCTAATCTTTTATAAATTTGTATTTAAAGACAGTATCCACCTTCTCATTGAATGGCCTTTATGCAAAGATCAATAGGATGAATTCCTGTTTGAATTTAGTTCCAGGAATAGTATTTGTTTTGACTTTTTATTCTTGTTGTCAGAAAATGAAACCCACAGTTTATTTCTCTTTTCCATTAAGCTACTAAGAAATTTAGATTAAAATTATTAGTGAAATATTTTAATCTGTTTAATACAGTCCTCTTAAAATAGTAGTTCCTACTTAATGGTTTGTGAGTCCCTTTGTGGACATCAAGGAATTTGTCCTTAAAATTCTTTATTGATGCCTTAAGAAGTCAATATTTTCCCAGTGATGTTGCAAATATATTTTTCTTCCATGACAATAAGCATGTCAGTGCTTGAAGCATTGTAAGTTTACTTCTGAAGCAATTAAAAATCAGATCATACATACAGTGATTTTGCTATAGTATATAAAACGCTACTCATTTCTGACCAAGTACTTTGTTACACAATGTTTTCTTACTGTTTCTCAATGTGTCATTAAATGTTTTTTTCCAAATACCACAAATGTACAACATTCTATCACAAGTTAATTCTATTTATTGATTGATTGAACCCCAGAAAAACAGCATGTTTTTTGCCAAGTTAAGACTTGTATTATATAAATCAGGAAATATCCCTTTTCAATTTATTTGCATGATTGTTCTTAGCTCCAATTAGATTCATAGAAATTTTTTTTACTATAGTTACTGTATTTTCTCCAGCATTAATGTATATTATAGACATGTTTGCACTTTAAATATAAATATAGCAATCTTATTTGTATGCATTTGTGCGTTCATGTACATGTGAATATTTGCCATGTGTATTTGTGTGACTATATGTATTGTGCCTATATACATATCAGTGTATAAACAAACAAAAAAAGAAATCCTGGAATTGGGCAGGGTAAAGGGAGGCATTACTTGAAGACTTCAAAAATTTATTCTTGACTTAGTAAAAGAAAATTCATTAAGGTATCCAAGATGGCAGGTGAAGGAAGGAAATCCTGGAAGCTCTCCTCCAGACCACTCCATGTATCTCTAAAAAACAACTTAAACCAAATTCTAGAGTGTCAAAACCCACAGAAAGACCAAGTAAAACAATTTTCCAGCCCAAGAAAATTTGGAAGATCCATGGGGAAGGTCTATTAAACCGGTATTAGAAAGGACAACAGTGCAGCTCAACTGGTGCCAGCCATTTGAACAAACCAACTCGAACCATCCAGCAAGAGCCTACAGGGTGCCTTGCTTCCTGTCAGTGCCTTGGTTCATGGCAGTGAGGACAATTTCCTGACCTCTCAGCCCAAAGATTGTCAAGGACAACTTGGAAGGTCAACAGGAAAACTTTGACACACTGAAGTGAGCCCAGAGCCCAGTCCAAATGCCAGCCTCCATGAAGCCCCATCCAGGGAACCAGGAGAAAGTCTGTGGAGTTACCCAGCAAGGAACTACCCAGCAGATGCTTCCAAAGCTTAGTCCATGGACAGTAAGTAGTTTAAGGAAAACTACAGAGGTTTCTTTCCTAGGTTTCCCTGAGGCATACCTCTGTGACTTTACCCATACTCAGAGGCAGGTCAAAACCTAGAACTCCAGTCGAACTTTATAGCCATAACAGAGCACAGATGAGGAGAACAGGCAGAGACTCTCAAGAGACCTTGAAGGAATTGAGGTCCCTGTGGGTGTCCCTGAAAACAGTTGCGAAAACACTCAAAATCTTGGGACAATATGTCCTCCACCATGAAAGCTGAGCTTCAACTTAACAAAGAGTTAAAATCAAATCATAGGCTGGGAAATGAGCAAAGAAGAGAAGAAAAATAAATTTAATCATAGACAATTACTTTGGTTCCTTGATCAAAATATACTCCCAGAAGACAACAAAGTCAAAGCTTCGGTATCCAAAGACTCCAAGGAAAATATGAATTGGCAGGCTATGGAAAAGCTCAAAAAAAGATTTTTGAAAAGCAAAAAGAGGTAGAGAAAAAGGTGGGAAGAGAAATGAGAGGAATACAGGAAAATCATGAAAACTAAGTCAGGAGCTTAGTCAAGGAATTACAAAAAATACTGAACAAAATAAAATCTTAAAAACCTGTTCAGGTCAAATGGCTTTTGTTCAAAAGATTATTGAGGAGAAGAATACCCTAAAAAGTAGAACTGGCCACCTGGAAAAGGGGATATAAAAGTTCTCTGAAGAAAATAAATACTTCAAATAAAGGATGGAGCTAAGGAAAACTGATGATTTTGTGAGAAATCAAGAAAACAATAAAATAAAGCCAGACAAATGAAAAATTTAAAGAAAATGTGAAATATTTCATTGGAAAAACAACTGACCTCAAAAGCAGATCCAGAAGAGATAATTTAAAAATTGTTGGACAACCCAAAAGTGAAGACCAAGAAAGGAGCCTAGATTTAATTTTTCAAGAAATTCTCCAGGAACATTTCCCTGATATGCTAGAAGTAGAGAGCAAAATAGAAATAGAGGGAATCCATCAATCACATTCCTGAAAGAGATCTCAAAATAAAAATTTCCAGGAATATTATAGTCAAATTCCAAAACTCCCAAATCATGGAGAAAATATTACAAGCAGTCAGAAAGAAACAATTCAAATATCATGGAGCTATAGTCAAGCTTATTCAATATTTAGTAACTTTAACAATAAGGGCTCATAAGACTTAGAATATGATATTCTGCAAGGCAAAAGAATTTAGATTACAACCAAGAATCAACTACCCAGTAAAACTCAATATCCTTTTTGAGTAGAAAAGATGGATATTCAATGAAATAGTGAACTTCCAAATTTCAGATTGAAATAACCAGAGCTGAACAGAATGTTTGATCTTCAATTATAGAATTCAGGTGAAACAGAGAGAGAATGGATGGGAAGAGCAAATTATGAGGGATTTAATGATGTTGAACCTATATTCTTGCATAAGAAGATGATACTGATAATTCTTCTCATTTATTAGGGCAGTTAGAAGGAGCATATATAAAAAGAGGTATGAGAGAGAGAGAGCTGAATATGAAGGTTTAAGATATTATAAATAAGGAGTTATGGGCAAGAAAGGAATATACTGGGAGAAAGAAAAAAGAGAGGTAGAATGGGCTAAGTTATGTCACTTAAAAAAGGAGAGAAAAAACTTTTGCAATGGAGTGGAAAGGGGGAAATGAGTGAGCCTTCATTCGCATCAGAAGTGGCTCAGAGAGGAAATAACATACACATTCAATTGGGTATAGAAATCTATCTTACCATAAAAGAAAATGGGAGAAGAAAGGGTTAGGAGAAACAGGACATGGGGAGGGGGAAGGGTGAGGATAAATGGTAAAAAAAAAAAGGGAAGATCACGGAAGAGGGTAATCAGAAACAACACACTTGTGGAAGAACAAGGAGAAAGGAGAGAAAGAATAGAATAAATAGGAGTAGGGGAGAATAGGATGGAGGGAAATACAACTAGCAATAGCAACTGTGGGAAAAATATTGAAGCATTTTTTCCTAATGAACTTATGATAAAAAATACTATTCATCCGAAAGACAGAGCTGATAATATCTGAATACAGAATGAAGAATTGTTTTTTTCTCTCATTATATTTTTCTGGTGATTTCTCTTTTTTGTGGAGGAGGGATTAGGTTTACTTTTACAACATAACTATTATGCTAATGTGGAAAAAAATAAATTAAATTAAATTGCTTTAAAAAATTCATTAACTAGAAAAAAGTTTAAATAATTAATGAAAAAAAAGATAATATTTTTAAACAGAAGAAAAATATGGAAAAACAATTGAAGTTCATAGCAATTAGTCAATGAAGGTATAGACACACAGAACTGGGAAAGATTTGGACTGGTTTAAATAGTAATAATTTGTAGGAAAAGTGTATATAAAAGTAGGGCTGCAACATTCTCCCCACTATAATCCACCCTCCATAATGTTACCAAATTTTTATTACATTTAGATATTGATTATCCTTAAATTTAGATCTGACAATGTCATTCCATTACTCAACAACTCCAGTGGTTTCATATTGCATCTAGAATCAAGTATAAAACCCTAAATTTAGTTTTTAAAACTCTTTATGATATGACACAATATAGCTTTCCAGTCACATTGAAAATTACTCCATCTTCTCATAATCTGAAATCTTTTACTTAACTACTTTGTATTTATTCATATTTTTATTCATTTCATTTATTTAGTATATAATTACTTATGTCCTACTGTCATAAAATGTTAGAAATACCTTGTAATTAAGGCCAGTTTCATTTATTGGTTTTGTATTTATAATGATTGAAATACATTAGGCACATAAGAAATAAAAAAAAATCCACGAAAAATAGTGTGAATATCCTTCCAGATATCCTATTTTTAACACAAAGAGATTGTCAGAGATAGATAGACCATAAAAGAAAGGAGAAAAGAAACAAAATGATTGACAGAAACAGAGAGGAAGGAGGAGACAGAGAGATGGAGACAGTGACACAGAGAGAGATGACAGAGAACCCAGAGAAAAGAAGGGAAAGAAACACAGAGACAAGTAGATATACAGAAACACACAGAGAGGAAGAGATAAAAGGAAAGAGATAAAGATGGAGAGAGAGACAAACACAGAGACAGAGATAGAGACAACTAGAGAAACAGAGAAAGAAAAAGAGAGAAAGAGTTTAATAGATTAGAGAAAAACAGAAATAAAAAACATAGACAGAAAGAGTTTGATAGAGACAGCAATAGAAAGAGAGAGATTAATATAAAGAAACAGGGAAGGAGGACAGAGAAAGAGATCAAGGAAGAGATAAAAAGATTGAGACAAAGATGGACAGAGAGAAGAAGAGAGAGAAAGATGGAAGGGGAGGAGAGAGAGAGAGAGAGAGAGAGAGAGAGAGAGAGAGAGAGAGAGAATAACAACAACAAAACTTTGTCCCCCTCAAGGACAGCAAGTTCTTTTAAATCATTTTGAAATCCTCTTATAAAAACTAGCTCATGTAAGTGCCCATTTCTGTCTCAAGTTTCAATTTTTAATTAACCTCTAAAGTGCAATACACATAAAAATAGATGTGATTGACACCCCTGCTTTCTCATGTCAGAAATGTCTTCACCGGTCTTTGTTTTAAATTTTTTTTTTCTGTTCAAGTCCAATTGTATGATATTGTAAGAATTTCCCTATTTCTGTCAATTATAAAACTCCTTATTTACAGTTCTCTTGTAACTGACTATTGAATAAATTGTATGCACTCTACTTTATTTATTATATCTAGAAAAAGAGGTAATTCATTATTGAAGGAAACAATATGGTGTAGAAGAAAAAGCTCTGACTCTCCAGTCAAAGGAACTGAGTTCAAATTTAATTTCTGATACTTACTACCTATTTGCACCTCAACAAATCATATATTTTTCCTGGTTCTCATGTTTTTCAACTTAAAATAAGAGGATTAGACAACATGATTTCTGAGGTAGTTGCTTCTTTCTCTTGATGTAGGAGGCAAGTGAACAGAGCAATGGAAGTGGAGTCAAGAATACTTTAATTCAAATCTAGACCCAAACTAGTTATATAACCTCATTATGTTACTACCTCAATTTCCTCATTTGAAAAATGGGGATAATAATAGCTTCCATGAATCAAAATTATTTTAAGGATTGAATGATTTAACATTATAAAAGCACTTAATACAAAACCTGGCACAAAGTAGCTTAATTAATGCTTATTTCCTTTTTTTCCTTTCCTTCAATGCCTAATCTGGAGTAATAAAGGAAGTGTGAGAAAAATCTTTATCATGCTCTCTTCTAGATCATGATGATCATGATAGAATAATGTAGACTGCTCTTGGAATGTATTTTTTTCTTTGGCTAGGTAATTTCATTTCTTTTTGATCCTGCATAGACTTTAATCTACAAATATTCAGTTCTATAGTAATAACCAGGAGGAGTCACAGTGATGGAGCTGTTGGCATTTTCACCAAACTCTCCCAAAACTACACCACTGAACAACTTTAAACACCATGTCAAGTTGAAATCTGAGTTAGATAATAAACAAAAAGTTTCAGAGTCATTTTCTAGTGTTGGGAAGTTTAGAAGTACAGAAGGAGAAACATGTAGACCCTGAGTGGGGACTGACTGAGAGCACTTCACAGCACCAACTTTGAGCCTTGGAGATGACTAACATGGCAGAAACAATGGAAATGCCTAATGGCTAGGTTTGGGAGGAAAACTGAACAACTAATCAAAGATATTCCAGGTTATACAGAAGTAGTTGTAGTTGAAAGGGAACAGGAGCCCACCTTTGGAGCATAGAAAAGATGGCTGTGTTTAGACGAAATGCTATATGAAAAAGTGAAATTAGTCAACTGGAAAAGGGAACACAGAAGCTAACTGAAGAAAATAAAACCCAAAAACTAAAATTGGAAAAATGGAATCTCATGGCTCTATGATTCCATCAAATAAAACCAAAATATAAAAGAAAATGAAAAGTACCTTTTTTAGGAAAATTGACCTCTTAGAAAAATTTCAACCTGGAAAATAGATTCAGGAGAGAGCATTTACATATCATTAATCTACCTGAAAATCACAATCAGAAAAAGAGTCTGGATATTTCTTTCAGGAAATTATCATGGAAAATTGCTTTGATATCTAAAACAAAAAAGCTAAAATAGTCCTTGGAAGAATCCACTTGTCACCCTCAGAAAGAGATTCCAAAATAAAAACTCAAAGGAATGTTGTGTTATAGCATTTATTTTTATTTTTCCAGTTACAAGCAAAAACAAATTTCAACATTTGCTTTTAAAACCATGAGTTTTAGGGGCAGCTAGGTGGCATAGTGGATAAAGCCCCAGCCTTGGAGTCAGGTTCAAATCCAGTCTCAGACACTTAATAATTACCTAGCTGTGTGGTCTTGGGCAAGCCACTTAACCCCATTTCCCTTGCAAAAAATTAAATAAATAAATAAAAATAAAATCATGAGTTTTAAAACTCTTCCCTCCCCAATGCCCTCCTTGGAAAAAGCAAGTTATTTGTTATAGATTAGAAATGTGTAGTTATGAAAAACATTACCACAGTAGTCATGTTGTATGAATCAACATAATCACCACCCAAGAAAAGAGAAACCTAAAAAAAATACAGTTAAAAAATATTTTGCTTCTATCTGCTTTCAGACACCATTAACACTATCTTTGGAACAGATAGAATTTTTTCCATAAGTCCTTCACAGTTGTCTTGGGTCATAGCAATGATGACAAAGGGTAAGTCATTCACAACTGATTATCCTATAGCATTGCTATTATATTTTTACAATACATTTTTTCCTTTGCAACTGCTCATGTAATTTCTTTACTGATGGAATTCTATTTATCATTTCTCAAAACAGAATAGCAAATGAAGGTGACCTGCCTGTACCAGATCTAAAACTATATTATAAATAAGCAGTCAGAGACTTCCAGGGTGGAGTCAAGATGGTGGCATGAAGCCAAGATGGCAGCATGAAGCTAACATGCTCCTAGAGCTTTTCCCTACACAAATCTAGATAAAGTCTCTGCACAGACATTAAAGTTCCAGATTCCTCTCTACCAAAAAATGACAAGATCCAAAGAATTTTCAATGTTAATCATCCTGGAGGATTTTCAGTGAAAGTCTGTCTCTTTGCGAGGGAAAAGGAAGTAAAGTCCAACTAGGCAGGAGAGTGAGGAAGTTAGGGGGAGACTTTTAGCCACAGTACAATGCATGTCCAGGTCCCAAAAACTTGACAACAGCATAAATCCTGGCAGCTATATAACAAGTCATCAGGGAAGGTTCTGAACACTGGGGCAAAAGACAGGACTGAGTTGTGACAATGCACTGCCTAGGCAGAAAGCAGGAAATTAACCTCTGCAAAGGCAAGGCCTGGACTGCATAGGCAACATCTTGACCAAAAACTAGCCAAGGATCAGACCCCATCCCTAGCATAAAAAAAAAGCTTGCATCTATACTCCTTATATCCCAGGAACAGAGGTCAAACAATAAAGATGAGCAGAAAAGCTAAAAGAACACTCATTACAGAAAGCTACTATGCAGATAAACATGATAACAATGCCATGTTAGAAGAAGAAAACAATGAAAAATTACCAAAGAAGTCTCAAACAAATCTACAAACTTAGACTCAAATCCAAAATCTCATAGAAGAGCTTAAAAAAGATTTTTTTTAGGGTTTTTTTTTTTTTGCATGGCAAATGGTTAAGTGGCTTGCCCAAGTCTACACAGCTAGGTACTTATTAAGTGTCTGAGGCCGGATTTGAACTCAGGTGCTCCTGACTCCAGGGCCAGTGCTCTATCCACTGTGCCACCTAGCCTCCCTTAAAAAATAATTTAAAAAAAAATAAAAAGCGAGGTAGAAGAAAAATGGAAAAAGAAATGAGAGTAATGCAGGAAAATTATGAAAAATTGACCAAAGTAATCAATTCCTTTAAAATGAAAAATAATTATCTAGAAAAAGAATACAACTCAGTAAAGAGTAAAATTAATCAATTAGAAAAAGAAACACAAAAGCTACTGAAGAAAACAAAAGCCTAAAAATTAGGGTTAAACAAATAGAAAACAATAAATCTACAAGACTACAAGATTCCTTCAAAGTAAAAAGGGCTGAAAAAAATTGAAGAAAACATGAAATACCTTTTAAGAAAAACAAACCACTTGGAAAATAGATCCAGAAGGGATAATTTAGGAATTGTTGGACTTCTAGAAAGTATAGATCAAAATAAGAACTTGGAAAACATCTTTCAGGAAATTGTCCAGGATAACTTGTCCAAATCTGCTAGAGCAAGAAGTGAAAATAGTTTTTGAATGAAAACATAGAACTCCTCCCGAAAGAGATTCCAGGATAAAAAAAAAACAAAAACAAAACAAATGGCAGTCAAGAACATCAAATCGCATACAACCCTAAAAGGGAAGATATAACACTTGCAACTCCTGAAAATTGTATTTAATTCAGAATGCTTAAAGGGTTGAATATATTTGAAGAGATTGAATTTAGAGGCTGTTGATTCTGGTCTTTCCATTGGAAAAGATGACACTATTATTCTTGAGAAAAAAGCCCAGAAGAAAATCTAGGGTGCTTAATTCATGTGTCTCAGTTTCCTTTGACTCAATTTAATCCTGCCTTACTCATAAAACTTAGTACCATGACATCCTATGCTAGATGGTCCAAATACAGTGTCTCCCATTCCTTACAATCAAGTGTTAGTTGGTTCATTCTTGTCCTTCATTATTGAAGAAGAAGACCAAAATGACATAACTATGTTTGAGATAAATTACAGGGTGTCCAACTGTGGCTGATCAGATCAATATAAGCTCAGACTGCTCCACCACAGTTTGGCACAAATAGCCCAGGTGAACAAATGGGATGGGTACTCGAAAATTATGGATGTCACATTTCCTTTGAGCTGCTTCAATTCTGCCTTTCTTATAAAGGGCAATACCCTCACTGAGTAGGGCATGCCATGATGGACAGTCCTGTGCCAGTGTCTTCCATGTTTTTGGTAAAAACCATTTTATGGAGAACTCACACAGGACAAGCACTTACAAGACAAGGCAGTCAGAAGAAGAAATATCGAGACACCTTGAAGGTCTCATTGAAGATTCAAAGAAGTGTTCAAATGGAGGATTTTCTATGAAAGTCTGTCTCTGTGGGGGGAAAAGGAGGAACTAGAGTCTACAAGGCAGGAGAGTGGGAAAAGCCAGCAGGAAGCCCATAACCATAATGTAATACAAGTTCCAACAGCTTAACAACAGCAGAGGCCCCCGCAGCTACATAGCAAATCAACAGGGAGAATGCAAACCCTAAACAAAGTCTGACCCATGAAAACACCAAGGTAAAAAACAGGACTGGGTTGGGAAAAATCCTCTGTTTTGTCAGAACCTGGATATAAAGGAAAGAACAAAAACTCCTGCAAAGGCAATGTCTGGACTGTAAAGCCAACATCTTGGCCAAAAACAAGCCAGAAATCAGATCCCAGCCCCAGAAAAAAAAAAAAAAAAAGCTTAGATCTATACTCCATATACCCCAGGGGCAGAACGAAAACAGCAAAGATGAACGAAAAAGCTAAAAGAATACTCCCTATAGAAAGCTTCTTTACAGTCAATGATGACAGCAATGCCATGTCTAAAGAAGAAAGCAGTGAAAAATCACTACAGGAGAAGTTTCAAAACAGTTTATAAATTGAACTTAAGTACAAAAGCTCATAGAAGAGCTTATAAAAGAATTTAAAAACTGAAGAAGAGAAGAAGAAAAATGGGAAAAAATGAAAGACAAAGGGAAACAATCAGACTACCACAGTCTCAACACGGAAGGATCAGAAGACCTGGAATAACATATTTAAAGGAGTTAAGGTCCTAGGAGTAAAATCTAGAATGTTCTACCCTGCAAAATTCAGCATATACTGTCAGGGGAAAAAGATGGATGTTCAATGAAATAGAGGACTTCCAGAATATCTTGACACAAAGACCAGTACTGAACAGAGAATTCAGTCACCAAAAACATGACTGAAGTGTTATATAAAAAAAGTAAATGAAAAGGGGATGAAAAACCAAAACTGTTTGAAAGGAATGTTGGTCAACTTTCAAATTACATACAATGCTTAAAGGGGAGATATAAAACTTCTAATTCTTTAGAACTTTGTTTCTCTAAGGATAATTAGATGGTAGAATATATTTGAAGAGAATGAACCTAAAGGATATGGGTATGTACGGGGTATTGAGACCCTAACCCAAAATGACTACTCAGCATCCTTTCAAAGTGGCAGCAAAGAGTTAAAATTTATTTCGGTTCTTGCAAGAAGTGGGGCAATTCCTAACTCACTATGAGAGAGAGAGAGAGAGAGAGTAGGAAAAGCCAAATTACAGAAGCTGAAGCAGGGTTAAAAAAACAGAAAAACCACAACCCCCTTCCCCTCCTCTTTTCTGCTGACTTTTACAATTGGTCAAACTTGATGGTCCAAAGAGAAAGAGAGTATACCTAAGCTTTCCCAGGAGTGTCTGTTTTTGTTTACATCTAATATGTTTAGAGTGACATAATTTTTTCTAGCCAGAGATCTGGGTTCTCACTCTCACCTGATTCTTGAGAAATAGAAACTGAGGCCTATGGCTTACACTAATTTAGCACTTTTGCCCCTCACAATCCTTCCTCTTATTTATTATATTCTCTGCTGACTTTTCACACTCTATCCCCTGTTCTGTTTGAATTTTTGTAATAATTCTTCACAATGCTGTCAATTTCTTCATCTCCACTATGTTGGCTCACAGAAGTCCAACCTTCTCTCCTTAACATCAGCATTTAGGCTTGGTTTTCAGCCAAAAGTACTTGAGGGAGGACTTTATGAACTGTACTAGTAACCAATCATATCATGCATGGCATACAGGCAGGGAGGATTATCAAGACTCCTAATACTAGAAGTCCGTACCACACTAATTGATGCCACCAGCTCCCTCTGAACCAAGACTACCATGAAGTATTAAAGGGAGAGTTCCAAGTCTGGACAGAAACATGGGCTATTTCTCTAATTTCTGAAGTGATCTCCTTCACCAATTTTCTACTGTCATCGATTTTCATACAAGTGGACAAACTCAATTTTCCACAAACACCCCCTTCCACAGACAACAGATAAACTAACGCTAATCTGTGTTGTAGTACAGCTTCCCTAGTTTGGGTGATCTCATCTGCCAATAAGTCCAGTGCCTTTGCCGTTTGATAAATTATAATCTCCACTACGGCCTAATTCTATTTAACATATAGATTGGTGTCCTGTATCCCCAACTTCCATCTTGTGCCCACGTATCAGGATCATACTCCTTAAATATCCTTTGTGGGGGCGAGGCATTCTCCCAAACATTAGCATCTCCAGTCATCATTAGAGAAGTATCTATAGCCCATTTCTGGTTTCCTATGACATCATATAATTAAACACCTGAAGAACTTCCTATTTGATCTGGGAGGAAAAAGAACGTAGGTCTAATTAATCCTATATAGCAGATCCCTGTCCAATTTAGTGGGAAGTGTGTATAGATTGTTTGCCCACATACCCAATAATGCCCTTTTAGAGCCGGATTCTTTTTATGGAAAATCCTGGTCTGATTATACTCTGTTACAGGGTAATACTGCATCTCCTCATCCCCTAGAGGGCCTCTGACACACCTCATCTGTTCATCATTTTTGTACTGGCATTTCCACAATTGTGGCCCTTCCTCCCAGCTACATCTCTCAATGCAAGGTTCTCCACCTCTATTTCAGGCACTCCAAAAGATAATAAAGAACCCAGTATGATATCTAACTCAGGTGCCATCATTACATTGTACACAGTTCCTATCACAAGGGCCTGGTACCTACTGCAATCTGGAACTAATTGTATATTGTCATCCTTAGCAAAGAAAGTCCACCTGCAACTACTTTGTCCTAAGTCCAAGTCCCTTCCCAGTTTGGTTAAGGCAATATCTCCCTGTCACAGATTCTGCCAGTGTCCATTGGTGTTCTTCCTTCCCATTCCAAAATCCAGTTCCACTATGTACTAAGGACTTCTTACTCAATAACCAAACAGTTTCAAGTGGAACCAGCACCCATGGCCACATGCTCAATCCTTGAGCCACCCCCTCCCCGCCCCACAAATCCATCAGTTAGTTAAACTGAAAGTATTTACAATGGTTTTAATTAAGTTCTGAAAAGTGTTTTCCTCTTCAAGAAAGGAGTCTAAAACTGAGGCCTTATATAACAATAAGCTCAAATTTAAGAGGGACACTCTCAAAACATGATATCGAAGGTGCATTTCTGCAAGATTGTAGTCTTGACCACAGCCTAGAAAGCAAAGGGGGCCAACCCCAGGGAGTGACACCGTAATTGCACCCAGGAATAGGTCCCACATGGAGATCCCTTATGTTATATACAATTATACCATCTATGAAGCAAAGGAGTGCTAAAAAAATTATAACAAAGGGGAGAATACCAAGAATCCTCCACCTCCTAAGTGAGTCCATTAGTCCTATACTCACTTAAAATGCAGTTTCAATTCATTCATGGGTTCAGAGTCCACAGTCCATTCTTTTGGTGGATTCACAAATCTTTTTACTCTGGTATGGTGGGTCCAACCTTGCTCCTGGGTCCACCCAGCAGTGTCTGAGGTCAGGAAAACCTGGAACGTGGTCCTTCCCAATTCAGAGTCAATGTCTCCTCCATCCACATCTGGATCAACATACAATCCCCTGGTTCAAATTTGTGGACTCTTCCTAAAGCAAATGCCAATGCCCCTCATCTTCCTAAAGGAAGAGTCTGTGCAATAGGTCCTTTTAGTTGGATGTCTCAAATTTTGGGCCAGTACTTTTATATAGTTCCTGAAAAACTTATCCTTATTATCTAAACTAGGATCAACTTGTTCAATTGGGCCAAAAAATGGATGGCCATACAACATCTCATAAGGAGATAATGTGATGTCCCATCTAGGCTTTGTCCTGATCCTTAACAATGTAAGGAGCAGGCATTTGGTCCAAGGTAATTGTGTCTCAAGAAACAATTTTGTTAACTGTCTCTTAATTTGTTGATTCATTCTTTCCACCTTGCCAGAAGAGGGCGGATGTCAGGGAGTATGTAGTTCCTAGGAAATTTCCAAGGCTTGAGGCAGGGACTGGAGAACCTTGGAGGTAAAGTGCCTCCCTTGATCTGAATCAATCCTGTCCACCATACCATACTGGGGAATTACTTGTTCTAGCAGAATTTTGCTGGCCATGGGGGCAGTTGCCCTTGAAAGAGGGAAGGCTTCTACCAAGGAGTTTAAATTTTGGTCTACTATGACCAAGTATTTGAGGTGGACAATAGGAGACAGCTCAGTAAAATCCATCGGTATGCTCTGAAAGGGTCCAATTCCCACAGGCCGTCCCCCTGCCAGTATTCAGTGCTGGGCAGCCCTATGTCTTTCGACAAAAGAGACAGCCATCTACCAATTGCCTCGTCAGGAGATACATACTTGGCTAAGACCACATCACATAGATTCTGGACTCCCCAGTGACTACCTTGATATAAGGTCTGCAAGACATGCCTCATACCTGCTTTGTTCAGTACTTCCCATTAATCGGGCAAATGCCAATGCCCCTCATCAGGCTACTTAGCCCCCAAGTCCAATATTTTCTGTTTTTTTCTTATCAGTAAAGGATGGTGGAGAGGTGCATGAAGGAATCTTTGGTATTAATAATAACATACCTTTCAGTACTCCAAGCTTTCCATCTCATCGGCAAGGCCATTACTTCTAGCTTCAAATGAGTTCATTGATTGATGTCCTTTGACATGTACTACTACAATAACAGGGGATTTAAGCAAATTATTTAAAACTTCTCTTATCAGTGCATCATGGGTCAAATCTTTCCCTTTACTATTTATCATTCCTCTCTCCTCCCATATTTTTCCCAAATATGTGTACCACTCCCCAAGCATATTTGGAATCAGTATAGATAGTCCTTCCTTGGTTTTCCAATCCTAGTGTATACAATTCACAATTCTGAGCAGACCATCCTTTTGGAAGGTCTCCCACTTGAACAACTGTATTTTTATTCCCATCTATTAAAGCATATCCATTCATCCCTTTTCCTTCCACCACCCTCAAGGATCCATCTATGAACCAATCTTCCTCACCTGGAATGGCTGATTCATGTAAGTTCTCTCTCACTTTAGTCTGAAAATTCACAAATTCCAAAAAACTGTGTTCTAATTGCTGAGAATCTTTGGGGGAAGCAGACAAAAATGCAACTGGATTCTAGTTATGATCCCGAGTTAATATCAAATCATCTCTTCTAAGAAAATTGTTTCATATTTTAATATGCCAGAGTTCATTTCTGTTGTTCATCATCCCTTCTAATAAAAGCTTTAGTAGCTTCCTTCAAGAGGGTTCCAAAGGGCTCTTCATTCCATAAGTCTGTCTTTTGTACCTTCCTAGCTATGTCCAGCTAGGCATTGGTTACAAAATGAATTTTCAGCGTATTTCCCCCTTCTGGACTCTAGGGATCTATCCCTGAATATTTCTGGATCTCTGCCTTTAGTCTCTCTAAAAATGCTGATGGGGACTCATCTTTAGTTTGCTTAATCTCAAAGGCTTTCTTTAAATTTTGGGTCTTTGGGACTGCATTCTTAATTCCAATTATTATTAATTCCCTTAAATCCTGCATATGGGCTTGATGCACTGGTTTGTTGTTATCCCAGTGGGGATCCCAGATAGGAAACTTGTCTTCCCTGGGGATCACCCCTTCCACTCCTAATCCTTAGGGGTACTGAGAGTCCCATTCTAGAATAACATATTCATAATATGCATGAGCTCTCCCCAGGTATTCAACCTCTGAAGCACCCAATCCTCAGTTGAGCCATATTTGGGCCAAATTACTCCACCACCCATATTTTTATCCCCCATATAAAACAACAATATTTAATCATCTTTTTCTTATCCTTGCCTCAAAATTTTGGTAATTTATCCCAATCTTGCAGCCAGCTGTCTTTGGGTATTTCCTGATCTTTTGTTGCAACTTTTACTTCAGATTATTCTTTTTCCCCATAGTTTAGCATGAGGTCTATTACCAGCCACCTCCAAGTCTGTGACTCAACAAATTATGCTAGTCTCTCTACTAGGCTCACAGTGGGGGTTGCCTGCCCAACAGCATTCACCCTAGAGTACTGGAATTCCAATGAGTCAGCTTCCCCTTTGGCTCATAAGATTTCTTACCTCTGAGTTATATGGGTTTCCTTCAGGGAAAATTTTCAGATCCCTTCCTGGTCTTTGCTTCCACTGAGTTACTCCACTTCGGGTTATTTGTCTTAGGGAGAGGGTGACTCCATGACCAGCATCAAGGACTATTGGAGTAAAACTCTCAACAGGCGCCTGCCCTTGATCTGAGTCAGGGGTCCTCTCTGCCCAAGACCACTATCCTGAACAAGCCCCCCAAAACTGTATGGGGTATTGAGACCCTAAACCAAAATGACTACTCGGAGTCCTCTCAAAGTGGCAGCAAAGAGTTAAAATTCATTTCAGTTCTTGCAAGAAGCGGGGCAGTTCCTAACTCTCTATGAGAGAGTGAGATCCCGGTTCATGCTCACCTGACTCTTGAAAAACAGAAACTGAGTCCTATGGCTTACACTAATTTAGCACTATGTTTCTGAAAAGTCAGCACTTTTACCCCTCACAGGTATAATTGGGGTTTATATCTCAAATGAAGAGGTCCAAGATGACATCAATGTTTGAGACAAAAAAAGCCCTGAAAAACAGCAGTAATGTTAATGTTAACTTAAGCGTATCATTATACTTTGACTCAATTAAATCACAAGATGCTAAACACTTTGTCTAATGAGGGCATCATAAACTGCCAGGACCCAAGACACTATCTCTGTCACTTAAACAATAATTTGTAAAGTTCTCAGGTGAGACCTCCAGAGTCTCCCAGTGCTCAGAGATCTACAAGATTCTTTCAGATAATTATATCAGACTTTGAATTAACCAGTGCTTCACTTAACAAGGGGTTAAGTACCCTGGGTGGGGAAGGGGAAGAAAAGTGGGAGAGAAAATAGATCTTGCTTCACTTAACAAGGTGTTAGGTACTTTGGGTGGAGAGGAGAAGGTAAAGTGTGAAAGAAAATAGCCTGGGGGGAGGGCACAAATAGGTCAAGAAATGATATGGCTTGGACAATACTTTGGCTTGCAAGGAGGATTGTGTGTACTTCAAAGATACTTCAAAAGGGGACAAGGTAAAAAATGATTATAATTGTAATTTGATGCAATTTGGGTCAATGCTTCTTATCAAGCAATCAACTAAACAATTTGTGAATGATGATACCTGATTAATAATATTAGAGTGAGAAATAACACCAATAGAAGAGATACAAAAGTTTATTATTTTAGAGGGAAAGAAGGGAAGAGCAGTGAAATTGTTCATATTCTTTGAGTCAGAAATTCCAATTGTAGGACTATATCCAGAAGAAATTGTAACACATGGGAAAAACAGAGGTTTCCAGCCAAGATGGCAAAGAGAAGATAGGCACTGAGCTAAGGTCTCCTGGGTTCCCCTCAGTAATAATATGAAAGAAACCTCTTAACAGAAATCCTATTGACAAAACCCAGAAAAAGAAGCTAGGAGAAGAATATCTACCAAAAGGTCTGTCTCCTGGGATCTTGGGTGAACCCAGAAAAGAGAACAGAGAGCCAGTGGAGGCCGAGTGAGAACTGGACTAACCTAAGATCAGTCCCGGAGACTTGTATCATGGAAGCAGAAGTCAGTGGGGCTGAAGGGAGAGCTCCAGTGCAGAGAGTTGCAGAGTGCTGCTAGACATCTAAGCACTCATCTCTGGTCTGTGAGTTCCATACTTTTAGTGGAGTCCTATTCCCAGAACAAACACAGTAACAGGCTTGACCTCCCTGCACCCCCAGGATCAGTTAGGGACAGCAGAGCTCCCTCAGCTGAAAGAGAGATTAGTATTCTTGCCCAAAGATATAGCCCACATTGTTGAAGGATAATTCAGACCCTGCTACACCCCTCACCCATAGGGAGAGGGTCTCAAATAAAGGCTACAGGCACTCCAGAGAAATCAACCAGCACCCCCTACAGGACAGACCACTTGGAGATACTAAGTCAAGTGAGCAAAATCTCTAGGGCTTTCAAAACCAAACCTCTTTATTGAGTACATCAAATGATATATAGGGATGGTTCCTATAAGTATACAACAGGTGGCAATGATGGTGATGATGATTCTCTGTCACAATCCTTGAGAATTTTTTTTATCTTTTCCCTCTTCTCTTAAGGCAGGCTAGCAGTAAGGACCGTAACTCCCAAGAAAGGCCAAGGGGGTATCTGGAAATTGGCAAAAACATGTGAAATAATGTGTATATTGCCTAGGACTAGGATAGTGATGTGCTAAAAGTTGAAAGTAGCAAACTGTCATTTAACAGAGTTGTACAAAATATACTTCTTTGGGAAGAAATGAATTCTACAGCATTAGATTCTCAAATTGAAACTGTTTGAGAATGTCATAAAGAGAATTTCTGTTCAATTAAGAAAAAAAAAACTTTGCAAGCCAGCACCTCCCCAAACACAAGGTCTGAGAAAAATTAAGAAAGAACAGTGAAAGGGGTGGGGGGGGGTACATAGAAAACTACCTAAAAGTTAAAAACCCTGACTCAGAGAGATCTAGAAATTCTGAGGAGAATATGAATATGAATCCAGCCCAGAAAGACTTTCTAGAAGAAATCAGGAAGTAGTTTTAAAATCACTTGCAAATATTGTTAAAAGAAACTCAAGAGAAAAGTTAGCATGGAGGGCAAAAAGGAGTTAGTAATTATAACATTGAATGTGAATGGGATGGACTCTCCCATAAAACAAAGGGCCTGGATGTGCAATGATGGGATATGACAGCTGTAATTTAAAGCAAGATGCCTGCCTGCATAGCCATCCTGGTCCCCAACATGAATGGACTGGATTAAAAACTGGAATCCTACAATATGCTGCTTACAAGAAACTCATTTGAAACAGAAAGATGCATATAGAGTAAAGGTAAAAGGCTGGAGCAAAATATATCTTGCTTCAATTGAAGTGAAAAAAGGAGTAAAAATCCTTATCTCAGACAAAGGAGCTGCAAAAATAGATCTCATTAATAAAGATACAGAAGGAAACTATATCCTCTTAAGAGGTACCATAGATAATGAAGCAATTTCAGTAGTAAATATGTATGTACCAAGTGGTATAGCATCCACATTTTTAGAGAAGTTGAATGAGTTACAGGATGACATAGATAGACAAACTCTACAGGTGGGAAACCTTTACCTCATGCACTCAGATTTAGATGAATATAATCATAAAATACACAAGAAGGAAGTTAAGGAGGTAAATAGAATGTTAGAAAACCTAGGCATGATAGACCTTTTGAGAAAGTTGAATGGGGATAGAAAGGAATATGCTCCGTTTTTTTCTGCAATACATGGGACCTACACAAAAATTGACCATGCAATTACGAATAAAAACCTAACAATCAAATGAAGAAAGGCAGAAATAGTGTATACATCCTTCTCAGTTCATAATGCAATAAACATCACATGCCAAAATGGGCAAGGAAGAGATAGACCTAAAACTAATTGGAAGGTAAAAAACCTCCTTTTAAAGAATGAGTGGATCAGACAACAAATTATAGAAAGAATTATTTCATCCTAGATAATGATAATATTGAGACAACACACCAAAATATCAGCCAAAGCAGTTGTCAGGAGATATATTTTAAAATGGTTATAAGAATAAATTGAGGGGCATAGTGGATAAAGCACCAGCCCTGGAGTCAGGAGTACCTGGGTTCAAATCTGGTCTCAGACACTTAATAATTATCTAGCTGTGTGGCCTTGGGCAAGCTACTTAACCCTGTTTGCCTTGCAAACACCTTAAAAAAACCCTAAAAAAAGGATAAATTGGAGAAAGAGGAAATCAATGAATTAAATATGCAACTAAAAATTTAGAGAAAGAACAAATCAAAACCCCCCAATTAAATTCCAAATAAGAAATTCCAAAAATTAAAGGAGAAATTAATAAAAGTAAAAGCAAGAAAACTATAGAACTAATAAATAAAATGAAGAGTTGATTTTATGAATATACCAATAAAATCAGTAAACCTCTGGTCAATTGGATTTTAAAAATGGAAGAAGAAAACCAAATTACCAATGAAAAGGTGAACTCACCACCAATGAGGAGGAAATTAAAGTAACAATGATGAATTATTTTGTACAACTATATGATAATAAATTTGATAATCTAAATGAAATGGATGAATATTTACAAAAACATAAGTTGTCCAGGTTAAATGAATAATAAATTAAATATTTAAATAACCCTATCTCAGAAAAATAAATTCAACAAGCCATTATTGAACTCCTTAAGAAAAAAATCTCCAGGACCAGAAGGATTCACAAGTGAATTCTATCAGACATTTAAGGAACAATTGTTTCTAATTCTATATAAACTCTTTGGCAAAATAGCTCAAGACAGAACTCTGCCTAACTCCTTCTATGACAAAGTTATGGTGCTCATACCTAAACCAGGAAGTGTCAAAACAGAGAAGGAAAATTATATACCTATACCCCCAAATGAAAAAATGTTAAATAAAATCTTAACAAAGTGATTACAGCAAGTTATCATAAGGATAATACACTATGACCAAGCAGAATTTATCCCAGGAATGCAAGGTTGGTTCAATATTAGGAAAATTGTTAGTTTAATTAACTATATCAATAACATCCATCAGAAATCATATGATTATATCAATCAATGCTGAAAAAGCCTCTGATAAAATACAACACCCATTCCTACTAAAAACACAGAGAGCATGGGAATAAATGGATACTTCCTTAGAATGACTAGCAGTATCTATCTGAAACCATCAACAAGCATTATATAAAATGGGGATAGGTTAGAGGCATCCCCAGTAAGATCAGGGGGTGAAACAAGGATCCCCGTTATCATGACTACACTTCAATATAGTGTTATAAATGTTAGCTTCAGCAATAAGAGAAGAGAAAGAAATTGAAGGAATTAGTATTGGGAAGGAAGAAAAAATACTCTCACTCTTTGCGGACAACATGATTATGTATGTAGAGAATCCTAAAAAACTGTTAGAAACAATTAGCAACTTTAGCAAGTTGCAGGATGTAAAACAAACCCTCATAAATCCTCAGCATTTCTATATATTAATAGCAAGATACAGCAGAAAGAGCTAGAAAGAGAAACCCCAATCAAAATAACTTCAGACAATATAAAATACTTGGGAGTCTACCTGCCAAGGCAGACTCAGGATCTCTATGAAAGCAACTACAAAACAATTCTTTCACAAATAAAAATCAGATTTAAAAAACTGGGCAAATTATAGCTTCTCATGGATAGGCAGAGATAATATAATAAAAATTACAGTTCTACTAATTAAACTACTTATTTAGTATCTTACCAATCAAAGACAAAAAAAATTACTTTAAAGGGTTAGAAAAAAGTATAAGTAACATCATAAAGAGAATTAAAAAATAAAGAATTTCAGAGATTTAATGAAAAAAGTACAAAAGAAGGTGTCCTAGCCTTACAAGATCTAAAATATTATAAAGCATCAGTCATCAAAACTGTCTGTTATTGGTTAAGAAATAGAGTGGTGGATCACAATAGCAGGAAATGATTATAGTAACCTGTTGTTTGATAAACCCATGGAGTCCAGTTTGGGGGATAAAAACTCTATCTTTGTTTAAAAAAAACTGATGGGGAAATTAGAAGTCATTATGGCAGAACCTTGGAACAGACCAACAACTCACACATTATGCAAAGATAAGATATAAATGCATACAGAATTTAGACATAAAAGACAATATTATAAGCAAACTAGGAGATCAAGGAATAGTTCATCTATCAAATCTATGGCAATGGAAGCAGTTTATGACCAAGGAAGAAATGAAGAACATCATTAAAAACAAACTAGATAATTTTGATTACATTAAATTAAAAAGCTTGTGCTTTTTTTCAAAAGAAATGTAGTGAACTGGGAAATAATTTTTACAACTACAATTTCTGACAAATGATTCATTTCCAAAATTTATAGA
Source organism: Macrotis lagotis (assembly GCF_037893015.1). Lineage (NCBI taxonomy): Eukaryota > Metazoa > Chordata > Mammalia > Peramelemorphia > Peramelidae > Macrotis > Macrotis lagotis. The sequence goes on from NC_133666.1 coordinate 379,001,168, forward strand.
GAACTGAGTCAAATTTGTAAAAAAAAAAAAAAAGCCATTCCCAAATGGACAAATGAGTAAAGAATATACACAGGCAATTTACAGATGAGGAAATAAAAGCTATCCATAGTCATTTGAAAAATTACTCTAGATCATTATTTATTAGAGAAATGCAAATTAAAGCATCTCTGTGATATCACCTCACACCTCTCAGACTGGCCAATATGACCAGCAAGGACAATGATCAATGTTGGAAGGGATGTGGGAATTCTGGGACACTAACGCCTTGCTGATGGAGCTGTGAACTCATCCAACCTTTCTGGAGAGCAATTTGAAATCACACCCAAAGGGTAATAAAAATAGCAGCTCTACATAGTGGTAGCAAAGAATTGGAAATTGAGTGAATGTCTGTCAATTGGGGAATGGCTGAACAAACAGTGGTATATGTAAGTTATGGAACACTACTGTTCTATTAGAAACCAGGAGGGATGGGAATTCAGAGAAGAGTGGAGGGATTTGCATGAACTGATGTTGAGCGAGATAGGCAGAACCAGAAGACTAGTGTACACCATAAAAACAACATGGGGTTGATGAACAACCTTAATGGACTTGCTCATTTCATAAGTGCAATAATCAAGGACAATTTTGGGATATCTATGATGGAGAATACCATCTGTATCCAGAGAAAGAATTGTGCAGTTTGAAGAAAGACTAAAGAATATTATCATTATTTTTTTAAAAAGTCATCTTATTTAATTTTGAGGATGTGATTTCTTTCTCAATACATTTAATTTATGTCAATGGATAACATGGAAACAATGTAAAGACTAAAACACTGTCTTCTGTGGGGTTGGGGGGGGAAGCAAGATTTGGGGAAAAATGTAAAATTCAGAAACAAATAATTTTTTTAAAAGGGTCAAGCCTACATTTTCCAAAATATTCATAGCAGATCTTTTTGTAGTGGCAAAGAACTGGAAATTGAGGGGATGCCCATCAATTGGGGAATAGCTAAATAAGTTATGGTATGAATACTATACAATATTATTGTTCTATAAGAAACCAAAAATGGTGACACTCTACAGAAGCATGAAATGACTTACAGGATCTGATGCTGAGCAAAAGGATTAGAGCCAAGAGATCAATGTACACATCAAACAACATTATGAGATGAACAACCTTGATGGAAGCAACTCCTATCAAAAGTTCAAAGAACTAGGACAACTGTCTTTGACTGATTATGGACTATGTTATCCCCAACCAAAGAAAGAAAAACAAAACAAAACAAAACAAAACCCTTCAGAATCTGATAAACACTTAATAAAAATTATCTCCTATGTTTCTTTCTCTTAATCCTAATTCCTCATGCCAAAAATTACTAATTTGTAAATATGTTTAACAAAATATGTAGGTAAATGCTACACTGACTATTCCCTGTCCAGGGGAGTGGGATGAGAACCGATGGTGGAGGGAAATTTTATAACTTGGAAATATGCATGTATAAATGAATGAAAATAAATAAAATAATAAAAATTTTAAAAAGAGAAAGGACTTCGTGTCTTATATCTTTTCCTGCCAGCTGATCCTCAGAATCTTCCTAAGACAATTTAAATGGAAGCAATTCAGTTCCATGATATAGCATGGTTAGACAGTCAAGGTATCACAGGCATATAGTAAAGAAGTCAGCAAAATGAGAACTTCAGGTTAGCAGTAAGCCTAAAGCCTCTATTTTTCCCATGCTTTCTTTTGGGGCCTCCGTAATACTGAGCTAGATTTGGCAATGTGTGTATCATTTGTATTTTCAATGTGTCCCTTCTTGGAAAGGAAACTGTCAAAGTAAGTAAACTTGTCCACAGTATTCAAAATTTCTCCTTTTTCTGTAATCAATGGTTCCATCTATGGATTGTGTGAAATGCTGGCTAGTGGAGCACCTGTGCTTTCTCGATGTTAATTTTTAGACTAAAAGTAACAGAATTAGCAGAGAATTGATCCATCCTTTGTTGCATCTCAACTTCAGAGGCTGCATTGAATACACAATATCGGCAAACAGAAGATTATGTACTAACATTCCCTCAACTTTGGTCTTGGCTTATAGCCTTTTCAAATTGAAGAATTTGCCATCAGTACAATAGCTGATCTTGAGGCTGTGTTCATCCTCATTGAAGGCATTTGATAACATGGCAGAAAACATCATGCTAAAAAGCATGGGAGCAAGGACACATTCTTGCTTTACTCCTTTGGTGACTGGGAAATCATGAGAGCACTGTCTACTATCCAGAATCCAGACAAGAATGCCATCATGGAAATGATCTACAATACTGATGAACTTCTCTGGGCAATCGCATTTTGACATAATTATCTATAAACGATCATGACTAATGATATAGAAGGCCTTGGTCAGATCTACAAATATTGTATGCAGACCTCTGTTCCATTCCTGGCATTTTGCTTGGATTTGTCAGGCAGCAAACACCATATTGACTCTTTCTCTACCTTTTCTGAAGCCACATTGCCTTTCAGAAAGGTGACCAACTTGCAGATAAAGGATCAGTCTACTGAGAATGACTCTGGCAAAACTCTTACCAGCAGTCACTAAAAAAGAAATACCCCTGTCTTTCTCACAGTACAATATATTTCATTTACCTTTATAGAGTTGGCTGATGGAGGCATCCTTGAATTCTGGGGGATAACCTCTTCATGCCATGTAACCTGTAGAATTTCAATGAATTTTTGGATGAGCAATGGAACCCCCAAGCTGTAAGTTTCAGCTGGAATAGAATCAGCACCAGGTGATTTGCCACTTAAAAGGAGCCTAAATGCATTCAAAACCTCTTCTTCACTTGGAACTTCAGCTGAGGACAGATAGACTTCAACTTGAGGTAAATGGTCAGTGGCTTCTGCATTTATTGATGATGGTCTGTTAAGAACACTAGGGCTGGGGGCAGAGCCCAGATGCCTACAAGAGAGGATTCTCTCTTAGACACTCTCTCATAAAATTTAAAAACTTAGGACTCTAACTAAATTTTTGAGAGACAGAAGCCACAGAGGGACCCAGTGAGGCAGTTCTCTTACTCAAGGTAACCTGGAAAAGAGCAGAAAGGCTCTGCTCCATTGGGTTGGAGGGGTGGCCTGCCAGAGCAAAAGGACTTCAGCCTCCCGGAGGAGGCAACCCCAAGACACTGGGAGCCCCAGCTCACAGCAGCAGGGGAGTTTCCTGAGCTGTGCTCCAGGGACCACTGGGCACAACCTGGGTAACAGCAGGGGACCTCTGCAAGAGTGAGAGCACATGAAGCCCTGCCCTCAGGGCACACAGCAAGTAGTTTGGCCAAGGCAGTCCAGATCCAGGAAACAGAAGCAGGAGGAGCTGGTAAGCAGAAGCCCCCAGGGCATGAGCCCCTTGAACCTAGAGAGATGAGTGAAGAGAGACTGATGAGCTCTTCCCCTGGAACAGGACACTGGGGGTTCTAACCACATTCAGATCCTGATTGCGGTCTAGGTCCCCGCATAGAACAGCAAGTACCCACCCCACCTCAGCCCTGTGGCAGAGGGGGGGGGGGCACTTATGGTCATTCACAGACCAGGAGGGAGGACAGAGCCTCACTCACTGAGATCCTTGTGGGAATGTCACAAAAGCTCAGGAAGCACCCCCAAAAACAGGCTTAGACTGAGGAAATGAGCAAGCAGAGAAACAAGAGGAACACCATTGAGAAATAGTTTGCCTGTGAGCCCAAGAAGGATCAAAACACTCAGTCTGAAGATAAGGAAGCACAAGCTTCTGCATCTAAAGACTCCAAGAAAAACAGAAATTGGGCTCTGGCTATGACAGAGCTCAAAAAAGACTTTGAAAATCAAATGAGGGAGTTAGAAGGAATAACTGGGAAAAGAAAGGGAAGAGATGCAGGTAAAACATGAAAATGAAATCAGCAGCTTAGTCAAAGAAATCCAAAAAAATTCGGAAGAAGATAGCATGCTAAAAACCAGCTTAGGTCAAATGAATAAAACAGTTCATAAAGTTATTGAGAAGAATGCTTTAAAAAGCAGAATTGGCCAGATGGAAAAAGAGATAAGAAAGCTCTCTGAGTAAAACAAATCCTTCAGACAAAGAATCGAACTCATGGATATTGCTGAATTTATGTGAAATCAGGAATCAATACTTCAAAACAAAAAGAATGGAAAAAATTAGAAGAAAATGTGAAACAACTCATTGAAAAAACAACTGATATGGAAAACAGATTTAGGAAACATTATTTAAAAATTATTGGAATACCTGAAAGTCATGATCAGGAAAAGAGCCTTGACATCATTTACAAAGAAATACTACAGGAAAATTGCCCTGATATCCTACAAGCAGAGGGCAAAATAGAAATGGACAGAATTCAACAGTCCCCTGAGAAAGAGATCCCCCAAAAAACAACCCCTAGCAATATTATAGCCAAGTTCCTGAACTCCCAAGTCAAAGAAAAAATATTACAAGCAGCCAGAAAGACACAATTCAAATACTGTGGAGCTGCAATCAGAATTTCACAGGACTTAGCTGCAACTACATTAAAAGCTCGTAGGACTTGGAATATAATATACTGGAAGGCAAAAGAGCTCAGAATGTAACTGAGAATCAACTACCAAGCAAAACTTAATGTCCTCTTTCAGGGAAAAAGATGGATTTTCAATGAACCAGGGGAATTTCAAATATTCCTTTTGGAGTGGCCAGACCTGAACAGAAGGTTTGATCTTCAATTACAGGACTCAGGTGAAGCATAGAGATTGGAGAAGAAGGGGAAAATATGAGGGACTTAATGATCATGGACTGCATGTATTCCTATATAGAAAAATGGCACTGACAATACTCATATGAACCTTGTAAATTAAAAGAGCAGGTAGAAGGAGCTTTTATAAATGAAGCACAGGAGAAAGCTGAATTTGAAGATAAAATATGGTTTAGAAATGGAATCAATAGGAAAAAAGGGATATGTAATGGGAGAAAGAAAAAGGAGAAGGGGAATAGGCCAAGATATTTCATATAATAAGATTTTTCTTTATTACAATGAGTTATTGCAATGATAATGGAAGGGAGGAAGGCAAGGGAGAATGAGGGAATCTTCGCTCTCATCAGAGGTGGTTAAGAGAGATAACAGTATACATATATATATATATATATATATATATATATATACACATATTCAATGGGTTATAGACATCTGGAGTAAGAAGGGGGGCAGGGGAAGGGGGCAATGTGAGTGATGGAGGAGAGGATGGACCATGAGGGGAGAGTTGCATAATACTTTGGCCCATGAGGATTATGTGTCCTTGAAGGGTAATTGAGAAAGGGAGAAAATTATAAAATGGCTATAATTTGATGTGATTCTTGATTCTCGTGAAGTGTATTTCTAATGAGACAGAAGAGAGGAGGCTACTTAATGACTATGAGGCACATTTTCTTTTTTTACTTCTTGCAAGGGGCTGGGATTGGATGGCCTGTCTGGAACCATAGGGCCAGGTGGATTCTGGGCCTAAGGGGTGGTATGGGGGCTCAGGAAGTCTCCTGTGTCACTCAGTTACCCTACAGCAGAGTCGGAGTGAAAGGAGAGAGAAAATATAGTACCTGGTAGTGGAGAAATATGAAAGGAGGGAGTTGCAATCAGCAATGGCAATGGGGAAAAATATGGAAGTAACATTTGTGATGGACTTACCATAAAGAATGGATTCACCCACAACAGAGTTGGTGGTGTTGGAACACAGACTGAGGCACATTTTTTATTATTATTATTATTATTTTGGGGGACAGTTCAGGGCAAATGGGGCTGGGTGGCCTGCCTGTGGCTGCATAGCAGGATGATCATTGAGTGTCTGAGGCCAGATTTAGACCCGGGTGTTCCTGGCTCAAGGGCCAGTGCTCCTTCTGCCACCCAGCCTCCCCTACTGTTATTATTATTATTTTATTTTATTTTATGTCTTTTTTTACTTTTTTTTTTATTTTTTGCAAGGCAGTGGGATTGGGGTGGCTTGCATGTCACATGGCTGGGTGATTGTTGAGTGTACGAGGCCAGATATGGGCTCGGGTGCTCCTAGTTCCAGGGCTAGTACTCTGCGCACTGCACCAACTGGCCATACCTACAATTATTACTATTATTTTTTACTTTTAATTTTAAATTTTCTCTCCCCTTTACTTTATCGCTCAACCGAGTCTATATTCTTTTGGGGGGGAGGGGGTATTTTCTTTACTCTTAAACAAGAACATTTTATTAATGTATAAAAAATTATTTGCACAAAAATGAGAATAAATAAATAATAAATAAATAGGAAAAAAATAAAATATATTCCCTTTAGTCCCTAAAACTTTGAAATAAAAAATTCTTAAAAACAAAACAAAACAAAACAAAAAGAACACTATGGAAGTATTCAGCCTACCTTGCTAGGATCATGGCCCTATCGTTAATCAATGTGGCTCCAATAGCACTAAGAAGTTGAGATGGACCATGTGTCTTTGGCCCATAAATAGCCTTCAGGTAAATCATAAAAGCATTTTGATTTCTTACTGTCTGCATAAAATATTTTATGCAAACAATCAAATATAAAGTTCTTCAGAGAGAACTTCAGACTATCCCAATATTTAAAGCACTTAGAGATTCTAATTTAATCAGAAGTGACTATAAGGGTGGAGGATGGGAACCTACTTAGAAGGATGAGACTTAATCCATAATTCAGTTAACAAGGGTTAAATATTATAGTTGGAAAACTAAAGGGGAGTGTGTGGGGGAGAGTATTTGGGGGGGGGGGAGGGTAACAAATGGTTCATGAAAAGATTTGGCTTTGCATAATACTTTGGCCCATGAGGATTATGTGTCCTTGAAGGGTAATTGAGAAAGGGAGAAAATTATAAAATGGCTATAATTTGATATGATTCTTGATTCTGGTGAAGTGTATTTCTAATGAGACAGAAGAGAGGAGGCTACTTAATGACTATGAGACAATACTATCTATCACTCAATCTGTGATTATACTTTGACATTACTTTGAGCTTCTCAAAGGATAAAGTAATAAAACTTTGATTGATGGCATTTTTATTGAAAGTACTTAATTGATAGTACTTCTATTGATAAATAACAAAAGGGGAAGAGGTAGAAAGAGTTATTATTGAATAAAAGAAGAGAGGGTGTGAACAGTGAGTGAATTCTATTCAATTAATTTGGCCCAGAGATGAAATAAGGTACATTCCCACTTGAGTTTAAAAACCTCTCCTACTCTACAGGGAAGTGGGGGGAGGAGGTGAAAGAAAAAGAAGAGAGAAGAAGAAGGAACTAATAAAAGGGAAAGTGAAGGTATAAGTGAAAATGAACTGGAGGTTAAAATCTTAGAAGAAAAATGAAAGGGGAAAGGGAGTAAAACTTTGTTGAGGAAGAATAAGTGGAAAGGAAAAACAAAAATATAAATGGGAAAAGATAGCATTGAGGGCAATACAGAATCAGTAATCTTAACTGTAAATGTGAATGGGATGAACTCTCCCATAAAACAAAAGTAGACAGCAGAATGGATTAAAAAACAGAAAACTACAATATTTTGTTTACAAGAAATGCATTTGAAGCAGAGGGAGGCACACAGTGTAAAAGTAAAAAGCTGGAATAAAATATGTTATGCTTCAGTTGAAGAAAAATTCAGAGATAGTGATCCTGATCTCAGATAAAGCAAAAGAAAAAATCAATCTCATTAAAAGGGAAAAGGAAGGAAACTGCATCTTCTTAAAAAAAACTTAAATCTTCAGTGGCAATTAAAATATATCATTATTAAACTTTGATGGACTATTAGTATTGTGTCCAAATTCCTTGAAGAAAAGCTGAGTGAATTACAAGGAGATCTAGGTAGCAAAACTTTAATAATGGGAGACCCCAACCTTCCTCTCTCAGAACTAGAGAAATCTAACCATGAAATAAACAATAAGGAAGTAAGAAAGTGAATGAAATCTTGGAAAACTTAGATATTGAAGACATCTAGAGAAAACATAATAGGAATAGAAAAGAATATACATTTTTTCAGTAGTACAGGGCAGCTATAGCAAAACTGACCATATACTTGGGCATAAAAAATTATAACCAAATGCAGAGAGGCAGAAATAATATTTGGATACTTCTCAGATCATGATGCAATAAAAATTACATATAACAAAGGGAAGATATACAAAAAAATAATTTGAAACAAAAGAACTTAATTTTAAAGATTGAATGGACCAAACAATAAATCATAAAAATAATCAGTAATTTAAAATTTGACATCATACCAAAATTTATGAAATGCAGCCAAGGCAATTTGTTTTTAGGGGAAATTTTAAATCTCTAAATGCTTTTAAAAATAAAATATAGAAAGAGGAGATCAATGAATTGAGTAAACACCTAAAAAAGCTTGAAAAAGAACAAAGTAAAATTTCCCAATTAGATTCCAAGTTAGATGTCTGAAAATCAAAGGAGAGATTAATAAAATTGCAAGTAGGAAAACCATAGACCTAATAACTGAAACTAAGGGTTAATTTTATTAAAGAAACAATAAAATAGATAAAATTTGGGTTAATTTTATTTATAAAAAGAAAGAACATAACCAAATTACCAGTATCAAACACAAAAAGAGTGAACTACCCACCAATGATGAGGATGTTAAAAATATGATTCAGACTTACTTTGCAAAACTATATGCCAATAAATTTAATAACCTGATTGTAATGAATTAATAGTTGCAAAACTACAAAGTGCCCAGATTAAAAGAAGAGGAAATAAAATTCTTAAATAACCACATTTCAGAAAAAAAGAAATTGAAGAATCCATCAATAAACTCCCTAGAAAAAGTCTCCTAGTCAAGATGGATTTACAAGTGAATGCTATCAAACATTCAAGGAACACTTAATTTCTATTCTACATAAAATATTTCAAAAATTAGGAGGAGTTCTACCAAATTCCTTTTAATACACCAATATGGTGATGATACCTAACCTAGGAAAAACAAAATAGACAAAAAAAACTATAGACCATTGTCCCAAATGAACATTGATGCAAAAAATCTTAAATAAAATTTGGCAAAGAGATTACGGCAAGTTATTACTAGGATTATAGACCATTATCAGGTAGGGTTTATGCCAGGTAAGAAAAAATACTTTAGGAAAGCTCAACATAATTGTACATATCAATAACAAAACCAACAGAAATCACATGATTATCTCTATTGATGCTGAGGAAGTCTGATTAAAAATAACATCATCCAATTAAAAATACTAGAGAATATAGGAATGAATGGATTTTACCTTAAAATAAGAAGCAATATCTATCTAAAAATCATCAATAAATATTATATGTAATGCCAACTAGGAGCATTTCCAACAAGATCAGAGATCAAACAAGGATTCCCATGCAATATAGTTTAGAAATGATAGCTTTTAGCAATAAGAAGAAAATGAAATTGAAGGAATCAGAGTTGACAATCATACAGCAAAGTTTCATTCTTTGCAAATGATATGATAGTATGCTTAGGAACCCAAGAAAATCATGGAAAAATCTGTTTGTAACAAATAACATATTCATCAAAATAGTAGGATATAAAATAAATCTGTATAAATCATCAGCATATCTATATATGAATAGCAAAGCCCAAGAGCCAGACATAGAAAGAAAAATTCCATTTAAAGTAACATAGCTAGAAATCTACCTCCCAAGGTAAACCCTAAAACTGTATGAACACAATTAAAAAGCACTTCTCACACAAATAAAACCAGTCTAAATAATGGAAAAATATCAACTGCTCATGGTTAGACTGAACTAATATAATAAAAATGAAAACTTTACCCAAGTTGAATTACTTATTCAATGCCATACCAATCAAACTACCAAATTACTATTTTACTAAACTGGGAAAAATAGTAATAAAATTAATCTGGAGCAATAAAACATCGAGAATGTCAAGGGAACTGATGAAAAAAACTGTAAAGGAAGGTAGTCTAGCTCTACTAGATCTAAAACTATACTATAAAGCAGCAGTCATCAAACCTTCTGGTACTAGTTAAGAAATAGAGTAATGGATCAATGGATTAGGATAGGTTAAAAAAAATGGTAGTAACTGACTGCAGTAATCTGTTTTGGTTTTTTTTTTTTTGAGAAATCCAAAGATATTAGCTTTTGGGATAAGAACTCACTATTTGAAAAGAATTGTTTGGAAAACTGGAAAATAGTGTGGTAAAAATTAGACATAAACCCACTCCCATCTCACACCCTCTACCAAAGTAAGGTCAAAATGGGTACAGGATTTAGATATAAAGTGGGACACCATAGAACAATTAACAGTTTGAGAAATACTCTATATGTCAGATTTATGGAAAGGGGAGAATTTTATAACCAAAAAAGAAATAGAGCATAGAATAAATTGCAAAATAAATGATTTTAATTATTTTAAATTAAAAAGCTTTTGCACTAATAAAACCAATGCAGCCTAGATTAGAAGGAAAACAAAAGTTGAAAAGGAATTTTCACAGCTAATGTTTCTGATAAAGGTCTCATTTCTACAATACATAAAGAATTGAATGAAATTTATAAGATTACAAATCATTCCTCAATTGATAAATGGTCAGAGATTATGAACAGGTAGTTTTCAGATGAAGAAATTAAAGTTATATATAGTCAAATGAAGAAATGATCCAAAACCATTATTTATTAGAGAAATGTAAATTAGAATAATTATGAGGTATAACTTTGCATGTATCAGATTGACTAAGATGAAAAAAATAGAAAGTCATCTATGTTGGAGAAGATGTGGGAAAACTGGAACATTAATGCATTGCTGGTGGCATTGTGAACTGATCCAACTATTCCAGAGAGCAGTCTGGAGCTATGCTCAAAGAGAAATAAAACTGACTATATCCTTTGACCCAACATTACCAATACTAGACCTATACCCAAAAGAAATAAAAATAGGAAAAGCCTCACTTGTTCAAAAATATTTATAGCTGCTCTTTTTGTAGTGGTAAAGAATTAGAAATTGAGGGAATGGTCATCATTTGGGAATGGCTAAACATATGGTATATTATAATTATGGAGTACTATTTTTCTTAAGACATCTTATGTGGTTGAACTTTAGAGAAGTATGGAAAGAATTACATGAACTGAGGCTGAGTGAAGAGAATGGAACCAAGAAAACATTGTATGCATTATCAACAATAATTATAATGAATGCATTTGCTCTCAGCAGTTCAGAGATCAAGGACACCCCTGGGAAGCCTTTTATGGACAATGCCAAACACACCTGGGGGAGAAAAACACTAAATCTGAGTGCATTCTATGCTCACTTTAAAAAAAACTCTTATGTTTTTCATTCCGTGGTTTTCTATATTTCTCCTTAATACTAATTCCTCTTGCACAAAATGACTATATTGTAAATGTGTTAAACACAATGAACAACTTTTATCAGACTGTTCACTGCAAAGGGGGAGGGAAAGGAGGGTGGTAGAAAAATGTGTAACATAAATTTGCAAATGGATGAATGATGAAAAACCACCATAGCATATTATTGGAAAAATAAAATAAAATATCAATAAAAATAGATTGTTCCTCTTAAAAGAAAAATAAAAGAAATCATGAACAACTGAACTTCAGAAAAACTTGGAAGAACTTGCATGAACTGGTGAGCAGAATCAGAAGTACATTGTATACATTAATAAAAACATTATAAGGTGAGCAATGATGAGGAACAGAGTCTTCTCAGTATTTCAGTGATCAAACACAATCCTGAGAGAATTATTATGGAAAATGTTATAAACATCCAGAGGGGGGAAAACACGGAGTCTGAATGCAGAGTAAAACATTCTAGTCATTTTTTAAATCTTCTTTTATGTTTTTTTTCTTTCTATCTCACGTTTTCCCCCCATTAATCCTAATTAATCTCTTACAACTTGAGTAATAAGGAAATATGTTAAATGAAATTGTCCATGTGTGACTTTTATTGGAATTTTTGCTGCCATGGGGAGGGCTAGAGAAGAAATGGTAATAGAAAATTGTGGAACTCCAAAACTTGCAAAAGGATGAATGCTGAAACTATTTTTGCATGTAATTAGAAAAAATAATAAAAGAAAAGAAAAACAACCAGCAAAAATTTATAATTGAATGAATAGACACTAATGACTACATGCTATGTCACGAAAACAATGAAAGTCAAAAGACTGGGAAAAAAGAAAGAAGAAATAATAGGGAGAGCAGATTGAGGTAGTTATTGTGATTGGTATTGAAAACCTTAGAATTGTCCTATAAGGGAAAGAGTGAGAGTGTGGTTCTGAATGTAATTGTTATGGTAAGGAAAACCTCACCCTGCAATAAAAGGGAAAGAAAGAAAGACATGAATTTAAAAGTGGAAGTATGAAATGAAGTCACAATGTTCACATCAAGAAATTTATAAAGATCTTAAAAAAATATCCTCAGCTGATCCCTGTTGGCTTTTGCCCAAAGAATTTCTTTCCCTTCTATGAGAGAGAGAACAATACATAGCATGTAAAACTTTTAGTCATAAATATTTTGAGTTTTGAGTTCAAATTATTTTTCAGATGCTTTCTAGCTAAATAAACACAGAAATTCACTTTAAATTTCTCAGTCTCAGTTTCTTCAACTGAAAAGTAAGGATAACAATAGCATCTGCCTCACAGTTTTGTTGCAAGAATCAAACTGGCAAACTTTTATAAATTTCTTAGAAAATATGAAAGCATTATATAAATGCTAGTAGTTTATCATCACAATAATAATAATTATGATTATTTCAGTCACCAGTCAATTGCTAGATAAACCAGCATTTATTAAGTACTAATTTCAGTGGCCCTGAGCTAGGCCACAGGTATACAAAAAAAAATCATAAATCAATCCCTGTCCTCAAAGAGCTTATGAATATCATAGAAGGAAAAATCTGTTTGGGAGATTAAATTTAGGATTCAACTATAAATTTATTCAGAATTCTCAAGGTCTATTTCCTGACCTATTATTTAGCATTCAGAAACAATGTGATTGCACAGAATTAAATGATTTGTGATAAAAAAAAATTTGTATCGGTTTCAATCAATATGATTAAAAGACTAGGATATTAGCACCAGGTCAAGAGTCAAAAGAAAAATAGATAGTATTTCATTTTGTCTGGGGGTGGTACCTTTCAGTAATATCCCTACCATGCTAAAAATGTGACACTTCCCAGCATATTTTCAGGAAGCTGATATTGGAAAGTTAACTGGTAGATTCTTGGATTCAAACAAACTACACTTGATGTTGAGAAACTAGGCAGTGTTGGTTGACCAACAGCTGAGGAAAGGTTGCTGAACATCAGCAAGTACAAGACAGCCTGCTTCATCCCTTATGCAACTATTGTGATGTATGGGGTTGTATATAAAATTTCATGGAACAGGTCTGAATTTAAGCCATCTCAGATCCCATACATAGTATGCCTCAGAATTATAGAAGTAAGCATTGGTTAGTAATCCAGTCTTGTATTGATCAAATGAATTCTATCAGCTTGAAAGTACTCCCTTTCCCCCACTCATTCAAAAAAAAATTTATCCTAAATAAAAACATCAAAGTTACATAATCTTTTACTACTTTATCCTGAAATAGGTTTAAGAAACCCTATTGACTCCAGTAAAGTCAGAATTGTTTCCAACATATTCCAGTTAAAAACTAAACACAAAATAGAATGAAACAAGTTCATTAGAATACAATTCTCTGAAATGTGCTATATAATTTAACAGTGATTAAGTCTTTCTTCAACGTCTATGTCTCTGTATATCAAAAGTTGTTTGAATCTACCTGCACATTTGGCTGTTGTTTTCTTTTTTACAAAATTTGACAGACAAATAAAACTAATGGCAAATTTGATGAAAGAGAAGAGAATTTGTAATTATTTTTTTATTTTTTTTTATGTTTGCTAACTTTATTTGGTAGATCTGTATAGATAGATGGCTTTTTTTCAGTAAGACGAGGAAAGAAATTAATTCTCTAAACAATCATTGGGTATTGTATGTAGATAAAATGTCATAGGTGCTTCAGTAAGTACAAACATTTGATATGTTAAGGTTCCTAATCTGAAAGTCTTTTAGTCTTATTTCTTAAAATAGTTTTAATGTCTCTTAAAATTATGTCATGCAAAATTTTCACTCTTTGCAGAGTATACTTAGAGAATCCAAGAAAACCATCTTAAAACCTCCTTGAAACAAATAATAAATTCAGCAAAGTATGAGGATATAAAATAAAACCCACCTAAATCATCAGCATATATGTATATATATATATATATATATATATATATATATATATATATATATATATATATGCAACAAAGCCCAAGAGCAAGAGATAGAAAGAGAAATTCCATTTAAAATAACTATAGACAACATTAAATAATTGGGAATCTACCTCCCAAGACAAATCCAGAAAATGTATGAACACAATCATAAAGCACTTCTCACCCAAATAAAGTCAGATCTAAATTATTGGGAAAATGTCACATGTTCATGGTGAGGTAGAGCTAATAAATAAAAATGACAATTCTACCCAAATTAAATTACTTATTCATTTCCATACCAACCAAAATATCAAATAGCTACCTTATCGAACTAGATAAATGTAACAGATTTCATGTGGAGCAACAAAAGGGCACAGATAGCAAGGGAACCGATGAAAAATATATATAAAGAAAGGTGTCCTAGCTTTACCATTCCTACAACTATACTATAAAGCAGGAGTCATCAAAACTGCCTGGTACTGGTTAAGAAATGGAGTAATGGATTAGTGGATTACATTAGGTTCAAAAGAAGTCACAATAAATGATTACAGCAATCTACTATTTGCCTATTCCAAAGAAATCAGCTTCTGGGATAAGAACTCACTATTTAACAAAAATTGTTGGAACAACTGGAAAATAGTATGGCAGAATAAGGTCAAAATGGGTAGAGGATTTAGACATAAAGAATGCTATCATAGATCAATTAATGACCAAGAAATTATCTATCAGTTCTATGGAAAGGGGATAAATTTATGACCAAACAAGATTTAGGGCAAATTATAAATTATAAAATGAATGATTTTGTTTATAAATATGAAAAATGTTTTCAATAATAAAAATCAGTGCTGCCAAAATTAGAAGGAAAGCAAAAAGCTGGGAAACAATCTTCACAACTATGAGTTCTGATAAAAGTCTCATTTCTAAAATATTTAGAGAATTGCATCAAATTTATAACGTAACAAGTCCTTTCCCAAATGATAAATGGTCAAAGGATATGACCAGACAATTTTCAAATCAGGGAATTAAAACTATAGATAATCATATGAAAAAATGCTCCAAAACGCTATTATTTAGAGAAATGCTAATTAAAACAACAATGAGATATCATCTCACACCTATCAGATTGACCAAAATGAGAAAAAGGGAAACTGATCAATGTTGGAGAGGTTGTGTGAGGATTGGGTTGATGCATTGCTGGTGGAAATTCTGAACAGATCCAACCTTTCTGGAAAGCAATATGGAACTATGCCTAAAGAGCAGTAAAACTGTTCCTACCCTTTCACCCAGCAATTCCAATTCTATGTCTATAGTCAGAAGAAATTATTTTTTTTTAAAAAGGGGAAAGTCCTACATTTTCCAAAATATTCATAGCAACCCTTTCTCTAATGGCAAAGAAATGGAAATTGAAGGGATGCCTATAAAATAAGGGCTACAAGTAATGGCACATGAATACTATGGAAAACTATTGTTCTATAAGAAACCATAAATGGTCAGAATGCTAGAGAAGCATGGGATGATTTATGAGATCTGAGGCTGAGCTAAGGGAGTAGAACCAAGAGAACCATGTACACATCAACAACATTGTGAGATGAACAAACTTGAGGGAAACAGCTCTTCTCAGCAGTTCACAGAGCTAGGGCAGCTGTATTAAAACAGCTAAAGACTATATTATTCCCATCCAGAGGAAGAAAAACAAAACAAAAAAAAAAAACCACACCCACAAAAAAATATCCCATCCCTTCTAAATCTGAGGAACACTTTATAAAAATTATCTCATATATTTCTTTCCCTTAATCCTAATTTCTCATACCAAAAATTACTAATTTGTAAACGTGTTTATCAAAATATGTATATCCAATGCTAACCTGATTGTCTGCTGCTGAAGGGAAGGGGGTGGAACAGGAGGGTGGAAGGAAATTTTGTAACTTAAAATATACATAAGTGCATTTGAGAGAAATTAAATAAATAAATTTTAAATTTAATAAAAAAGATTTATATGACATTAGTATACAAAGGCTCAACTGAATTTCCCACACACATTGTAGAATCATTAACTTATAGAATATCAGAGTTGAAATGGGCCTCACTTAGAAACTATCTTTTCCAACCCTATCTAAACAAGAATTCCATCTGCCATGAATTCTTTATAATCAGTGAGGATAAATCCACTGCTTGCCAAAGCATCTTATTCTTGGTTGGTAAACACCTAATTTAGAATGTTGTTTATTTTTTTCCATCAATCCTAAAATTGTCTCATAATGACATCTATTCTTTTTTATAGATTTTCCCTCTAAAACTAAATGGAGTAAATCAAATTTCTCCATTGTTAGTGTTTTACATACTTGAAAATAATGAACATGTCTTTCTCTCCTGCTTATTCTAAGAAATTTCCAGTATCTTTGACTCCCAGAATGATTCTTCTGTGAAGTCAAAGGAAGCTGAACTTTGCCTCCATTCTTATCTAGTCTTTAATTACTAAAAGGGTATTATATCATACAGCTAAGACCTGGAAAAGGTCTCAGCTTGAAAACATTAAGGTCTTCCTTGAGGCCATCAGGGGCCATTGCCATTCATCCTCACCTATATCTTATTAGTGGATTCTCTGAAAGAGAGAGTAAGACTGATGCCTCTGCACAGCTCAACCTCTCTTAAATTCAAATCACTTACAAGTCACCTTCCTGATGGCAATGCACCTCTCTGAGAATGAAGGATGAATAGCAACAATCTTGTGTGGTCAAAATGATCTCCAGTCCCATTATTGATTTTCAATTTATCTTATCTTCCAGATGTTCTCTAAGCTTGATAATGACCTTCATAAAATGTGATATCCAGAAGTTAATATGATCATTCAGATATGGTCTGGTTAGGACATAATATAAAGAAATTATCTCTTCACATTTTCTATTTCTTATGGGTCTATAGATACAGTTTAAGATTACTTTAGATTAACTAAGATTATGATTTTTTGACTGGAATAGCACACAGTTGACACAGATTCTAATTCAATGAAGAATTTCAGGAAGTTTTCAATTATTCTCTCTAATCATACTCTCCCAAGCCAATATATGAGAAATTTAATTTGGGAACGGAAGTTTAAGACTTGATAGTTATCCCAATAGTTTCATTTTATTGGATCTGCTTTCATTTTTCTATTTTACCTAGTCTTTTTGGATTCAAAGTCTGCCAAGCAATGTATCAGTTACTCTTCTTAGCTTTGTGACTCCCAGAAATTTGATAAGCAGGCTATCTTTGACTTTATTCAAGACCTAAATAAAAATATTAAATAGAACTCAACTGAAATGTCTGGAGCACTTCAAAAAAGACCTCCTTCACTGATATCAAACCTTTATTGTATTCTCTTTGGTGTAACTCTTCATTTAGCATAAAGTTTAAATAATCTATAGCTTACATTTCTTCAATATGTTCACAAAATAACAAGAGAGACTTTAGACTGAGTAAAATTTCAATAATCTATATCTACACCATTGTCTTAATCTAATAGTATAGTAACTTTCATTGAGTGGAATAAAGTTAGCCTAGCATAATATCCTTGATAGATATATTTCAGCTTTTAAGAAAAATCACTTTCTTTTTATAAATGTTTATTATTCGTCACTTTAAAATATATTTTAGTCCAGATATAAATAAAAAATCTTAGTGACCTATATAATCTGCAAATTGTACTTTCTTCTTTCCATTGTCTTCCTCTTTTTTGAGGATAAGGATATTTTTACTTTCCCAATATCAAGGCACCATCTAGCCATTCTCCACAGACTTCTAAAGATCACAAATAGTGGTTCAGAAATCATATCTGCCTGTTCTTTCAGTATCCTAAGGATATCCTGTATCTGAACCTGTTGATTTTTACTCACAAACAGAAATTTGTTAGTCTCTTCCTATCTCCATATTTATGTTGGGATCTAAGACCCTAGACGTTATTTTTGTTACAATTTTAGGAGGGTCACTTTGCTTTCAGGGGAGGACACTGAGATCTTAAGATTCACAATTACACATATTTTATAAAATTCTATACTCTTTATATCTGCATGCTTGAGCAAAATCTTTAGTTCTGCACTTGTTTAAAAAATAATTGATGACCAATATTTCACATGGTAGCAAATAATGTCTTTGCTACTAAACTAAATGGGCAATTTTGGTCATACATATTCATAAGTCATTGGAACACTTTCACTAAATGCTGCATTGTATAACAAGAATAATAGACCTACATTAAGCATATTTTGCTAATTGGTAATACAACCCCTCAATTCCCCTAGGCATGCAGCTCAAGGGATCATCTCAAAAACCATGATTATTTTACAAATTCTATTGTATTGAGTTTGAATAATTAATTTCCAAAATAATTTTAATGAAATGTTCAAGATTTCCAAAGGCAAGTATTGGTGCTACTAAAACAAAAATTAGCTACTGAAGAATGAGCTTTCATATCCATTTGCTATTATTTTTTATATAACCTTACTGGCAAGAACATTTAAAACAAGTTCAGGAAAAAGAGGCTCTTTTCAAAAGCCAATTAGAAAAGAACTAAGGCAAAACTACAAGATTAAAAAAAAACACATTTAATTCCTTGTATGCAAATAGGATGAGTTGCATTTGAGACATTTAAGCATAAATGAATGCGGTTCTTTAGTCCATATTATTTTTTTTTCTTTTTAGAAGAAGAAGCAATTCAACTAATGTCTACTTAACTGTTTGGGCTTACAACCAAGTTCAATCAAGTTAACTGTGCTGTGTCAACTAAATAAAGCAACTAATCTGATTCAATTTTTCATGAAACTGACTAGTTCAAAGAATTGATTGACTTGAACAATGGCTTTGACATTATGTAAACACTGAAATGAAGCACTGATTTGGCATTATAGAGATCATTCCTCCACCTTGAGTCCTTTGCCAATTGTCTCTGTCAGAAAAAAATGTAAAACATATTGAAATTGTAAATGAACAGAAATATTTGGAATTTCATCTTAACTTTAGTGAAATATGATTATAAACATGCATTATTACAATAGAATTATTTGAAGAGGTCAGCAATCATCTTTTTCCTCTTCATCCCTGCTCTTAGAACTTATTCTTTGATAGATTTAAAATATGCCACTGCTCTCATTAGAATCTGTCAAATTCTGCTTTAGCTTGAACTCTGAATGATTGTCAAAATGATCCTATACAATAATCACCCAGCAAGCAAATGAATAGGTTCTATCAATTCATTAATGACTGAAAGAATACCCCTGCTTCCCTGGTCCCCCACAATAATAGATTTTGAAAAACAACGTGCAAAATGTACATTAAAATTAAAATAAAAAGATTATTATTCTTTTCATACTGAATTGAAACTTAAATTGTCATAAAACATATTGGAAAGTTCTGCCCCAATGAACATAAGGTACAGGTATTAGAGTTAAGATTTTATTGGTATAGGGAATGATCCCTTTCTATGCATGTTGTCACATATCTTCAATTTATCGTCCGGAAAGTCATCTAGTAGAGCACTAGAGAGGTTAAGTGTCCTGTCCAATATCACAGTCAATATATATCAGAGGTAGATTTGTATCCAGGTCTCCCTAGTTCCGAGGCTAGTTATCCTTCCACTACACAATATTGTCTCTTATCTTTATAAAGGGGTGAAATTTTACACGCTCTCCCAAGAAAACCACTCAAGTGACATATTTTGAGCTGTAAGTTTTAGAAAGATAATCACTGTTAATAATTTTGCTAGCAATAATGATAAGTATTGTATTAATAAAAGTATTTTCTTTAACCAGATTCTGTTATTAATAATAATCATATAATCATATAAATGCACCAAAATCATAGTCATATATTCTAGACTTCCATAATATTTCATTTTTTCTTTTTTACTCACAATAACTCAAATGAAGACTTTCTTTTCTTATCCTTTGCCTTTTCAATTCCTACTGCATTCGTGCTTTCACATGCTATGAATAAAACCATCTGTAATATGAGTCTGCTATATATCCCCTTTAAAATGTAACCTCAGGAATAGATTAGCTGTCCAATGATGAATCAACCTTCCTTTTCAATTTAAATTCTAGAATTAAAATGTTCTGTGTAGTCTTAGAAGTTTGCATGATAGAAACCATTATGATTCAGATACTATTTAATTTCATAGATTCTAATTTATCTCCAAATTGGAGCTAGAGAATTATACAGAGATGCAAGAATTTAGTGACCTCTTCAGTCAGCTGAAATGCAAAGTAAAGAGCATTCTGGATTTGTTTTAAGGTCCAAGTTTAAGGGCAACTGGGTGGATAGAGCACTGTCCCTGGAGTCAGGAGGACCTGAGTTCAAATCCAACCTCAGACATTTAATAATTACCTAGCTGTATATCCTTCAGCAAGTCACTTAACCCCATTGCCTTGCCAAAAATAAAAATTAAAACAGGGGTTTAAGTTCAACTCCCAACTCTGACAAGACTGTTTGAAATCATTTAAACTCCTAGAACTTCAGTTTCCTGATCTCCAAAAGCAAAGTGACAATACCTGTTAGTATCCCATGAGCATACTATGAGATTCAAATTAGAACACGTTTATAAAATGCTTTGCAAGCTTTGAAACACTAGAAAATTCAATTTTTAAAATTTGTTAATGGCATACACCCCTTACAAGAACCCCTCTATCCCCCAAAATAGAGAGGGAGAGAGACAGAGCCAGAGCCAGAGCTGGGGGGGGGGGGGAGGGAGAGAGAAAGAGAAAGAGAGAAAGAGAGAGAGAGAGAGAGAGAGAGAGAGAGAGAGTTAAAGTTGGCACAGAGAAAGAGAAGGAACCTTAAAAAGAATCTTAAGGGTCTTAGATTTTAGGGCCTTCTTGGAATTACATATTCTTAGTCTGAAAGGGGATATAAACTCGGCTTAATTTGCAAGTGAAAGAATCTGCAAATGAATGAATGCAATAAACACAATGACAACATTGTGTCCAAGATTCTACCATATTGCTCACTGCTGCAACTTCAACAGAATTCATTTCTCCACCATCTGCAAGAGATCTATTCTCCTATGCAACATGAGGCCCTGAAAAGTGCAAACCACTTAACAATATCTTGTGAAAGGAAGCTATGTGAAGTTTTTAGACTGAGGATATTCCCTTAATGAAGTCCTTTTTTAATGAAAAAAAGAAGCCCAGATCTAAAGTAGTACTTACAATTCAGTTTGGAGAGCCTTTTCTTTCTTATTTAACATTTTTCTTTTCACTTTCTCCTTTTTTCCATTACTATCTGTTTGGTAAAGTCTTCCTGTAATTCAACTTAGAAAAAAAGAAACATAAAGAAGCATAGATTTAAAGTTGGAAGAGTTCTTAGGTCATGCAGTCTGACTACATAATTTTAGATATGAGAATACTCAAGCTAGAGAGCATGAGTATAAAGGTCCAAAGTCACATAGGTAGAAAAGTGCAGTCAGAATTCCAACCCAGGTCCAATTCCCTAATCTCTTACTTCAATTAGGATATATTCAATGAATTGGGGGTTTGGGGAGTTTTTTTTTAATAAATTTAGATTCTCACAATAGGGAAATTGTATGAAATTAATGATAGTACCCTGAATTAATTCAAAGATTTAACAACAAGATACTTAAATCTCTTTTATGACCTATTGATTTATTTTCTGCCACAATGGATAGAACTCTAGGAAACCATCTTTGCCTCAATTTCCCCATTTGTAAAATGAATTAGATAAAGAAATAGAAAACCAGTCCAGTATCTTTGCCAAGAAAATTTAAAATATGGTAAGAAAGGGTAGGACATAACTTAAAAAGACTGAATGATTGAAGAAGGAAAATGACAAATGTTGCAGGGGATGTGGAAAAATTTGAACACTTTTTGTACATGGAATGGAGAACTGATCTAACCATTTTGGAGAATCAGGAATTATGCCCAAAGAGTTATTAAACTGCCCATAATCATCAATATCCCTACTAGATTGATTCTGAATATGATTATGACATAAATAAAAGAACCTATGTGTTCTAAAATAATTATAACAGCTCTTTCTGGTGGCCAAGAACTGGAAATGGTAGGAAAGCCCATCAATTGGGGAATGGCTGAACAAATTATGGTGAATGATTGCAATGAAATACTTCTTTGCTATGAGAAATGATGAACTCAATGATCTAGCAAAACATGGGGAGGGACAGCTAGGTGATGTGGTGAATAGAGCATCAGGCATGGAGTCAGGAGGACCTGAGTTCAAATTCAGCCTCAGATACCTAATAAATAAGTTGCTACTTAAGTGACTTGGGCAAGTCACTTAACCCTATTGCTTTGCAAAACATAAAAAGAAAAACATGGAAAGACTTGCATGAAATAATGTAGATCAAAACGAGCAGAATAAAAGAACTATGCATAATGACAACACTATTATTTTGATTATTATTATTAATATACAAATTAAGCATAAATGAAATATGAAGATACTATCTTCCATGCAGAAGAAGAATTAATAAACAGAAGTAATGGATAGAATAATTATACACACACATTATATATATTTATACATATAATATATATGTATATACATATATATATATATTATATATATATATATATATATCAATTGATGTCTAATGGAAGCCATCCCTATGGCAGAGGGTAGGGGGGAAGAAAAATAAGATATTTATCTGATAAATTTATTATATATTTAAAAGGAATAGCAAGTTATACAAATAGATATGCAGTTTCATATGCTATCATCTTTATTGTACTTTATTATTTTTATGAATAAATAATATTTTTAAAAGACAAAAATACACTTGTACTTATTTAATTTAGTTTTATTAATTACATCATGAAAAAATTTTTAAAAATTTCTAACTCAAAAGTTTCTGATTCAAGACAAACTTGTTGGAGCCTTTAGGAAAGGTATACTTTTAACCTAAAAATTTTATGTCAGAAGTAGGTGGACTATATTAGTTTATGTATTGAGGAAAATACATTATAAATAACATCACACCTCTGCTTTCTACAATACTCCATTTCATCTGCTCCAGTGCCGTAGGTTGTAAAACTGGCTCCTGGTCTTCCAACACTGACTTATATCCTGGTTCCCTCAGGTAAGTTTTTGATGACATCTGTGCATTTCTGTAATTAGATACATAGAATCTGTAATACCTTTTCCCCTCCTTTGAAATATGTGCTTAAACAAATTAATAATACATTGAAAATTAAAGAAAGTACCAGTATGTGATGCCATTACTTTCCTAAAATTCCTTAAGGAAATTTAGAGATGGCCTTTAAATATGTTCCCTGTCACCCAGATTATTTATTGAAAATGTTAAGCTTTCTAGCTACTCAAAAATGTAATTCAAGTGGTCGAGAGATTTCTAGTTAAAGAATTCAGGGACTTTTAGCCAATAAATAATTGTTACAATGAAAATTTTGTAATAAGGAATCATGATAGCTTACTGTTTATTTTTAAATCCCCTTCTATATATTTCTAAACATTTAGTGAGACTACCTTTACTCCGTCAAAGGATACCTACTGAAGCAGATTTTGTCATTTGTGATGTTTATATCAGCTATAACAAATTGATGTTGTTGGTTATGGAAAGACACAAGCAGAAAACCCCAAGCCAAAATTGTATCAATAACAATTAAATGATCCAATGTCTTGATTGTAAATGCCTCCCCTTATAGCTAGCAGGAATAATGTCAATACTCAAGGAAATCTTTTGAAATCTAATTAGGCTAGAGTTGGTATTAGACAGAATCTAACTTGTCTCTCTGGGAATTCTCTCAAACTAAATATCCTGAAAGAATAAGAATAAATCAATGATCTAAGCATTTATGAAACATTTACAATTGTGCTCAGCACTGCACTAAAGCACTGGGGCAACAAAAAGACAAGAAAACAACTCTTACTCTCAAGGAGCTCACTTTTTAATATGAGTCAAGACTTGGGGAATGTTTCAGTCACAAGTTGGATGGCAAAGTCCTGTGGTCATTCAGGTGCAGAAGCAAAACTGAAGTCAAAAATCTCTTCTTTATTGTTACACTCACTTAAGAAATCTTATCATTTTCTGTATTTGAACTATTAGACAGTGCCAAGGACTTTGGTGGCAGGGACTTCCTTTCCTTGGTCATCAGGAAAAATAACTGTCGTATCAGAAAGAGTTTCCAGGATGTACCTCCACTGGATCTTGTTCCCAGAATGATGACCCTGGACTTTGAGCTTGAAGAATTATTGTTGCAAAGGTTGTTGGAATCAGGAACTTAGACATTTCCATCAGAGTATGAGGGAAGACAGTGGCCAAAATGTAAATGATGGTGGGATTTGCCTAGTCTCTCTTCTCTATCCTATGGTGGCTTGCTGTACCGTTTAAGCTGGTTTGCCTGTCCTGTTTGCAGAAATTAGCGATTCCTATGCCAACAGAAGTTCTTTCCTCAAATCATAGCTGTGGATCCTGTGCTGGAAAGATTGGTTTTTTCTTAAGTAATTCAAATAAAACCTGAAAACCATCTAAAGTCATATCTACCCTATATTACTTTGAACAAAAGTGGTTTTCCTAGAAAAAAGAGTGACTCAATATGAAGAATAAAACTAGATTTTTGGACACAACTAAAGTTAGAATTTGTATTATTTGACCCAGAATACTTGTTGAAAATTTTTTTTCTTTTTTCATGAGGCAGGGAGAATAAGCAAGAAAATGTTAACTTAAAAAATTAAAATCAATTTTCAAAAAAATCAACTCAGGTAATGTATGCTTAGAAATGTGTGCAAACAGGCAATTCTGATAGACATTTCTAATCTGTTGATTTCATTGAATATTGGTTCCTAAATTACTAAGTGAGATAACTTTCACTTGATTACATACAGCAGATATAGGTGTAGCCTTAATGGCTAGAGGATTCTATGGTGAATCAATTATTTATCTTTAATACTCAAAAATACATTAACATAAATCAATCAGTCAGAAGTATTTTAAATCTGTCAAACAAAACAATGATATATTGCAATTTAATTAAATTCAAAAATGTTTTGGTACTTAAAATCTGTGATTTCATGATCATGAAAACAACTATCAGAGCAGATATTTGTCTCTATCTCTCTAATTTTAAGGTACATGGAGGCAATGTGAAAAGCATAGGATCATATATCTAATAGGAGTAATATTTGAATCCAAGACTTCCTTGAATCCCAGTTCAATACATTACTTAATATGACATACTTCCTTTCATGAAAAATGTGTTATTTTTAAAAGAATTTTTATCCAAATACTAATTTAGAGCTATGCAAAGAGATTAACATCCAGAAGAAGGCTGAAGAAAATAACATGTTAAAAACCAGCTTAGGTCAAATGGATAAAACAGTTCCAAAAAAGTTATTGAGGAGAAGAATGCTTTAAAAAGCACAACTGGCCAGGTGTAAAAGGAGATAAGAAAGCTTTCTAAGGAAAGCAAGTCCTTCAGATGTGGAATGGAGCTAAAGGAAACTGATGACTTGTGAGAAATCAGGACACAATAATTCAACACCAAATGATTGAAAAATTAGAAGTAAATGTGAAATATCTCATTGAAAAAACAAGTGATATGGAAAACCAATCAAGGAAAGATAATTTAAAAATTACTGCTCTACCTTAAATTCATAATCAGGAAAAGGGCTTGTCTTCATTTTTAAAGAATGTCTACAGGAAAATCGCCCTGATATCCTAGAAGGAGAGAGTAAAATAGAAAATGAGAGAATCCACTGATATCCCCTGGAAAGAAATCCAAAAAAGACCCCCCACCACCACCAACCCCCAGGAATATTATAGCCAAGCTTCAG
Organism: Macrotis lagotis; assembly: GCF_037893015.1. NCBI lineage: Eukaryota > Metazoa > Chordata > Mammalia > Peramelemorphia > Peramelidae > Macrotis > Macrotis lagotis. Next base: position 379,027,211 of record NC_133666.1, read on the forward strand.
AATTCACAAGTCAAAGAGAAAATATTATAAGGAGCCAGGACACAATTCAAATATCGTGTAGCTGTAGTCAGGATCACACAGGACTTATCAGCAACTACATTAAGGGCTCACAGGGCTTGTAATATAATATTCCAGAAGGCAAAAGAGTTTGGAATACAACCAAGAATCAACTTCCCAGCAAAACTGAACATCTTCTTCCAGGGAAAAAGATAGACTTCCAATGAATTGGGAAAATTTCAAATGTTCCTGTTGAAATTACTAGAGCTGAACAGAAAGTTTGATCTTCAAGTATAGGACTCAGGTGAAGCATAGAGAGGGTGGACTAGAAGGGTAAATTATGAGGGTCTTAATGATTATGAATTACACATACTCCTGCATGGGATGATACTTATAATACTCATATGAACCTTCTCATTCAATACAGCAGGTGGAAGAGCTTTTATAGATGAGGCACAGGAGAGAGCTGAATCTGAAGGTACAATATATTGCAAAACATGAAGTCAATGGGTGAAAGGGAAATGTACTGGGAGTAAGAGAAAGGAGAGGTAGAATAGGCTAAGATAATTCATGTAACTTTTGCAATGGTATGGAAGAGGGGTAGGTGAGGGGAAAGAGGGAGCCTTCATTCTCATTGGAAATGGCTCAGAGAGGAAACAGCATACACACTAAATAGGGTATAGAACTCTGTAAGAAAAAGAAGAGAAGGAAGATGGGGGAGGGGAGGAAGGATGTGGGTGATAGAGGAGAGGGTAGATCATAGAAGGGGATAATAAGATATAACAGATTTTCTTTTTTTACTTTTTGCAAGGTACTGGGATTGTGTGATCTGTCCGAGACCACAGGGTCAAGTGGTTGATGGGTCTCTGGGGTGGGATATGGACTTGGGGCCTCTTGGCCCCCAGGCCAGTGCTCTGTCCACCACACCACTCAGCTACCCCACAGCACATTTTTGAAGAGGTACAGAGTGAAAGGAGAGAGATAATATAATATATGGTAATGGGGAAGAATGAATGGAGGGAATTACAATCAGCAATAGCAACTGTGGAAAAATAGGGAAGTAACTTCCATAATGGGCCTATGATAAAGAAAGTGATCAGCCCAAGACAGAGCTGATGGTATCAGAACACAGACTGAAATACAATTATTTTTCTCTTTCTTTTACTTTTTTTCTCATGAGGTTTCATAATTTTGTGGGGGGGATATTATGTTTACTCTTAAGAATATTTTAGTAAAGTGCAAATAAATTTAAAAAAAATTTAAAAATGAGAATTTTCCCCTCTAAATAAATAAATCCTCTATTAAAAAAGAAAAGACAACATGCATTTTAATCCTCTGTCTTCTACTTACTTGGGCTTCAGATAAGTAATATATTTTTTCTTCAGTTCAGTTTTTGCAGCTTTAAATCAAGAGACTATATCATATGCTCTCCTAGGTCAATCTTTAAAATACTAGATCCTAAATCAGGGGAAATGAAGGGTGTACTCAATTCCATCCTTTATCCAAGTCAATATGACATAAAAAAGTTATATTAGGCTGCACTTTCTACAGTTCTAAGAGAAAGTGCTTTCAATGAATCACATTTTGGAATATTTAAACTAAAATGACAACTTATTCCATTATTTCTTGGTAAATTTTTTTTAAAAGTTTGAGCATTTATGTTTCTGCCAGAAACAAACCTCTTTTACCATAAAAATATCTCAAACCAAAATTTGTTCTAGATTTGGAAAATTAAAATATATTGCCTATATTCTCTTTATAGGACATTTAGGTGATACATTAACAAAACTCAAGGTCTGGAGTCAGAAAGAACTGATTTCAAATTTGACCTTAGACACTTAGCCTAGGCATGCCATTTGATTGTGTTTGACTGAGTTTTCTCCCCAATAAAGTAGGTTGGAGAAGGAAATAGCATATTTTCAAAATAAAAATAAATAAATAAATAAATAAATAAATAAATGAGATCACAAATTTTGGGGCACAACTGAAACAATTAAGCAACAAAAATTATTCTTATACCAATGTTCTGTGTTTCAAGGAGGAAAATATAAGGCTATGGCTCCTTTTTAACATAATATTTTCACTAAGAAAATGAATAATTCAGACATAAGAAATAACTCTGAATATTCTTTCAGGTATGAACTAAATGAATAAAGTATATACAAGTATAGATTCAATTTAATCAGAAATCAAAAATGAAGTTTTTTCTGTTTTTTTTTGTTTGTTTATTTTTATTGAAGGTTTTAAGGATAGAAAATATTTTTTAAAACCAACTTAATATCTTTAATATCTAATGGAGGAAAAATTACTTTAGTATCAGGTTTTCTGAAATGGATTTTAAAGTGTAACCCCAGTCCCAAAGTCCATTAGTGTGGCAATCTCTCCTTACCAGGGGATATAAATACCCTCAACTTACATGAGGAGTGGGGTGGGGTTGGTAAAGAACAGGAGAAAGGAAGATTTCTTCAGTTTTCTTCAGTTGATCTTTGATCTTTTTACTGCTTTGGGATCATCAAGAAGAAAAATGTAAGAGACTAATCTCAATACTGCTGAAGGAAAAGACCCTGGAAAGACATGAGGAGTAGGCTGTCTCAGTTATATCCCCATACTGAGCTTGCTACAATACAGAGTTCAGGAAGTTTCCTCTTCTGAAATCTAGAACTTTCTCTTTTGATTGACCTAAGTTATCTTGATCCCAATGGAAAGGCCCCTTAACTATGTATTATCTACATATATCTGCTATATATATTTGGTAGGAGCAAACATTGGATATAAAGCCCGGGGTCTTATTTCCCCTTCCAATAATGAAATGGCACAGTGATCAGAAGTTAGATTAAATCTGATCATATCTACTAGACTAAAATATAAGAACAACAATAATAGATCGATTTAATTCCAACTTATTGTTCCCTTTCTCTATCATCAACCTCCTTCTTCCCCTTCTGAAGAAAAAAAATTTCCTGTGGTGAATAGTAGGAGAAGAAAAGATTAAAGTCTATTTTAGCTCTTTTTAAGCTACATGCAGTCAATCCCACACTCTTTATAAAGGAAGAACCCATCACTACACACGGACCCTTTGTAACCCAAAGGAGAGGCAAAAGAAGGTAGATGGAGAAGAAGAAACTAGACTGCAAAGTTCAAGTCAGATAGTTGTTGAATTTATCAGTTTCAATTACAAACAAAAATTCTGAAAGTCACCAGGAAAGTGACTTTAAAATTTAAAATTAAGGAAATTTAAATAACAGTTATTCTGAAAGTATCAGAAACTACAGAAGAGAACAGAATAATGCCATCTGAATAGCAAAAGAGTTCAATATCAACCTAAAATGACACACACACTTAGAAACCAAAGATTTTCTTTTATTAATTAAAAACATGGACATTCATTTAATTAGGGCATTTAAAGCATTTCTAAGACAGACACCACCAATAGTATAACGTAACAAATATATGGAGATTATTTGATTTGTAAATATCTTCAGATCATAGGAATAAAAGAAAGGTAAATAAATACAAGTATAAAGGGAAGTACAAGAAAGAAAATGAATTATCTGATCTTTAGAGAATATCAAAGTAAAAAAAATTAAAGAAAATGACTATAGAGTTAAAAGAATAAAAAAATAGATTTAAAAGAAAAAAGAAATAATTATAAAGGCATCATTGATAGATTGTTTTCAAAAATGCATGAAAAAACAAATGTAAAAATGAAATTTTTAAGAAACAGCAGATTTGACAGTAGAAAAAACAAACCAGAAACATCATGGAATAAATCTCACAAGTCTACATATGCACACAGAGTAAATCAATGTATTTGATTTACTAGATTAAGCTGTAGAAACAGAGAGTTCATAAAGGGGAAAGGAAAGATAGGAAATGGAGAGTAATGTGTGATGTACCATAATCAAGCAAGAAGTTAACAATTAAGGGAAAATAACTCCTTAAATTTATTAGCCAATGGAAGTCCTACAGGAGTACTTGAAATGTCAAATGGGAAGGTTGAAACAGGAAGGGAAAGGTGGGATCATTGCAAGTCAGTTATGGTAGAAAGGTCCCTCATGAATATTCCCTTGGAGGAGAAATATACTCTGTATTGAGAAATGAGGACTTTACAAGAATAATCAGGGATTTGGTGCTCAGAAAGAATATTTCTTTGGAAAAGATGCTCTGTTTTCTTGGACAACATTCTTCCCCCATCAGGAAAGGAGAAATTAGAACTAATCTATTAAATTAGGGTGAAAGGTCATAGGTACAGCAGGGCAGGGGAAGGGAAAAAAAGGCAATTCCAAGCCAAAATGGCAAGGAAAATAGTGATGAGGAGGGTAGCAGATAGAATTGAACTGTACAATCACAGACACAGGAAAATGTCCTTTCGACCTCCTAAAGGAATTGCTGCTTGAAAGTGAAATTCAGAAAGGAAAAATTGGAAAAAGGATGGGGATAAAAAGTGAGACTGAAAAGATTGATAATGTAGAAAATGGTCCAAAATAAGAAAGAAATTTTGTCAATTAGAAACTTCCATTGCATGAAGAACCTATACATATGCAAACAAAATTAAAGAACAAATGCTATGAACAAAGAATAAAAATTGGAAGAAAATAAAAAAGAAGTCAAGGATCAATTTAAAATTATAATTTTAGAAAAATCAGGAAAAGAATTCTGGGTCATGTGAGAAAATAAGACAACTCTCAAACTTCTTTAAAACAGAAACTATGGGTCACAGAAAAAACGTGAGATGCCTCTGTGAGCATATAGAATCTAAAAGAAAGATTAAAAAAAAACTTGGAATGGACCCTTACTGACTCTAAATTGACTCAGCATACTCTTCTGATCTTCCATGCTTTTGCCAGTGAGGATGCCCTAATAAACTGAAGGACACAGTAGTGGTTAAGGAACTGAGAAGCAGAAGGTATGTTATTGGTTTTCCCAGAAGAAATATATCCTCCAGATCTAGTAAGACCATTTAGAGACAAATGCATGAATACTATAAAATGAAGGATTGTAAATTGATTAAAACATGGAAATACAACACATTGTCTCTGAGTGATTTAAAAGAGAAATGAGAATCAAGAGAGTGGGATTAATATCCTACTTAGCAAAATTAATAATAAGAAAAAATAAAATCTCTAATCTGTAATGTCAAATTTCATCAATCAAATAAAAATAAGAACAATAGATCAGATATGGAAGAGAAGGCCAACCTAAAAGAAGGGAAGGAAAAAACAAAATCTTTCAATAATATGTGCTCACTATAAAAACATACATATCTCAAAGAGAGGATGCATAGAAACTACTGAAGGATCATAGGACTTAAAAATGACATGATAATGTAATGACAAAATAGAAAAAATATTCTTAAATAATAAATAATAAAAAATAAAATAAATAATAAAAGAACCTCCTGGAAATTTTGAAACATAAAAATAATGCAATTCCAATCGAAAACATTTCACCAATAATCATGAGAAAATAACAGAAACAAGAAGACTATAAAAACCAAGACAAATAAGTTAAATTTAATAATTCAAGGTGACTAGGTGGCACAGTGGATAGAGCATTAGCCCTGGAGTCAGGAGTACCTGAGTTCAAATCCAGCCTCAGTCACTTATTAATTACCTAATTGTGTGGCCTTTGGCAAGCCAATAATCCTCATTTGCCTTGCAAAAGCCTAAAATAAAAATAATAATAATAATAATGATGATGATGATGATTCAGTGCAGAAGCTACAAGTTCTGCAATATCTGTATATTAAAGAATGAGTGGACCATACCCCAGGTGGCATAGTGGATAGAGCACCAGTTAGGAGTGCCTGGGTTCAACTATGGTCTCAGACACTTAATAATTACCTAGCTGTGTGGCCTTGGGCAAGCCACTTAACCCCATTTGCCTTGAAAAAAAACTAAAAAGAAAGAATCCTTCTACCCAAATTTGTGAATGGTATATCTACTTCTCATGCAATTTTTCTGGCTTCTATTCCAGGAAAATTGTAAAATTAATAGTAGTTAGTGTTTATGGAGCACTCTGTGATTTACAGAGAGTTTTTCTTATATTACTTCATTTTCTCCTCACAACGATCTTGTGAAGTGCCTTTGTTATCATCATTTTACAAATTGGGAAACTGAGATTGAGAAAAGTGAAGTGATTTGCTCAGTGGTAAACAGCTAAGTGATATTGACTCTGAACATCCAAATCGCTCAAAATTATACAACTTCATTGTCTCAAATTCGAGAATTCTTTAATGCCTAACTTCCCTTTTCTCTGCATGAAATGAAAAAACAAGTGCTCTATTCCTGTTCTTATTCTTGTTTTAGATGTTTTTTTTTCCTTTAAACTGCAACTCCTTACTACAAAAAAATCCTTAGATTAGAAGCAAAAATAGAAATCCTTAGAGTAACTATATGAAAATGGGAAGTCTTCTTTTCCTTATTAACTAAATCTGGACAAACCCTAAGGGTAGATCAAGGACAGGGATAAAAGCACATCCTATAGTAGCATTATGAGAATGGAGCCTGACTAACCACTGTGCTAAATTTGTACTATCTACTTTACAGGGTTGTTTTGACAGAATGTCTTTGTTAAAAGTAAAATGTTCTACAATCTGAGTAATTATTATGTTCTGAGAGAAACGTCACAGAAGAGATATCTTAGATGGGAGCATAGATGGGGAGCAGGGATTAAAATTTGAGGTTATTCATTTAATGTCTTTTTCTTTAGAGCAATTATTTCAACTGACCAATAATTTTAAACTGAAGAAATATGAAAGAAATCCATTATAATGTTAGAGTTGTTTTTAAGTGATATTTAATTGATTATCTTATTTTCTGTGGCATTGAGAATTTCACACATTAACTCATTATTTAAAGGACAAAGTGTCACTTTGATTAAACTACAAACAAAGCATACTTGATGATGTTCAGCTGTTAAAGAAATAAAGAAACTTGGTTGAACAGCATGTCTTTTTTCATATAACAGGGTAATTTCAAGCTCTCCTCTAGTTTAAGTGCCTGCTAGTCTTTTTTAACACTGAACATTAGTTCTCTATTCAACATACTATAAAATTGAAAATTTTGATAAATTTTAAGATAAGCAGAAAAATATTATCATTGCCTTATTAATTTTACTCTTGGCTTTGAATTCTCAATATCTCATTCTTTGATATCATTTTCTAACTCACCAGGTTTTGAAGTTGAAGAACTGGAAACAATTATCCATGTAGTAGTGAGTTCCCAAGGTAGAAAATCCTTAAATAGAATGTTCATTTGTTGTTGTTTTTAATTTTATTTATTGAAGGCAATGGGGTTAAATGACTTACCCAAAGTCACATAGCTAGGCAATTATTAAGTGTCTGAGGATGGATATGTATTCAGGTCTTCCTGTATCCATGGCTTTTGACCTATCCAATGCTTTTGTTTAAGTTGCTGGCTCTAATGCCTGGAATGTACTACCTCCTTCTATTATTGCCTAGAATACCTAATTTTATTCAAAATTCAGCTCAAGTTCCACATCCTAAGTAAGTTTTTTTCCTGGTCCCCTCACCCCAGATTCTAATGTCTCCCACTTCTCTCTACCCAAATTACATTATACTTATTTTGTATATATATTGTTTCTCCCAATACAATTTAAGTTCTATGACCAGAGGATTTTTCTTTTAAATATCCAATGCCTAGCACAGTTTCATAAGAGATGTTCATTAAATGCTTATTGATTGAATGATACAATTGAATGATTTCCTTCATGAATTCACAAAATTATAGAATTTCTGATTCAGCAATTGGTCATTGAGTTCAATCCATACCTAAAAGATAATTTCCTCTACCAGATATCAACAAGTGGCTGCCCACTCTCTCCTGAAACACTTTCAGTGGATGTGAGCTTGGATAAGACGACCTCTAAAATCCATAATTCTATGACTGGTAAACCTATCAACATAGTCTAGTCAGAAATGTACTGATCCTGCAGCCAAAAAACTGCAAAAACTCATTTTTCCAATTTGTGATTTTAGGCAAGTCATCCAATGTTTCTGACCTCTATTTCTCCAATTGTAAATTAATGTTTTTACTCCTTTCCTTATCACAGGGCAATTACAAGAATAGACTATATGAAAATTGCTTTGTACGCAATAAATGAACATGCTGAATGAAACATGATCTCATCTATTTGAATGCTGTCCACTAATGCAAATCTCAACCATCACTTGTCCTCTTATTCTGCACAAATATTGTTCAAATTTTTTCAAAGCTATTCCATAAAGAATATATTCAATGTGCTAGAATCTTGCCTTATTATAAGTATCACCATCATAACATTATCAATGACAAATGCCAAGATATTTTTTAAAAAATTATTTTCCTAAATTAAAATGAATAATAAATGTACTTCTGAATTGGCATTTCCTGTCATGTATAATTAATTAATTATTTCATAATACTCATAAAATACAACTTTAATTTTATTAGTTTGATTAATTGATAAATTCTTTCCGTCTTCCCATCCAAAAAATATTCTTCTCCTTTGAGGTTCATGATTGCTAATTTATGTATTATGGATAATTAATCCTATAAGATTTAAAAGGAGAAGGATGTAATATCCTACAGAAAGTCAGGGAAGTAGGAGATCTTCAAATAGACTTGAAGAATGGGTGATATCTAGTTAAAAAAAAAAGAAGACCAGGGCATAACAGCAAAGAGAATGCCATAAACAAAAATATAAATAATTTGATCAGGAATAATCTAGTTTTGGACAAACCTACTCTGATTAAAGTGAAAGGGAACATGTAGATATAAATTGGGATGGAGAGCATAGTAACACCAGATTGTGGAGCATTTGAAACGCAAATCAAAAATCAATTTGGTATGATCAGTATACAATAAGGAAGCACTATAGGTTCTTGGGTAAAGAAGGAATGAAAATGACAGTTAATTAAAAATACATAGAATTTTAGAAAAGGAGGAAACTGAGGGCAGTTAGGTGGTGCAGTGGATAGAGCACCGGTCCTAAAGACAGGAGGACCTGAGTTTAAATCCAGCCTCAGACACTTAATAATTGCCTAGTTGTATGACTTCGGGCAAGTCACTTAACCCTATTGTCTTAAATAATTTTTTTAAATAAGAAGAGGGGAAAGGGTGCCTAGGTGCCACTGTGGATAGAGCACTGGTCCTGGAGTCAGGAGTACCTGAGTTCAAATCCAGCCTCAGACACTTAATAATTACCTGTGTGTCCTTGGGCAAGCCACTAAACCCAATTTGTCTTGCAAAAACCTAAAAAATATGAAGAGGGGAGACCTGGGGTATAGGAAGCCAGTTTTGAGGTTATTGCTATAATAAAAACATGATGGGACAGAAAATAAAGAGTAATTATTCCATCTCCTTGTTTTGGTGTTAGCTTTTCCCTGTACCAGAAATGTATTTCCAACACATTGCCACCTTTTATAAGCCTTAGTTTCTCTCACGAACAAGATCAAATAGTACTTTCTCCATGAAGTCTTTCCTGGGTTCACTCAGTGTTTAATGTCTCCCCCTCCCCGTGCATATGTGAATGTGTGTGTGTTTGCATGTATGTGTGATGGTGTGTACAAGATTTCCTCTCAAAATAGAATATAAATTTCTTAAGGGATAAGACTATTATACTTTTATCTCTATATCCTAAACTCCAACACCATTCTGGCACCCAGTAACTACTTAATAAATTCTGGTTGATTGATCAGTTAAATGAAAAAGGAACGAAATAATATGAGACTTTTTCATAGAACAGATGAATAAAGAACAGTACCCATCTAAATATAGGAAATAAATCAAAGGAAAATTAAGCAAAGATTTTATTTTTTTTGAACTTTGTAACAAAGAGAATGATGAGACATCTAACACAGAGAGGAAGGGAAGGGAAGAATCATTTATCTAGTATCCATTGTGTGCCAGGAACTTTACTAAGCACTTTATAAATATTTTCTAACTTTGATACTCATAACAATATTAGGAGGTAGGTGTCCTTAGTATCCCCATTTCACAGCAAGGAAACAGGTCAATAGAGGTTAAATAACTTGCCCAGGTTCACATAGCCAGTACATGCCTGAGGATGATTTTGATTTTGGGTCTTCTTGACTCCATGCCCAGGACTCTTATTTACAGCCTCTTAAGAATGGGAAATTATAAAGAGAAATTTGTTTTATGATATAGTAGATAGAATAATATGTTTGGTTTTGAAGATTTTATATTTGACATGTTAGAACACCTGAATACAAAGATTTTATTTTTCTACAAGATTGTAGAATCCTTGAAAATTATGATGGTACCATATCTATTTCCCACAGTCCCTTATAGCACTTTGACAAATAGCAGCCTCCCAATCAATACTTATTAAATGGATCTGATATTAAATTGTTTCTCTCTATGAATATTGAGCCAAAATCTTAGGGTATAAATTGCACCCTTTGAACAATAAAAGCTTTCAGAAACTGCATTAAATTTATGGACCACTAGGGTGGTCCCATTTAGAAAATGAGTGTTTCAATGGCCTGTATGAGTTAATGTCCTGCCCCACAAGGCCACAATCTCTCTACTCACTGTCAGAATTGAACCTCCTGAAAAGGATGAGACTAAGAAAATGAAGTACATTTAATCAGTAAAGTATTAGATCCAACCAGCAAGTACAAGCATTAGAGAGTTCAAATGGAATGCTATATATGTACAAGGGCAAAGTCTATATTCAATTTGACTAAAAACAGTTATTTACATAGAAATGAACCTTAAAAGACAAAAACAGAGTTGGAGGAAGGGAAGAATCTTTGAGTTGAGAAAATAATACAGAAGTTTCCAAGCATACCATAGTATTTGGAGGATTTCCATCAATAAGTAGTTCAAATAACTACCACCTATTCAGTCCAATCTTAAATCTCTAATCAAGAATATGTAATTAAAAGACATAAAAGGTGCAGCCTTCCAAATCAAAATTAACATAATTTCCAAAGGACAAATGATTTCTCTTTCCTGTTAATATTTTGGCCATCGCTTCTGTTGAATCCAATGCAAACCTGAGGTGAAAACTGTACCACTCTATATGGTTTCCATTTGATTTCTTTCCAGTGATATTCCAGGCTTTTGGAACCTTTTAGATATTTCTAACCAGTTAGAAGACTGGGCATTGCCCATACCCAACATACACAAGATAAGTTGGGGTTTTTTTTTGCTAATGAAATGTATCTTCAAATTTGTCATTATATATATATAATGAAAAACCTAACTAATTTTAAGAAACAGGTAAATGTGTTTACCCTTTTTCTTTCTTACTCTTTATTTTTTGCCAGTTACTAACCCCTATGAAAGGAAAAGATAGGGGAAAAACATCAGATAAATTCCAGCCAGTTTTCTCTAGAGGTGAAATGAAAGGGGCTCAATTCATAGATATGCTGGTTGTATCTTCATTTTGATTTTATGGTTAGTATTTGACTAGAGTAGAACAAATAGGAAAATCAATGTGCCAGAGAAACTGATGCCATTTGGCTCACATCACCAAGAGCCAGAGTGTGTCCTTGGTGATCTAAATAACCAAGGAACAAAAGAAAAACAGAATAGCGTTATTTGTCATGTGTTGTTTCCCAGATAACAAGAACTTTTTTTTTACTATCAAGACATCCCTCATTTTTCTGACTTTATAATAGAGAAGATAACAAAAACCTAGAGGACCCCTGACATTTTATTTTATTTTCCAAAAGATGACGTAATTTGATGTACATTCACTTACATATAAATACACATACAAATACATGCCAGAGGTAGATTGGGGAGAAGGAAAAAGGAGAGATAGACAGAAATAGAGACAAAGACAGAGATAGGAAGAGAAAACACATTTGAATATGTAAAGCAAAATAGAGAAAAACTGAGAAATATAAGACATGACCCTTGACCTCAATAGATTATTGTTAGCAGGCAAGACAAAGTAGCTAGATTTGTCAAGGTAACTAAGAATAGAATGGCACAACTTGCCATGTAGTCAGGAGGACCTGAGTTCAAATTCAGCTTCAAACACCTCAGTTTTGTGACCTTGGGAAAGTCACTAAACCCCAATGCTTTGTCAAAAAAAAAAAAAAAAAAGATAGCCAACCATATAAGTAAGTGGCATAGTTGACAAGTGTTCTGGCCCTGGAGTCAGGAAGGCTAATTCAAATTTGATCTCAGAAACCTACAATCTGTATACACTTAGGAAGAAACTTAGCCTTTTGCTTGACTCAGTTTTCTCATTTGTAATTTAGGGATAATAACAGCATCTTCTTCCCAGTCTACTGTGAGGATAAAATGAAATAATAATTCTATTTAGCATAGAGCTAACGATTTATGCATGTTATTTATTATGGTTATTGTTATTATAAATATTAACGTCAAATGAATGGATCAGATAATTCCTACAGGAGCTCAAAGATAATACTGATTATTGTGACTCTGAGGTAGAATGTGATTCTATCCTAGAAAGATTTTTGAAGGAACAATGAGTTCTCCAATTTGGCTAAAGAATTATAAGATAGATTCCTAAAGGTTATTTTAACCTAATCCCTTCATTTTACATATGAAGAAACTGAGACTTAGAGGTTCTGTGATTTTCTCAATAGAACTAGTAAATAATACAACAAGGTTTAAAGTCTGAGGAGTCCTGTCTCCAAATTCAAGATTCTTCCCTCTCCCCTGCTGCCTATTTTGAAACATAGGTGCAATTAGGTGATACAGTGGGTAAGAGCAAAGGACCTGAACTCAAAAAGTTCCTTTGGCCAAATTCCTCTAATCTCTTTGTCCCTCAGTTCCATATGTAAAATGAAAGGTTTATAATACATGTTCTATCATGATTTAAATATTATGACATTATAATTGGAAAAGATACCTTCTATAATATTTTCAAAAAGTCAATCTCCTCAAGTTTTAAATTTACACAAATCCAATACTCCGATGAGCATGTGATCTTATTAACATGGATATTTCCCCCAATGATAGAAATTCAACTAATCTTTAAATTTGCCAGAGGGACCTTTCTTGCTTTCTCCTAACATTTCAATGATACATTTCTTTGATTATAACCTTTATATTATTTCTCCTGGGTAATTGCTTCTTCATCATATCCACCAAGTTCCCAACCTCCTCACACCCCCATGCTGCCTGTGGAGGAGCCTAATTTAAATGCTTCAAAGACTGAAGTGTTTTATGATTCAAACACCATCATTGGAAAACTGTATTTGCTGTTAAAATCAGATAGGGAGGGTCCTTTGATTACACAGAAACTTGGGGTCATTGAAAGAATCTTGAAATTCTCAGAGGCAATCAATTCAGAGTGTAATGCATTCTCTGAATTAATGATGATCACTTAATTGGTCTTACTGAAAGCTATGTTGTTAGTGTCTTGTGTGACTCCTCAGATAGACTTCAAATTATTATTTGAAGAGGATTTTAAAAAAAAAGACTGTCTTTTTTTATTTAAACCATTTCCAACTGGGATTCAATTTCATTCCCATTTAGAACATCCCATATATAGAAATTTGCATCAGAGTACATAAAATATTCCTTAAGGAAGTAGGACCTTTCAGAAAGGAACAGATCTTATGAAGTTTTTTATTCAGACATTGTACCAACTCTCTTGGAAATGAGGTATGCTCTAAGAAAGTGAAGAGTTTAATCATCTAATCGAGCCAGTTATACAAATCCTATAACAATTGCACTGATGCTAAAATTAGATGGTAAAGACTTGGAGATATCTTTTTCAGTTGACCCAGTCACTAGTTTGAATCAAGGGCTAAATCTTAATTGAGCATTCTAAAGAATGGGACTGGGGGAGGCAGCTAGGTGGTTCAGGGGCAGGTAAGTGGATAGAACATGGACCCTGGAGTCAGAGGACCTAAAATAAAATCTTCAGATACTTAATAATTACCTAGATATATTGACTCTAGGCAAGTCATTTAACCCCATTGCCTTGCAAAAACAAACAAAAGCCAAAGAATGAAACTGAGAAATAAGTTGATAAGTCTCTGATAGTCTCTGTGCCAACCCAATACAGTTCTGCAGTACTATGCTTTCCTTCTATAGATACCAGTGGCATTGGTGATCTTTCTACTATCTCATGGGAACTGAGCTTATGAGAACCAAATGGCCTAACCAGCAAAGTCAATGGAAGGGCTTTGGACTTAACTCCTCAGATAATTTAGCAAGGGAGGTCTCAAGTATCCTAGTAACTCATTCATTCCTTATGATTATGGGTGATAGGGAGAGAAGGAGAGGAGTACAAAGATTTAAACCAAATTTATAGGAGAACTTAAATGAGAAGAACATATCTTGGATGCTATTCTGCCAATAGATATGCTTTGCTCTTTGTTAACCCTAGAGGAAATTGCTATACATTTTGAAATTACAAGATAGTGTCCTTGTTTTATCCAACCTGAAGATATTTATCTGAATGAGGTCTAATATGACTACAACTGAATAGACATTATGATTCAGATTGAGTCTAACCTTGGTGGAGACTAGGAACAAATTTGTATCAAAGCAATTCTCTAGAACTGAGTGGACAAGTCAACAAGAAGGAATGGATAAGAAGCAAGAATCAATGTGAGAAGCAATCAAATCCAAAATTTAACATCACATGCCAAGAAGAAGGATGACAAGAAGTAAGGAAGGAATATCAGGCTGTGGAGTTCCATGCAAGGAAATGGAAGAGGGGAACAAAATACATGCTTTAAATGCTTACTATATGTTGTCTAATTTGATCCTTACAACAGTCTAGGAGGCAAGTCCTAATATTATCCAACTTGTATGGATAAAAAAAAGTGAACAGAGATTAAGAGATTTCCCAAATGTCAAATCCCTAGTAAATGCTCGAGTTCAATTTTTGAATTCAGATTTTCTCAACTCCGGACCCTGGAGTTATTCACTGGCTAATGATATTTATACATCCATGCCTTCCATGCTTACCCAAACATCCCTTAGCTAAAGAGATTCTGAACATGTGACTCACAAGAGGACTCTCTCCTCAGTGACCATGGTCATGGCTCCTATGTGTTGATACTAGGGAAATGACCTATGAAAGCACCTTTTCTAAGATAAAATGAAAATGAAAGAATCCTGACTATACATACTTGTCCTCTAGGACTATCTCTCCCATATCTTTCAGTGACATCCAAAGGATTTCCAGTCGCAAATTGAAGAAAGCCCTGGTGACTATAGCTGCTGAAGCATAGCCTTCAGGAATTCTTCTACTCACTAAAATATCAGTGAAACAGATTCATGAAAGGGCACCCTTTTAATAGTTCAAAGATGCTGCTCACTGACAGGTGAGGAATGTTATTTGTAATATGGTGCTACTGTGCCCTATGAGTTCTTTAGTGTTTTCTGCCATTTGAGTTTCCATAATTGGCACTATAGTGTTTTCCAAAGTAGTACTAAAATAATAAAGGCTCACTCATGTTGAAGGCCTATTTGACCCTTGTCAATGTGAGAGAAGACATCATGCAGGCCTCCATAATAACATCTTTGGAAATCTACCTGTTTGTGGCTAGCAGTGTACTTCCCAGACTTTTGACATCACCACAAATATGGAGAAAAGAAAAAAATGGATCCTGCACTACCATTTTATTTCTTATCTCAACCTCTGCATCTCAGAAGGATTTATACTTCTACTATTCACAGCAATGAAAGCTTATACCATATCTAAAATTCTCTTCCCCTCATCCTTGGATGCCATCAGCAACGATTACTGGCAAAGGTTAAGTACAAAATGATAGACTGAAACAGCAACAGTTCTCTAGGCCTTCTGTTAATCAGTCCTTACCAATCAATTCTTTTCTTGCAAACTACCTGTCCAAAAAATTCAAGAAAACTGACAGATCATAGTGACGAGCATGTTCAGATGTGGAGAAGGCCAGAGGGGGATTGATTAAACACTTAGTCATTGGAGTTACCAATTTAGAAGACCATTTCAGTAGAGTGGAATCTCTCTAAGTAAACATACTATATCATCAATGGTTTCAGAAAAGCTGAACATATTCCAAGGCTACAGTCTTGGTGATTGATTTTTTAAAAGGTATCAGGTCTCACTGAGTGACCTCAAAGGCCTCAGTTACAGTGAGCTACAGCATAATTTTAAATAGTGGCTTGAATCCTGAAAATGGCTAGGAACCAGTACAGTCCCCAGTGATAGCATTCACCTCTTAAGACAATGCTTGAAATGTCTGGCTTTATACTATGGGCCCTTGTTTACAGTATTGAGCAATGCAGATCTGATAGTTTCTACTGTCTTTGTTTAAGCAGGAAAGGAAATAAAAAATAAAGTTTACTTAAACTACATTGAAGTCATTAAATTTCTGAACATTACAATTATTTGAATTCAAATGATGCAGTTTTCTTACTGGAACTCTTTGCTTGCTAAATACTTTTGATTTTTTCAAATCATATATAAATATATATATATATTATATATATATATATATATATATATATATATATATATATATATCTGAAATGATCCTTGTAGATTAACAGCGTCAGAAGACATTTCAAAAACATTTCCTAAATAAGAGATATGCTTTAAACCACGTTCCCATGAAGAATACTAAAAAGAAGGTTAAGGTAACCATGATGTAGTCAGGTATTGTCATCTAGCACAGGGTGAATTTTCATAATTTGCTAAAATTTTATTCAAATTTTGTTCACTCAAAGTTAGATTGCAATTGGATACTTTAAGACAATTTAGAAGTTCTTCAAAATACAAACTCAATCATCCAATTTTCCAAAATAGTCTAGAAATTTATATGACGCTTAGATTTCCTCCGGGGTTCTTAGTGTCCAGAAGATCAAATTTTGTATATATTTTAGTTGTTTTTAAAGTTAAGTCCTTTTTTGTATTACCACTATATCATTCTAACAGTCCTCTCTCCTCTAGGAATGAAGGGTTTTATAGTATTTTCTCCAACAGACTTTCTTCAACACTTGGGATTAACAAAGATTGCTTCAGACAACAGGCAGAGTTAAGAGGTGCAAAAAAATGATTGTATTTATGTTCTTAGTTCTTCATGTACTGCCTCCTGAGAGCTTGGGCAAAGAGGTGTCCTATAAATATAATATATTATTAATAATTTATGTCAGGGTTGTTTACTGTTTAAAAGTAAAGAAAAAGTAGAGAATCTAAGAGGGAAGGGGAAGTATAAAAACCCCTGAGAAGGCCAACAAATGTAGATCCCAAATGTCATCAGATATACACAGTCTAAATAAAAGCATTCTTTCTTGGAAGTTTTTCTTATGATTGAGGAAAGACAATGGTAAATCAGAGTCATAGACAATTCCCACAAAGCATTTCTGGCAAATTCCCATGATATTTCCTCTCTAGGTGGGGTCTGCAGCAAGACTAGAATATTTCTCCCTTCCCAGTTTCCACTGTAATACCTAAGACTAATTTTTATAATCACAATATTCTGCTTATGGGGCTTCACACAATAGGTTCTAAATAAAAATGAGCTGAATTTAATTAAATCTACCTTCCCCACAGCTATGTGCTTGCCCTTGCCCTGTTTCTTAAAATGCATTGGACTTTGACCTGTGGGTAGAGACAGCATATATAACAGCCAAAATGTAGAACCTGCCCATTTAGCTCTGAAGTCAGAACAAAATAGGGTCTATTTTAAACCTTTAGAGAATGTTTATTCTGATTTTACAGGGAGAATAATCGCTGTAGCTGCTTTTCTCTACTTATAAGATGTCATCTAGATAAAGGTTTCCTTTTCTAACTTTTATACATATATCTAATACTCTGGTGCTGTGCTGTTGTTTTATTTTTTGTTTGTTTGCTTGTTTTGAATTCTGATAGGTTCTGGGTTACTTTAGTCCATTAGTACAGAGAAAAGCAGAGGAACCTAGTAAGAGGGCACGTGTATAGGAGAAAGAATGAAAGACTGGAAGTGAGTTGATGGATGTGAAATAGACACTTCCCAGAGATATGCACATTGATGTCAGTTAGCCAAATAACTTCATTTTCCTCATCTGTGAAAAGCATTAATTTCCTCACTCATATGAGGACTGATTCCTCACATACAAAATAAGGGGTGGTATCACTCTATTACAAAAAGTAACAGCATCATTATGTATCACAAGTATCCTACTTTTAGCATCAAGTAGAAGGAATTATATTAATAGTAATTCACAAATCTGATAAGTAATTAATTGTAGAGTCAGAGACATATTAGGACAGAGTAGAAGGAGGTGTTTCCTAGATGGAAGGAACTTTATTGGTCCATTATTGTGAGTGGGTGATAGAAAGCCAATATGGATTTTCTGTTTTTCACTGACAATATTTTCACCATTAGACTAATTGTTAGAAGAATATCTGGTAGTATTTGAACTCAGGTTAACATATTTGATGGAGTTTACTATCCACAAAGGCCCTAACATAAAAAAATTAATAATTTTAAAAGTTTTTAAATACTCAATTAACTATCTGAAAAATTTGTTAGGAGTAGTGGCAAGTAGACCATTTATAAATCTGATAGTTTCCTTATCCTCCTATCCACCCTTCAAAGCCAAGGTCAAATTTAATCTCCAAGAAGTCTTTGCTCCCTGTTCATTCTCACAATCAAACATGAAATCTCCCTTCTTAATTCCAAAGTCCTTAATCCTAATTTATTATACTTTATGTCCTCTCTTCCATTGGAGGGTTTTGTATGTGTGTAGACTGTGTGTGTATAGCTGGTTGTGTATGTATAAGGGCTTGAAGAAATTGAATTTGGGGGCCGTTAGGTAGTATAATGGATAGGTCACTGGACCCTTGAGTCAGGAAGCCCTGAGTTCAAACTTGACCTCAGCACTAGCTATGTGACCTTGGGTGTCACCAATCTCTGTTTTCCTCAGTTTCGTTATTTGCAAAATTTGAGAAAGAAAAGGTAAATTACTCCAGTATCTTTGGCAAAATTACCCCAAAGGGGTCATGAAGATTAGTCATAGCTGAAATGATTCTATCTGCTTCAATAGCTGTCCCAAAAAACCTTTTCAATGAGCAGTGAATCTTTTAATTCAATTACAAAAAAACAGTTCTTTTCTCTAGCTATATAGGAGTCTGAATAAAATTAAATATAATAACAAGATAATAACTTGCCCCAGGAACCCTTGTATCTGAATTTCATTAACAAATGTAAAGAATGAGATTAATAATAATAAAAATATTTTAGATAGAATATTTGCATGTAGGAAGTGCTTTCTTCATAGAACTCCTGTACGAGAAGCAACCAATTCATCAGAAGGAATTAAATCAATAAATCAAAAGGAATTTATAAAGTACCTACTATATACTTGTCACTAAGCCAGGCTGTGGCACAAATATAAAGATGAATATAAAGAATGCAACAATTTCTATTCTTATGTAATTTGTATTCTAATTTTATTTTTTATTTTTATTTTCATCTTCCAAGTAAAGGGGCTGATATGTTAAGAAACTTTCCTAGGCTCCATAGTACACATTGAGGATCAGAAGATTTAATGATAAATGACTGGACTGTCAGTCAAGAGACTTGAGTTCAACGGTGCTATACTCTGGGAATGTTGATAAAGGGTGTACAGTATTATGCATGATGATACCTGATGAGGCTGAAGTATATAGCCATCTCGTAGCCCCCATAACTATCTGGGAAGAATCAATATTTACTCTCATTTGGTGCTAAAAGGAATAGTGAAAAGGTAACCCAAGATCCCAAGATGTGTGGAAAGAGATTTAAGAGAAGTGTAAAGAAGAAAATGAAGAATGAGAAGTGAGTTTGTGTATAGGAGAGAGAAGGAGAGACTTAAAACAAGCAGAGATTGACTTGAGTAATGGAATGCCTCCAAATTTGGAAGAAATTTGAATAAGAAACTTGGGGAGAGCCAAGGGTTGTGTTGTGCTCTGAATTCTAGTTATATTTACTTCTCAGACTCCCTCATCCCTTCCTTCTTTGATATGCGTAACATCACATTTGGGACTTAATATGACAAAGTTGGTCAGATTCTGGATCTTAAGAATGGGTTTCTTACCTTTTTTTAGTAATCTCTATGAGGGGTGCTGGAGAGAGTGTGCCTCAAGGCAAAGGGACAATGACTTCAGGGTGCCTGAGAATAAGACCCTAAAACTGTCCATTAGCCAGTTGTGTGACCTCAAACAAGTCACAATCTCTCCATTCCTCTTTTCTCTGTATTTGAAAACTGAGATATTGTACCAAATGGATTCTAAGTTTGTTTTAGCTCAGCCTTCATTAGATTTCTCATCATATAAAAACACTAAATGAACTTAAGCCCCTTATGGAAGATACAAATACAAAACCTAAAATATATTTGTGGAAACACAACCATAATCACATTTGCTCATAAACACTAACTGCATTAAAGAAGGAAGGAAAAATACTTTATTTGAAAGAAGCAGTTAATTGACCTTGGCAGTTAAATTATATACAAAATACTGGTTAGTAGGTTTGCTACTTCTGCAGCCCTTCTGTGTACATTGACCAGTCTGCAATGTAATTAAATTATAAATTTCAGATATTTAATAGTTATTTTGTTGTACTTAATATAAATTCTTTTCCAACAATAATAAAAATAAAGTGGCAATTTTTTTTTCTAGAAACAAATAGAAAACATGACCTGCCCTTGAAGGTTTATATATTTGCCTGTCTAAAGAAAGGGAATTGGTCTAAAAAGGTCTCTGACAGCTGTCTATCATTGTCTAAGGCTAAACAGCAAAATGTCATAGTGGAGAGAGTCCTGGACCCGAATTGGAATTCTCCATTAGACACGTATTAGCTATGAGTCTCTAAGTAAATCTTTTATCCACTCTCAAACTCAATTTCTTCATTGGTAAAACAGGGAATAATAATAGCACTAACCTTACATTGTTGTTAAGATGGAATAAGAAACTCTCACATAAAGTACTTCACAAACCTTAAAGTACTATATAAATATTAGCTATTATTAGAGTTTAAGAAGATGAGTTTTCATTCTTAATTTATATATGACAGAATAGAAGAAGTGATGGCAAATGGACTTCCTAAGGTATTAGAAAGGATGTCTAGCTAAGCTGAACTGATTATTTTAGGCTTCTTAAATATCTGCATAATGACACAAACTCCTGTACAAAGCACCAAGTTATACTTTATGTGAATATAAAGCATGATGTATCTTTCCTCTTATGTCAAGGAAATTATATAAAGTAGGCAGCTTGCTCAGCTTTTTGATGACTATTTAGACTTGGAATTTGCATCAATTACATGAGTTTGGGGGGAAGTTTGTTGTCAATGTAAGGTAGAAAAGTCCATAAAGGGGTAATGTACATAGTTATGAAATAATTGACCTTTGAATTTTCCAGGCCTTTCAAGGTCTATTTGTGGGTCTTTCTAAATGTGACAATAAATGTATTAGGATATAGAAAAAGTCATATAAGAAAAAAATTGGTATAGGAAAATTTGATAGTTTTGATGCAAAGCTATCAAACTTAACATTGAAAATTGTAAGATCATCTATGTCCCCAAATGAAGCAAAATGAGAAATATTTTCAATGTATGAGTCTTGACATTGAACTGTTTTCATTATACTGTAACGAGTCACAAATTGTAACTAAACAATATTTGTAGATATATTTGTTCTTGACACAATTATTATGAATTCCAGAAAGTGGACATATTCTCCATTAATAATCATGCTGTCCCTAACTGGGCACAAAAACCTGTTAATCAAATGCAGAAAGGCAGAAATAATAAATACATACTTCTAAGATCATGGTGCAATAAAAATTAAATGTAATAAAGGATTATGGAAAGATAAACCAAAAACTAATTGGAAATTAAAGAACTTTACCTTAAACAATGCATGGATCAAATAGCAAATAATAGAAATAATCAATAATTATATCCAAAAAATGATGCTAATGAAACATCATATCAAAATTTATGGGATGCAGCCAAGGCATTTTTGAGGGGAAACTTCATATCTCTAAGTGCCTATATGAATAAAACAGGGAAAGATAAGATCAATGAATTGGGTATGCAACTAAAAAATCTATAAAAAGAATAAATTAAAGATCCCCAATTAAACACCAAATTAGAAATTCTGAAAATCAAAGAAGAGATTAATAAAATTGAAAGCGAAAACCATTGATCTCATGACATAAATAAGAGTTTTATGAAAAAATCCAATAAAATATGCAAAACATTGGTTAATCTAATTTTAAAAAAATAAAGAAGATAAAAAAATTGCCAGTATCAAAATGAAAAGTATGACCTAACCAACAATGAGAAGGAAATTAAAGAGATAATTTGTTACCTATCTTTGTGGTTTTTGGCAAACCACTTAATCCCATTTTGCCTTGCAAAAATCCTAAAAAAAAAGAGAGAAATAATTTGGAGCTACTTTGCCAAACTGCATGCCAATAAATTGGATAACTTGGGGGGGGGGAAGTCATGCTGGGAAACTTTTAACAAAATTTTAAGCTCACTTCTAAATTTAATAAGCATTTTGACCAGAGCAGGGAACATCTGGCCCTCAAAATCATTTGATTTTGTGCTACTAAGATAACTGCAAGCAAAACTCAAAATCTAGGAAATTTTTAGGCGTGAATTAATTAATTGTTTGACCAAATATAGCAGGTTAATTTTTAAGTTGATAATTTTGTATGGCTGGCAAATAATATTAGAAATATCCAAAAAATGATTCCCCACCCCTGGTCTAGACAATCAACAAAATAATGAACCAAGTCTCACTTTAAAGCAATTTTACTAGTTTCTGAGATGAAAATACTCATATACTGAAATTTTAACATTAGGCTCTCAGAAGTAGATATGAGTTGACTTCAGTTTACCTCTAGCTCCGTTCATATCAATATGTGCCATCATGCTGTAACTTGGTGATTTCTTCGTTTCTTATCCTACTCTACTCCAATGAGCTTACTTTCTACTTTGCTTTTCACTTATCAGCACAATTATACCCTGAAGTTCATTCTCATGCAGAACTCCTCCAGTTCCATTTTGGCAGAATCTGAGAGTTCCTCCTGACCTCTTACTTTTTCCTTTTGAATAACTTTTATATTCTTAATGTGTCTTGAAGTTCTTCATCTTCTTTATCCTTTCATCCAAAAATATATCAGGTGGTCTAAGATGGAATGTGTTAGGATTGATGTGGGCTATGCCAGTTAAAAAATAGCCAAGACATGGGGAAGAGAGTGAATCAGGGATTAACCTATGGTCTGAGAAGAATTCTGACTTGAGAAAATTAGAGGGAAGTGATGCTGACTCTAGGATTTTTGAAATAGTAAGTAAACAATAAGTGAATTGGAAAAGGTTTCAATGAAATTGTACAGGAAGTGGAAATGGGGAAGGTAAAAGAATAAACATGTTCCAAGGATTGTGCTTTTTATGTATTGTCTCATTTGAGTAGAGGAAGAATGATCCAGAGAGGCCCAGCACCAGTGAAAAGATGGGCAAATTCTCACAAGGAATGGAAATATCAATCCGAATTTTACCTTCTTATTCAGCTCTTAGGCTCCTGTATACTCATCTTCCTTAGTAACATTGTAAGTATCAATTGTAATAGAGTTACTTTCTGTTTGTAATTAGATGGGAGGGATAGCATTTTAACTCTTCCCTACTTTGTTCAAGTGAACATAGGGGGATTGTTAGAACCCAATGAATAGTATTAACTAGACTGAGGAGGCTGTTACTAACGAGAGGATACTCATGGTTCAAAACTGACTTTTCCCTTGGAAAAAGGGAGACCTTGAGCTTCTTAACTGCCAAAGAACATGGAATATGAAAATAATTGTATGTATACAGAAGGGTTCCCTCCAACCCTTAGAGGTTATACAAAAGTAGACCTATTTGCTAAACTAAAAAATAAAACCTGATATTTTGTGATCTGATTAGAAAAGAAATAGCATAAAGTTGAAAAAATAATCTTCTTGGTGATCTGACCTTTAAAGAAAAATAAGCAGCATCTACATCAGCATAGGGAAGATAGCAATGAAATATTATTAATAAAATACTGTTTGTCTGAATCCAGAAGCTTTTAACTCCTAGACTGCATTGTAAAGAACTTGAGTGAGTAGAGGTAGGGAAAGGTGACCAAGGACACAGGATCTATAGGTCTATAAATGGCAAGTCTATGATACAATATTCATTGGAATATAATAAAAGCTAACATTTGTTATATAGTGGTTTACAATTTAAAATCACTTTACAAGTATTATTTAATTTGATCCTCATAACCCTTCTTCTGTTGTAGTTGGTACAAGTATTATTCGTTCTTATTTTACAGATGAGAAAACTGATATTCAAAGAAATAGAGCAATTTCTTTCCCCAAGTTGACAGGACTAAGAGAGAATATAAAATGGAAATAGTTCAGATTTGAACATAGGATATGTTCTGACTTCAAAACTCATTTCATTCCACCACAGTTTATTTTTAAATACCAAGGGATTTTTGTTCTATTCCATAAATTCCATAAATATATATATATATATAGAAACATATATAATCATTTCATTATTTGATTTACAGTTTTCATCTCCACATCAATTTTTATCATCGTCCTTGCTGAATTTAATATTCATGCTGACAATCTTGTTAATATCATAACTTCACAATTCCTTGACCTCCTCACCTCTTATATCTTGTTCAATTCTACTCTCTACTATACTGTCCAGAATTCTTCCTCTTTGAATGTCTCAAACTGATATTCCTCCTCTCACCATGATATTCTGAACTGCTACTTTTCTTTTTTCCCTCACTCCTATTGAACCTTCTCGTTTTTTTTTCTTGTTTATTGATTACTGCCCAGTTGCCTACTGTATCACTTAACTTTTGTCTTTACTCTGCTCTATACCTAGAATGGTCACTATAATAAACCATTTCAAGGATTATCTCAGTAAAATCACAAATTCTTTATAATTCTGTCATACATTCCTTAGTATTTACTGACAGTAAATTTATTCCACTAATCATTTTCTTTGCTGTAACTTATAAGCTATTGGACCTCCCTTAAGAAAATCATCTATCTATAAATCCATGCTATACAAATTCTATAGGATCTTCAATTATCACTGAAAAATATTATTCATTTGAAGAAGAATCTCTATCACATCCCCCCACCTTGGACTATTTAAAATTTTTTCACTCTCTTAAATTTCTCAATAACACTCTAATCTTCCTGGATTTCCCAAGATAGTCTTTTCTCCTTTACTGAGATCAAAATCATCAGATTTCAGCAAATTCAACTTCCTCCATTCACCTCAAACTTACTCTGAATTTTCAACCATTTTTTCTTCTTCGCTATTTTATGAGTTCTTTTTGTATTGCCTCCCTTTCTAAGACTCGGCTGAATCATTTCTGTCCTGAATCCTATCTTTTCCATCTTCCTTTAGTAAGCTTCCTTTCTCTCATCTATTTCTCTCTATTGCTTCTTTTTACTCATATCTTTTCCATAATAAAAAGGCAAACAAAATCAAGACTAAACTATTTCTTATATACATTAATCCCCTCACAAGAAATGCTCTCATTTTTAAAACATATACTCATTTTTTCTACCATAGCTTATTTTTAAATTTCAATATTTGCCATATGGCAGGCATTGTGCTAAGATCTTACATCCTGAAAGGGGAAGATGAAACATAAAGGTAAGCTAGAAATGGAACAGAAAGGAATGAGCAGCAAACATAAACTTTGGAGATGATTGGAAAGTGACATAGTGAAATGTTCCAGACAAGAATATGGTGAAAAAACTCACCTAGAAGACCTTGGAATCCCAGGCACAGGAGTTGTACTTTTCGTGGGAGAAGGAAGAAAAATAGTATGGTAAAAGTCATCTTAATTGTGGTCAACAATCATTGCTTCTATTATACTTATAGGGATTTTGTCTACTATCCTGTTAGGAATAATATGAGCCAGGTCAATTTTATTTCTTCCTAGCTCTCTAAAAAAAGAGAGTGTCTCTTAATCTTATTCACTGGGTTCATGTGAATTTTTATACTTTGCCACTTTCAAATGTTATGTGTTCTAAGATGAACATTTGAATTGACTTTATTCTAAACTTAACATTTAATGAGTCTTTATAAATCATAGAATCATAAAATCTCAGCAGTGGAAGTCAGTTATGAGGTCACCTAGTCCAGTTCTTACTCTCTACAGTATTCTAGCAAGTGCTCATCCCGCCTTTTCTTAAAAATCTCTAGTGGCTAGAAATTCACCAACTCAGATAAGGTTTAAGTAGTTCTTTCTTAAACTAAAAGCTACCACATAGGTTACTCCTAAGCACTGATTCTAGCAATGCCTTTTGGGACCAATGAGAACATGTTTACTACCATGTTTATATGGCAAAAATCAAACAACTAAAGACAACAAAATTTATATTTCTCAAATAATCTCCTACTTCTAAACTAAGCCACTGCACTTATTTTAGCTGATCCTCATCTGTCCTGAACACATGTGATCTCTCCATCTTAGTTCAACTTTTCTAAATAATGCTCAGATTCTCAGTGTAGTGGAAATAACGAGAATAATGAGAAAAAATAAATAGAATCTTTTAGCATTGTAAGGATTTAAAAATGATTTATGAATATTATTTCATTTCATCCCCACTATAATCCTTGGAAGTATATGCTATTATTATCCTCATGTTACAGATAAGGAAATTGAGGTAAATATAGGTTAAGTTATGGGTCAACTAAATGACACAAGGAATAGTATCAGGGCTGGTGTCAGGATCATTTGATCAGGGTTCAAATCTAGCCTCAGACATTTACTAACTGTGTGACTGAGCAAATCATTGAAGTCTTTTGACCTCAGTTTCCTCATCTATAAATTGAGATGGAGAAGAAATTCAATATCTTGACCAAAAACAAATTGGGGTCAAAATGAGTCAGTCATAATTGCAAATGACTGAACATCAATCTCTAAGGTTAAGTTATTTGTCCAGGGATCATAACACTGGTTAGTGTCTAAGGCACTATTTGAACTTGAACCTCCAAGTCAGGATTCCATCAACTTTGTCTCCTAGTTGAATCTACAATACATTAAATATTGTATGACTTTAGTAGATGAAAGTAGGTCCTGCCATCCTTTACTCTGAATATTATTCTCTGCTTAAAAGAGCCTAAGATCATTCCATATTGATCTGTTCCCATAGACAACAGGGCATATTAGACAGAGATCTGGCTTCAAAATCAGAATGATCTAAGATTAAGTTTTCCTCCTTCTTCATTATATATGATTTCATGAACTATGGCCTCCTGGTTCTACCAATAACTTTATTGTTCTCTTTTGCTAGAATACTCTCTCCTTTGGTAATTTTGTTTATTTTTGGAGATTTGATCATTATTGCTATACAGATAAATTCTATTATATTCTTGAGAAATCCAAGATCTTCTAAGCTTAAACTTTTTTTTTCTCTTCTATCCAATAGGCTATCTGTTCCCTACCTAAGCCAGATCCTTTAACTTGAAATGCTCTTTTTTGCCTTGTTACTTCTCTAGAACTTCTTATATCTGGAAATTTCCCCTAGAAGGATAGAAACTTTGAAAAATTTACCTATTTGTATTCTCCTTATCCATGTACTCATAAAGTAGAAAATCAATAAGCTGCACCTGAACAACACTTTCTCTTTCCCTGTAACACAGCTGAGCTAGTCTGATCATGGGAATTCCAGGATATTAAAGTTTAAAAAAAGAAAAAAACAAAAACAAAATTCTTTCCTGACACTAGAAAACCATCATTTGTGATCCCATGATCCTAACAGATTTAGGGAGAGGACAAAATGTTGAGGTCATCTAGTATAACCCTTTAATTTAAAGATTGGAAAACAGATCATTATACAGGTTAAGTTATATGCTAAAAGAAATTCTAATTCACAGGACTGAGATTCAAGCACAGATCCAAATCTATTGAACTTTTATTATCCTAAACTAGCTGTATCTCTTTCTTTGTCAAAGTCCTGTTTTGCCATTATCTAAATCCCCATGAGATGGGGATGGGGGTAACAGGGACTGCGGAATGGTCTGAGGGTTGCCCTTCTTTGGGAGCATCATTCCTGGTCTAAAAATGCTTATGGGTGGCACTATTATTCCTTTCTCCCAAATGGTCCTCTTACAACCCCCCTACAATTAATGTTTCTTTGGAGTTTCCAATTAAACCATGTGACCTTCCTTCAAACATATCAAAGTACCTGTTACTTTCAATACTGATTCACATGACTTCTACAATTTTTTTCATTTAGGTTTCAGCAACAGACCCTAATCTCCAAATATCTCCATATAGAAGTCTTATTGTCTTCAAAAACAAATTTGCCCAATGCTGAATTTATCATGTTCCCCCTAAATGCTACTTCTCCGAACTTCCATAATTCTAAGATCATCACTATCTTTCATATAACTCAGAGTATAACCGTAAAATGACTTTTAACTTGTCCCTGCCATACTGCCTATATGCAATCAGCTGTGAAGTTCTAATGTCATATCTCTAACATGCCTCCTCTCCACTTAGCAGGCCTCATATTTTAAATTTTTATCAAATACCTACTATGTAGAAGGAGAAAGGAAATGTGATATAGTGGACAGAGAAGTGACATAAGTATGTAGAAGATTTCTAATAGATATTGGCTTTGTAAACCTGCCAAGTCCCATCTTATCAATATGCAAAATACTGGACTAGGGATATAAAGATAAAAAGGAAAAAGGAGCTTACATTTTACTGTCGGTATGTATATACATAAATATAAAACAGAGAAAAAGAGAGAGACAGACAGACAAAGGAACAGAAGGAAAGATGGAAAGTAAGACAGAAAGGGAAAGAGGAAGGGAGGAAGACATACAGACAGAGAGGCAGGCGGATGGACAGAGACAGAAACAGAGAAAGACAGAGAGAGAGAAAGAGAGAGAGAGAGAGAGAGAGAGAGAGAGAGATGTAATACCTGGGATAAATCATAGAAACATAGAGTAAGTGATTGTCAAAAGGTTCCAAAAAAAGTCAAGAAAGATGAAGACTTAGGTCATTGCTTTTTAGCAATTAAGATAATTGGTAGAATATTACATATATATATATATATATGCACAAATATAATGCATTAATATATGATATATAATCTATATAATTTATATACATACATACATTTATTTGGTAACCTCATAGAGAGTAGTTTCACTCAACTAAATGAAGCTAGACTGGAAGATATTTAGATTACAAGTAGATGAGAGTGGAGAAGTGGAGACAACAAATATGAAGATAACTCTCTTTTGGAAGTGTGGCTATATGGGGTGGCTATGTGGTGCAGTGGATAGAGCACTGGCCCTGGAGTCAGGAGTACCTGAGTTCAAATCCAGCCTGAGACACTTAATAATTACCTAGTTGTATGGCCTTGAGCAAGCCACTTAACCCCATTGCCTTGCCAAAAAAAAAAAAACAAACTAAAAAAACTATTTTAAAAAGTATGACTATAATTAGGAGAAGATATATAAAATTATAGTTTGAGGTAGTAGGTTTATATGAAGTTTTATTTTTGTTTTTTACTTGAAATAAATGTGAGCATATTTGTAGGTATTGGAGAAAAAGTCAGTTAATGGGAGGCAGAATGAGAAAAAGAAACTATTAAAGAATGCACACTAAGAAGGAATAAGAGAGAATGAAGTCAAAGTCACAAGTAGAGGGCTTAGCATTAGCAAGAAGAAGGGCCACATTTCCATCAGATTCTAAAACAAACAAAAGTTACAATGAGGGATGCTGAAAAGACGAATTTATTTATGGAATAAAGGAGAAAAGGGAGTTCTGTTTTCTCAGTAAAGTAAAAGGTAAAATCTACTGTAATTAAGGGAATAAGACATCATATGGAAATAGAGAAAGGAGGAATTTAAGCCATTTTGTAAAGTGTAATAATCAGTGGACTAGAGGAACAGTAGGAAACGAGTGTCATATGGAATTCAAAGACCAATTGAGATTATTGTTTTTGTTGTTGTTGTTGCTCAGTTATTTAGTTTTGTCTGACTCTTCATGATCCCATGGACCATTTTCTACATTGCAGAGGGTTTTTTGGCAAAAATAATGGAATAGTTTACTATTTTCTTCTTCACTGGATTAAGACAAATAGAGATTTAAGTGATTTGCTCAAGGTCTCACAGCCAATAAGTTTCTGAGACCAGATTTGAATTCAGGTCTTCCTATTCCAGACTCAACTCTCTATCCACTAAGTCACCTGGAATGGATTATATAAAATTAATTTAAAATGAACCCAGTTGGCATGACTTTACAACTTTCTCTGGGAGCATTCAGCAGCACATAAATAGGAATAGAGAAGGGAGATGGGATTTGACAGGTCATTATTTTTGATAAAACAAGAAGGCAAGGGATTTAAGTATAGGTAACAGTGTGTGGTAAAACTAAGAAACCACAGGGTCAAGACAGTTAAAGGAGACCAGAACACAGATAATGAACTAGAGAAAAAGGGAAGTATAGATGAAATGTGGATTATAAGAACAAAGAATGAATTTAGGAAAGGTGGAACTCAAAGAAAGAATATTAGGTTAAGGTCTGAAAAGGGAGTTTAGATGTTTAGATAATAGAAGTGAAATTGCAGTAATGCTAGTTTGGGGGTAGTGGTGAGTGTAGAGATTATAAGTTTAGGAAGTAGGGGAACTTGAAGACAAGGAAAAAGAGTATTCAAAGGGACCATGAATATATATGTTGAAGTCTACAACTCGGTGGGGAGGGGAGTGGGAAGAAATTGGGTGTTTAGACAAGTACTCAGCTATTTAATAAATGCAAGAAAAATGTCCTGGAAATCTCTAAATGATTATAAAAATGAAATTGACTAAATAATTTTTAAAAATTAATAAAGTGAACCTCAAAGGAAGAAAGGTTGCTTTATGATAATAGCAAAAGTACAGTCTGTAGTTCAGAGTGAATCTTGAAAAGTAAGCTCACATATTTTTCCAGTGCTTCAGGAGGAATGAGAAAAAGAACTTCCTCAGTCCTGAGGCAATGACTAGGAATTCAATGTCTAGGTGAGGGATAGTTTATATATATATACATACCTACATATGTATGTATGTAGGTATGTATGACCTGGGAAAATCACTTCACCTATCTTCCTTAGTTTCCTCATTAATAAAATGAGAATGAAAACAGTACTTAGCTGAGAGTTGTCAGAGTAAAATATGATAATTTGTAATGCACTAAAATGAGATAATTGCAAAACACCCTGCAAATTCCAAGGGATTATAAGAATACCAGCTATGATTATTACACTCCTGGCCATAGGGTAATAAAATACAGAGTCCTAGAATCAGAATTTTCAAATTTGAAAGGATAGCAGTAGCTATTTAGTTCAACTCATATCTCCCCCAATTTTCCACTCTAACCTATTTGACCTTTCAATCTCTGCCTCTGAAGACCTCCCATGAGACAACCTGCCTAGGTAGCTCATTCTACTTCTGGACAGCTCTAGACATGAGGAAGCATTTAATAGCAGCAAGCCTAGATTTGTCTCTCTACATCTACTCATTGCTCCCAGTTCTGCCCTCAAGAGGCAATGAAACAAGTTCATTTCCTTTTCTACATGACAACCCTTCAAATACATGAAAATATCTTTCAATACCACTAAGTATTCTCTTCTCTAGGCTATCCATCCCCAGGCCCTTCATGTGACATATCCTCAAGATCCTTCACTATCTTGAAAACCCTCTAGAAACTTTCTAGATTATAAGGAACTTAGAACAATACTTGATATATAGTCTGACATGGATAGAGTATAGAAAATTTCTCACATTCTTTGACTTTCTCAATCCAAGTCTAAATTTTGTTCACTTTATTTGCTGCCATGTTATATTGTAATTTACATTCATCTATCAGGTCGCTAAGATTTTGAAATTCATCAGTGATCAAGGTGTGGGTAAAGAAAGAAACATGGAAATGGGATTGGGAAAGGTGTGTATTTTACTGAAATAAATTGGAAAGGCTAAGAATTAGAAGTTAATTTTTTCCTTTTAAAAAAATGTGGATCTGTGAAATTCAGGATAAAAACTTAACAAAAATAAAGACTGAAATGTTGTTGAGTTTTTAGAAAAGAGGAATGACACAGAGGGAGAGGCTCAAACCAAAGTGGAAGACCTCTGTGATTAAAGGAAAATGAAATGCCTAGGAAGCAGCATTCACTCACTAAATGATGAGATGAATGGCATAATTTGCAAAATGTTTTATATCACATTTGATTTGAATTCATTCTCTTCCCTCAGGTCTTTTCTGTCCTGATTTAAAAGATTAGTGGGACCCTTTAGGGCTGAAGAATGTGTTAATAGATGGCAAAGCACATGACCCACAGAGTTTTTCTGTCCCCTTGACCCTAACTCAGCATTCTTCCATGGTCTACTGGTCCATGATTTACAGTCTGGAGGAGGATGTGGGATTTTAGAAAGGGAGTAGTGAAGGACAGAGGACTCTTTTCTTAGTAGGGCATAGAGCCCAGAGTATGCCTCCCTTCTCCTCATTGGCATTGCTATCAAATCACCTAACTGGAAAAAAAATCTTCACATGACTTGTTATATATTGGCAAATCAATCTGACTTTTTCAAAGAATGCCAAAATGTGACCACTGGGGATCTTCTCAGTAAGATATTAACCAACTCTGTCCTTACGGCAGGAAGGTAATGAATAATGAGCAATGTCTTTACTTTTAATCTGAAACTATAAAACAGAATATATGACATGATAATTCAACAGGAAGAAGTTTACTGCCCCTTCAAAGCAGCTCTTTAAATGAAGATGAGTCCTAAGAGAAAAGGCAAGGTTCTTACAGGTCACACCACAGGATCTCTCTTTGTAAGTATTCTTAGAGATTAGTCAACTGGGTTTATAAGGCAGGAAAAAATGAGCAAGATGGTGAAAATAGTCCAGTAGGTCATCTGTGATGAAGAAATTTATTCTCTCCTCTTACTTGGTACTATTGGTAGCCTCATCATTAACCATCACCTTTTCTTATTGCTTCTCATATATGGGATCTAGCTTCTATCTCCAAACTTTTGCATTGCCTTTCTCAAAGATCTGAAATTCTCTGCAATCTTATAGTCACCCATCATAAACCTTACTTTTTTCCTAGAAGCAGTTCAAACAAAATTGCCTACCTGATTCCTTTCCTGAATCCCCTTCCACTTGCTGGAACCTTACTCTTTCCATTCCCATCTTCAATTGTCTTTTATAGTTTGCATAAACATATATTGCCACATTATGCCCCCTAATTAAATGTAAGGGCAAGAACTGCTTCACCTTTGTGTTTGTATTACCAGGACTTAACAAACAGCATGTAGGAGGTGTACAGAAAGCATGTACAGAAAGCATCTCTAGTATGTAGGGACAGATAAGAGATGGTGACTACACCTAGTCTCCATTTCATTAATATAGGAAATCCTGGATGAGGAAACTCCCTCTGCCAATGAAGATCGACACTTTTCAACATCTCATAGTATCAGAGAGTTGCCTAGAGCAATAATTATTTAAAAGATTTTCCCTGGTTTCAAGAACATCTCTCTGTTTACTATGTGGTATTTATAGTAAATAAAAGTGTTTATTGATTAATTATTTAATATTATTAGTGAGAGACACACTTTGAGCTCTTCTCTTTGTGAGTCAGTAGCAGTGTTAGTCTAACAAAGATAATTGAAAAACAAGGCATTCCCCTTGCCTTGTCCTTGAAATTGATCTACTTCTTTTCAAAACTTCTTAAGTTTGATCCCTACTAGGACTGTTTCCTTCATTATATTTGAAGCTCCAGCACAGTGCTTGGTACACAATAGGCAATCAAATACTTTTTGGTTGAATTATTTAATGATTACAGGGCCCTAAAATAATACATTTGTATGTTCTTTTCTCCCTCCATTATTTTTATATAATTGTAATCATATTAAAATAACATATTAAAATTAGTAAATATATTGAAATAAAATAATAATATTAAAATAACATTTTGTCTATCCATCTAGGTGTCCCAGTGAAAGAAGTGATATAAACCTTTCAAATATACCAAACTTATTAAACCTAAAAATGAAGGGTTTTGCCCTTATATTTCTTTTTATTTGAAAGCTCCCTTGATTATATTTTAGATATACTAGGCAAATATACCAGCTCTCATTAAAGGCAAACCATCTCTGAGCCATGTTCCCTATATTTTAAGCTTTGGTTTAAAAATCCAAGTATTGTTTTCAGGCACTAGTTTCTTAACCAAAAGATGACTTCCCAAATCTTTCCATCTCTTTTGAAATCCTTTCTTTCAATTCCAAAGTGTTAGAGGAATAGGCTCAATCTCACATTCTCAATCTATATTCAAAGAAGAAAGCATCAGTGTAAAAACCAAAAAATAATGTCACCAAATCCCTCAACAAGGAGTTACTAACCTTCACTACACATCACACATATGTCAACTTCTAAACCATAGTAAATGATCTGTTACACATTGCTGAAAATATTGATAGACATCCTTAATTTCTCAGGACTTGAATTCCTTCAGCTATAAAATTATAGATGCTATCCACCTAATTGTTTTAAATTATTTTCTTCTAATAAAATAAGTCACATTTGCATGGTGGCCTCAAAACAATCCTATGAACTACTTAACGTATGCACAATGATGTGCATGTGCAGTTGTGAAAACCAAGGCTCTGAAAGGATGATTGACTTGCCCGTGGTTTCATATGTAGTAAATGTATAAATATAGGGTTCAAATTCAGTTTTCTACACTCTGTACACTGTGTAGAATGAATAAGACTTTTTGAAGAAATATAAATCCAAGTTACATGTTGTAAAGAAGCGATCTTAACCATTGTTACTGTGAAAAGGTCATAGCTAAACTTTGAATGAACAGTTTCAGTTGATGTCCTGTGGTCAGAAGTCAGATTGCAAAGAGCCAAAGAATGAATAGTTGACAAGCAAGTAAAGGCTGTAGGTCAGACTATCTTATAAATTTCAGTGAAAAGAAGGCAGATATAAGATGATAGCTTGAGGCAGTCAGTTCAATTGAATGCATTTTTTAAAAAGACCCAAGAAGGTTTGTAGGCAGCAGGGAAGAAAGAGATTAAAGGTAAGAAATACAGGAGATGAAGGAAGGAACACACCCTAGAGGAAAGGGCAGCAAAATGGACCAAGAGCATAGGTAGAAAGAGTACTGTGAAGGGGAAAGGTCCTGAATCCATAATCACATCACTGAGTCAGACTATAGAGAACAGGCAAAAATGGTGAGAATTTTTAAAGTTTGAAGTAAGAGACATAAGGAAACTAATGACAATTTCCTCAATGATCAGGAAGCAAGGTCATCTCTTCAGTAAGCTGGTTCAGGTAATGTTGGAAGTTTGAGGAGAAGATTGAACTTTAAGACAGACACTGTGGGGAGGTCAAGAGATGAATAAAATAATTTTGTGGAGTGTTAGCCTAGTCAACGTCAAAAGTATCAAAGAGAAATAAAAGTATTGCTATCCAGCAAGAATAATCCAAATAGGTTTACAATAATATGTAGTATAAGCATTCAACTACTTTGTGATTTACTCGTGTAATGTTCAGAAATTCAGAATAGGAGCAGGAAAAAATGGGTGGCAGGAAGGACCTGACATTCAGAGCTGGCAGCATGTGGAAAGCAGAAGGACAAAGGACAGAAGATTAAAGGATGAATGCCAGTGTCTTTTTTTAATGAGTAAAACCATAGAGTCAAGACTGGAAAGTCAAAAAAGAACAGGGTAAACCTGGAAGGGACTGGAAATCCTTGTAAAGAAAAAGAAAATTTTAATGAGAAGTGATGCAAGGAGGCCAGTGAATGCTGATCCATTCTCCTTAACAAGAGAAAGCAAGCTGATGCATTATCCTTAACAAGAGAAAGCAGTGAACAAGAAGTTCACAAGGCTGAGGTGATTATAATAAAAATTAACCTTTGCATAAGCAAAAGAAGGCAGATTAGAATAATTTGAAAGGATCTAGAAAGAAGGGGAAAACAATGAAGAGATAGTTCCAAGATTCACAATGGAAGAGGGCAGAGAATGATAGGAAATAAGTAGTTGAAAGTTTGAGTTAAATGAGAATGAAAGTACATGAGAATTATAAGAAAGAGATTTTTCAATACTATTATTAAATCATAGGAAAGGATAGAGCAGAATGTAAGAATTTACTAGTTCTAGGATATAGAAAGTATTTAATTTATAAATAAGCATTTATTAAGTACCTACTGTGTACCAAATACTGTTCTAAATCCTGTGGGATATAAAAAGAGGCAAAAACAGTCAGTTGGCTCAATGAACATACCATCTAATGAGGAAGAAGATATACAAAGAAAGAAATTCTTGAAAAGCAAGCTAAATACAGGATAAAAAGGAAATAATTAAAAGAGGGAAGCTCCTGGAATGAAAAAAATAGGGAAGAGGTCCAGTAAAATAAATAATTTTGCCTGGGACTTAAAAGAAGTTTAGGAGTTTGGTAGGTGGAAAAGTGAGAGAATATTTCAGGCATAGGGAATGGCCATAGAGATTGGGAGGAGGGGGAAATCTATGTAAAGGTTGAATAGGAATGAGAAGGTTGGAAGAATCACTGTGAAATGGGCTAGTAAACTGATAAAGGAGCAATGGTATGGTAAAATTGACTAGCAGCAGTGGTGACACATTTGAGGTTATATAACAAAGATTTGTAATGGAGCTAATCAGAATGGTTGTATAATTTTCTGCATCTGCATTTAGTAGCACATGTGCAGGCATAAAAGAGGAAATGGTGGAAGTTATTCAAGGCTGAGATTTGGTTGGGCATAATTGGTGATGTGATAAGGAGGAGGAGAGATAGGAGGTAGAGATTCAAGAGAGGAAGCCAGTGTAGATTGAATTGGCTCATGAAGATACTAAAATTAGCAAGAATATGGAGTTATCATTATAGAAAAGATAGTATGGGAGAGAATGGAGAAGGCAGGGAATTAGAAGAAATGGTGTGAACAGAGAAGGGTTTTGTAAGTGAAAGGAAAAGGAGAAGTAAAATGTCAATAGATTTTGTTTAGATAAAAGTATTTCAGAATTCTTTAACATGGAGAGTACATTTTGCATGATAACAAGAGAATTAATGAAAGTGAAGTCAGAATTGAAAAGAATGTTCAGGAAGAATGAGGATTCAGTAATAGCTATAAGATGAAAAGAATAGGAGAAAAAAGATTGAAGATGACTGAAAGTTTGTTACCCATGGAACATGAATTTCAGAGGATTCAGTGAAAGGAATGGGTGGTATTTGGTATGAGAGGGTTGAAATAGATGGAAATGAGGAATAGGGTGATGAAAGTATGGAACAGAGTTTGTAGGATGATCTTTAGGAGTTTAGAGCCACTGGGATATGAAGGGAATGACTATTGGTGTGAATGTTCATCATTGAACTACATCATCACTACTACCCTTTTTAACATAAATTTGAGAGCAGATTAGCTGGAGACTAGGGCAATATGAGATGGAAAACATAGGGTCTGATGGTTTCATAAGAGACTTTACTTCACAAGTATTCTATTCAAAGACTAGAGGGGGGAAAGGGTGCAGCTAGAGCAAGAAGATAACTTATCTTTCAATCATATTTATTTTACCCTGATAGTAGGTCATACAAGTAAAAATATTCAGTAAATAAGAGGTAAGAAACATATAATGTGAAAAAGGTAGACAAAAAAAGTAATTGTTTACAATCAGTAGTAGCTAAAGCCACTTTCAGTATTATTAGTATTTAACAATCTATATTAAAATCAAATAAATTGTGTGTGCATGAACATTAACATTTGACTAACAATTACAGTGTCAGCAGGAGCTATAATTAGACTATCTTATCAATTAGCAACATATATTTTCAAGGTGTCTTATGGTTAACAATCACAACCCCCATGAGAGATAAATCACTTTAATTGTCTCTTTACAAAACAGGAAACACTGAAGAGAAAGAATGTCACTTTTCCAAAATCCTACAATCAAGATTAGGACAAGTGCCCTTGACCCCAAATTCTATACTTAATACCTTGGTCCTTTTAAACTAGCCCTTTATAATCAATTTGAACCTGCTCCAAAACAGAAGCAGCCAGTGTATTCCCATTTCAAACAAAGATTTTCCATCAATTATTTGAACATTTCCCAAATGATTCAAGTCAGCACTGTAGGTTCCAGTAAACAGAATGATTCGGCAATGTGTGCTCAACCTAGGTTAAAAGCTTTTTAAAAGTGGGCAAAATAGCTAAAGATACCCATCAATCAAGCAAAAAACATTTTCTTCAGGTGTTGTAGATCAATATAATGGCAAATATAAAACTTAACCTTAGAAAAGTAATTTCTTCAATTATTGCCTTCATGGTAATTAAGCCTAGGAAGGTTCCAATTTTTTCTCTTCATGGAGTTGGAATACCTTGCTTAAAAACTCAGGTTTTGTTTCATTTTCATTCTCTAAAACACCAAAAAATATCCTGTCTTTTAAAAAAAAATATTTTTGTTAGGCACATACTATGCTGATGAGTGTATTGGCTTATCAGAGTGGGATTTTCAACAACTGGTAGAATTTCTCTGAGGTGAGGGGATTAAATACGTAATTCTTCAAAGTCCCTAATGCCTCAGAGAGTTTGATTCCATTATTTGATTGTTATTTAATACCATGCTTTCCTATTTCTTTGTTCAGGTTCCCAGAAATATTCTGATGCATGTAAAACAAATAAATGCTTTGTCTCTGTTGTTTCAGAGAAGTGAGGAAATGAAATAGCAAGTCGACTTTCCCAGTCAGCCTGTGCAGTATTATAAGACATGTATAGAACATAACCTAAATGATGTCATAAAAAGAGTCAAAGAAAAAAATCACATAATCGAGACTGAACTAATGCTTTTGTTTTGTTGTTGTTTGTTGTAATTGTTGTTGAGTCATTTCAGTTGTGTCTAATTCTTCATGACCTTATTTGGGGTTTTCCTGACAATGATTACTGGAGAGCTTTGTCATTTTCTTCTTCAGGTCATTTTACAGATGAGGAAATTGAGGCAAACAGTGTTTTGGTTCATACAGCTAGTGTCAGAGGTTAGTGCCATTAGATAAGTCTTCTTGACTCCAAAGCAGGCACTCTATCACTGTGTCAGAAAAAGACAATAATAATAAGTATTCTATTCACCCTTATGCTAGAGAATCATCATGAAAAATAAACTTAATTGATGAAAATTGTTACTGTTATCACCTGCACTCCAATTTCTGTTAAGAAAATCCATTCACTCCAAAACAAACCTCTCTGAATTTTGTAGTTGAAATAGCACTTTTGCTGACCCTTAAAAGAAAGATTAATAAATGTCTTGATATTTAAGAAAGGCTAACTGTAGTGAATTGGACCAATTCAATTTTAATTTGATAATTCAACTTTGCAATTCCTTACCTTGCATAGATCAGTCCTTCTGACTGGAAGGTACTCTGTTTCCCCACCTCCAACCTTCTAGAATCCCTTGGGGCTTCCTTCAAAACTCAGTTCAATTACAGCCTGGTTGATGAGATCTATCTTGATTTTTCTAGTTTCTAGTCTAACCCTCACAAATGATCTGAAAATTTGTTCACACCCAAGAATATGTAAACTCTTTTGAGTGGTGCCTGCTCTCTTTATTCCTTTTTCATCTTTGGAGTTACATGATCTATTATATGCCTAAATTTAAATAAATTCTGCATGAATGAGTGAAGAGTCCTGGCACTGTTAGGTATTGTGGACTCAAAATAAAACTAAAAAGTTATTGATTGAAACTATCCTATAATAAAGACTCCAATAAATATTGTAACTAAATTCCAGAATTCTCAACTCAAATAGAAGATACTTGAAAGCAGCAAAAAAGAAGCAATTTAAATACAAAGGAAATACAATTAGAATTACACAGAACTGGGGTAGCTAGATGGCTCAGTGGATAGAGCACCAGACCTGGGGTCAGGAGTACCTGAGTTCAAATGTGACCTCAGACACTTAATAATTACCTAGCTGTGTGGCCTTGGGCAAACCACTTAACCTCATTGACTTGAAAAAAAAAAAAAAAAGAACCTAAAAAAAAAAAAAAGAATTGCACAGGACTTATCATCTTCAGCATGAAAGAATTAGAGAGCCTGAAATGTAATATTACAGAGGGGAAAGGACCTTGGGTTACAACCAAGAATTAACTACCCTGAAAAATTCAGCATAATCTATCAGGGAAAAGATAAATTTTCAATAAAATAGAGGAATTCCAAAATTTTCTGATAAAAAGCAGAACCGAACAAAAATTTCAGTCTTCAAACATAGGAACCCAGTCAAAAACATTAAACTGTATACATTCCTACAAGGGAAGTTATCCTTTGTAACTCTTGCAAATTATATTTCTCTTAGAATAGTTAAAGGGTTGAATACTGTTAAAGGGATTGTACTTAGAGAGCATGGGTATAAAAAAAGATAACAATGTGTGTTGATTATGATGGTAGTATTTCCTACTGAGACAGGGAGAGAATACTTAGAGTTGATATATAATTAAATCATTAAGAAACCTTACTTTACCAGATACTTTAGTTAAGGAGGGTTGTAGTACAATAGGGACAGAGGGTGGGAGTGTACTTAGAATGGTTGGAGATAAATAGATCAGGAAGTGATCTTATCTTATTTCATTTATTTAACAAGGGTTATAGGGCATTAGTTAGAATATTATAGGGACAGGGGGAGAGAGTGTGCCCAATATTTATGTTAAAGAGGGTTGCAGTGCTCTGGGTGGACTTCTAAAGAAACAGAGGAAGAGCATGTACCTGATACTTTGGTTGAGGAGAATAGAAGTATTAGAGTTGAGAAGAAAAGGAGAGAGGGTACCCAACACTTTGTTTGAGGAGGATGTATGGGTTATGGTTAGAGTACTATAGATATTGAGGGAAAGAGTTTACTTAGAGGAGCTGGACATGAAAAGATACCATGAAGGGATTTTTATTTTGTTGGATGATTTGGCTACAATTGAAGGGAATTTGTTTGGGGATGAGGGCCTATAAAAGATCCATGACATGACTTGCTTTTGCAAGATGTTTTGAACTATGAGACTGTATGTTGATGGAGGGTACTTGAAAAGAGGGGGGGTGGTATAAGTCAATTATAATTTGATAAGTTTTATGACTCTTAAGAAGTGTATTTCTGGGACAGATGAGGTTGAACATACTTAATGACTATGATATAATGTAATTTATAAATTAATCAATCAATCTTGTCATATAAAAGAATTATATATAGCCAGTGGGGTTATAGGTACAAGAGAGAATTGAAATAATAGACTAGAGTAGGACTATACAAGAAGAAGTCTAGACATTAGGGATAAATAACAGCATGTGAAGAGGCACAAAGACCCATTAGAGTAGAGAAAAAGAAGGACGTATATGAACACTTGAGTAAATCCTACCTTCAACAGATTAGTCTCAAAGAGAGATAACAAACATTCCCAAATGGATTTAAGAATCTGTCCTACTCAACAGGAAAGGGGGGAGAGGGGAGGAAGAGGTGGACTGGTGAAGAAGGGGTTGGTAAAAGGGAAAGCAAAGATAAATGTAAAAGTCAAAGTCAAATTTAAAAGAGTAATTAAAGGGAAAAAAGAGGGAAACACTGGTGAGAAAGGATAAGAAGAAAGGAAAGAATAAATGGGGAAACATAGCATGGAATGAAATACAGAATTAGTCATTTTAACTATAAATATAAATGGAATGAACTCTCCCAAAAAAGAAAATCAAATATCAGAATGAACTAAAAAGCCAAAAACCTACCATACATTGTTTATAAGAAACAAATTTGAAGCAGAAAGATTTATACAAAATAAAGGTAAAAGGCTGTAACAATATTAATATTCTTTAGTTCACATTTTTTAAAAATCAGGGGTAGTATCATGATCTCAGACAAAGCAAAAATGAAAATAGATCTCATTAACAGGGATAAGGAAGGAAAATACATTTTCATAAAAAGGCAACATAGGTAATGAAGTTATATCATTATTAAATATATATGCACCAAGTGGTAAAACATTCACATTCTTAGAGGAGAAGCTGACCAAATTGCAAGGAGCCATAGACAACAAAAATCAATAGTGGGCAACTTTAACTCCCTTTCTCATAATCAGATAAATCTAACTACAAAATAGACAAGAAGGAAGTTTAGAAGGTGAATAAAATCTTGAAAAACTTAGATTTCATAGCCCTTTAGAGGAAAAATAAATGGTAATAGAAAATAATATACCTTTTTCTCTGCAGCACATGGCACCTAAGCCAAAACTGCTCATGTCTAGGACATAAAAAAATGTTGCGATCAAATGCAGGACGTCAGAAATAATAAATGCATGGTTTTCATGCAATAAAAATTACATGTGATGAAAGGAAACCAAAAATTCATTGAAAACTAAAAAGCTTATTTTTGAAGAAAGAGTAAATCAAATAACAAATCATAGAAATAATGAACAATTTCATCCAAAAACACAAGAATGAAACATTATATCAGAATTTATGGGATGAAGCCAAGGAAGTTTTTAGTGGAAATTTTATATCTCCAAAGGCTTATATGAATAAAACAGGGAAAGAGGAGAGCAATGAATTGGGTGTGTAATTAAAAATCTAGAAAAAGAACAAATTAGAAATTCTGAAAATCAATGGAGAAATTAATAAAATTGAAAACAAGGAAAAATTGATCTAAGAAATAAAGCTGAGTTGGCTTTATGAAAAACCAAATGAAACAGAGAATCATTTGATTAATCAGTTTAAAAAAAGAAAGAATAATAACAAATTATCAGTATCAAAAATGAGGAAAAAATAAAAGGGATAAATCAGAGGTATTTAAACCAACTGTGTGTCAACAAATTTGACATGCTTAGGAAAATGGATGAATATTTTCTTTTTTATTAAATAAATATTTTATTTGTTTTCCAATTGGATGAATATTTTCAAAACTATACAGCACCCAGTTTAACAGAAGAGAAATTAAAATATTAACTCCATTTCAGTAAAAGTAATTGAAGAAACCATCAATAAACTCCCCAAGAAAAAATATCCAGATGGATTAACAAGCAATTCTACCAAACATTTAAAGAACAATTAATTCCAATTCTACATAAAATGTTTTAAAAATGGAGAAGACATTCTGGTAAATTCCTTTTATGACACCAATATGGAGAGCTGATAACTAAACCAGACAGAGTAAATTTTAGATTAATCTCCAGAACATTGATGCAAAAACTAAAAATTAAATTTTAGCAAAGAGATTACAATAAACTATAATAAGGATAATGCACCATGATTAGGTACGATTTATAAAAGGTAGGCAGGGATGGTTCAATATTAGGAAACAGCATAATTGAACATATCAATAGCAAAGACCATAGAAATAATTTGCAAGAGATGCTGAAAAAGTTTTTGATAAAATGCAGCATTCACTCTTATGAAAACACTAGATTGTATAAGAATAAATGCAAGTTTCCCTAAAATAATAAGAAGTATCTAAATCATCAATAAACATTATATATAATGGGGACAAATTAGGACCATTTCCAAATAGATCAGCATAGAAACATGGATGCCCCTTCTCGCCACTTCTATTCAATATAGTATTAGTAATGCTAGTTTTAGCAAGAAGAGGAGGGGGTGGAATTGAAGGTAATAGAATTGACAATGACTAAGCAAAATTTTTACCCTTTCTGCAGATAAGATGATATACCATATTTCCCCATGTATAAAATGCACCTTAATTTAGGTGCTTGAATTTGAAAAAAATGTATTACATAAAATTATTGAACTCAAGTTTTATTCATCATGAAATTCAAGGACCTTCTGCTCAAAATTTTTAGGGATCTTTTGGGCAAGTGTGGTGTGTAGACCCATGCTTAATCCATTCTGTTTCATAAACCTGGAGCATCAATTGTGTCCTCCTTTGAAATCAGTAACTTCTTTTTCATCAGCAATTCTTCTTGCCTCATGCTGAACCATCTTTGTAATTAT
The DNA here is from genome assembly GCF_037893015.1 of Macrotis lagotis. NCBI lineage: Eukaryota > Metazoa > Chordata > Mammalia > Peramelemorphia > Peramelidae > Macrotis > Macrotis lagotis. Next base: position 379,071,166 of record NC_133666.1, read on the forward strand.
AAGAGTTCCAGTTGCCTTTTGTTCTTCAAACCATATTTTCAATTCCCTCTCTACATCAGGCCATTTGGCTAATTTGCCTGTCATGACCTTTTTCTGCCTTGTTGTTTTCAGGAGGATTTCTTCTTTCCATGGCCAGTCTCAAATTGTATTCTCAGTTGGAGAAAAATCAAACTTACATTCAGTGGCACAATTTCCATCCACTTTTGCAAACTGAATCACTTTCAACTTGAATTCAGCACTGTACAAAAATCTTTCTTGAGCCATTTTGGGCAGAACCTGGCAAAATGTAACATAATATACTGGTAACAAATATGAAACAATGAACACAAATACAGCAAGCAGGAAAAGGCAGGAAATGCAAGTAAAAAAAACTACAACTACTGTATAAGACACTCCCAGCTTTTAGAAGCCAAATTTTTTTTTAAAAAAGGGTGAGTCCTATACATTATAATTTGATCATTAGAGAACCCTAAAAAAAACTGAAAACTACATGAAACAATTAACAACTTCAGCAAAGTAGCAGGATAAAAAATAAACTCATATACAAATCAACAACAAAGCCCAAGAGCAAGAGTTAGAAAGGGAAATTGCATTTCCAGTAACTATAGAAAAGAAAATATTTGGGAATCTACTTCCCAAGAAACTGCATGAATACAATTACAAAATACTTTTCATACAAATAGAGTCCCATCTAAGGAATTAGCAAAACATTAATGTCCATGGTTGGGTTGAGCTAATATAATAAAAATTACGACACTACCCATACCCAAATTAATTTATTTATTAAATGCCACATCAATCAAACTACCAAAAAACTATTTTACAGAGCTTGAAAAATAGTAACAAAATTCATCTGGAGCAACAAAATATCAAGCAAATCAAGGTAATTGATGAAAAAAATGCACAGGAAGCTGATCAAGTTGTATCAGATCTAAAACTATACTATAAAACAGCAGTCATCAAAACTGTCTGGTACTGGTTAAGGGGTAGAGTAATGGATCAATGATTTAGAAAAGTTACAAAAGATACTGCAGTAAATGACTACAGTAATCTATTATTTGACAAAGCCAAAGAAATTAGCTTTTATGATAAGATTTCACTATTCAACAAACACTGTTGGAAAAACTGGAAAATAGTATGGCAAAAACTAAGTATTGACCAATATCTTACATCAAAATAAGGTCTAAATGAGTACATGATTCAAAAATAAAGGGAAGTACAATAGACCAAGTAAGAGATCAAGAAATACTCTGTTAGATATATGGAAAGGGGAGAAATTTACTACCAAATAAGAAATAGAGTAAATTATAACTTTCAAAGTGGATGATTTTGACTATATTAAATTTAGAAAAAAAAATTTCACTAATAAAACCATTGTAGCCTAGGTCAGAAGGAAAACAAAATGTTGAAAAAAGAATTTGCACACTTAATATTTCCATTAATGGTTTCATTTAAAAATATATTGAGAATTGAAACAAATTTATAAGATGACAAGCCATTTACCAATTGATAAATGGTCAAAGAATATTAAAGACAATTTTCAGGTGAAAAAATTAAAGCTATGAATAATCACAAGAAAAAATGCACCAAATCATTACTGATTAGAGAAATACAAATTAAAATAACTATGAGGTACCACCTCATACCTATCAAATTGGATAAGATGGTTAGTTAGTCATTTTCCTTCATTATTGAAGAAGACCAAAATGGCATCACTTTGAGAAAAATTACAGTGTGTCTGACTGTGGCTGATCAGACTAATACTAGCTTGTAATACTCTATCACAGGTTGTACCTAAATAGTCAATGTGAACACCTGGGGTGGGGTACTCTAAATGTACGGATGTCAGGTTTTTGTTTGAGCTGCTTCAATTCTACCTTCCTGATATAGTGTAGCTAAGAGAAAAACAAAGGAAAATGATTTGTGTTGGAGAGGAAGTGGGAAAATTGCAACATCGATGCACTATTGGTGGAGTTGTGAACAGATTCAATAATTCAAGAGAGCAATCTGGAATTATGCCCAAAAAGCAATAAAAGTGATTATATCTTTTGACCCAGTCATACCAATACTAGGCCTTTAACCAAAAGAAATCATCAAAAATGGAAAAAGTTCCACATGTTCAAAAATATAGGGCTCTTCTTGTAGTGGCAAAGAATTGGAAATTGAGGGGATGTCCATCAATTGGAGAAAAGCTGTATAAACTATATGGTATATGAATGTTATGGAGCACTATTATTCTACATGAAAATCATGAGTGGTTGGACTTTAGAGAAACATGGAAAGAATTATATGAATCGAAGCTGAGTGAAGGGAGAAGAACCAAGAGAACACTGTACACATTAACACTGTGATTTTATAAACTATGATGTATGTAGTTCTCAGGATTTCAGACCTTTCAGTCAATCATTCCTTTCTTCAAAATAGGCCAAAGATAAACTGAACAATCAAAATACAATTTTTTTCCAAATAGAATAAAGCTAAATTTATAAATACAGTAATACAAAAATTTTAAATGAAACTTGCTTTTTTTTTTCACCTGGGTAAGCTCATGAGTATTGGTTAAGGCAATATTTTATTTGATGTTTAATAGTCTAAATAAATACTTGCATATTGCCTGAGCAAAACTCAGAAAACAAGGAGAAAATGAATGAACTAAAAAAGTTAAGAAGCAAAAGTATCAAGGGGGAAAAGTCAAAACTAGAGTAAGAGGATGATTTGAATGAAAAGAAAAGGACAAAAATATCTCATTACCTCCTTAGAAAATCAATATCATTTTTGTTGCAATGATGTGAAGAACTTCCTTTCTGATCATGAGATCAGTGGGACTAGCAATTCAAGGAGGGGTTAGAGAATAATTAATCAGGATTAATCAGAACTTGAAAAGAGAGGCAAATGAGAGACTTTCACCTTCTCCTCCAGTCTTTGGGGTGGTAGGAGGGTAGGAGTATATAAGACAGAACATAAGAGAGAAATAACTTGGTATTGGTTCCCATCAGCAGAAATAGAAGCATCTGGATCCTTCATAAAGTGATTGCACAAAAGTGTAAAGGTTAAGAAAGGGCATTTGTTGTCAACTCTATTAGGAATTTAGTGACTAAAGAAAAATGTTTCCAAGCTAGGCATTTGTTCCTCATTGCTAATTTCCACTTCATAAGAGAAATGCTTGTGAATTTAGTGGTAAATCTCTGAGACAGGACTGAATCACATGATTTCAAAAAGAATAATGATTTTTGGGAAAGAAAAAGGACAGGAATAGAAATCCTGGTCTCTAGTTATAAATTATTAATTCCTGAATCCTACTTCTTCTTCTTCTTCTAGGACTCATGTTCCTGGGAAAACAATATTTCTAAAAAGGAATAGTGCAAATTAATGTCCCTGAAAGTTAGAGAATGAATACAGTAGGGGATGCGGGGAAGGGTGAAGAAGCAGGGTTTCTTAAGGTACTTACTCTTGAGTAGAAAACAGAAGTGTAAAACAAATAAGAAAAGAGAGGAGAAGAGAAGAGTTTGGTTACTGGGAAATCTCTAGAGCATCTTCCACTATCCAGAACCTGGGTATGCAGCTGTTATGAAATTGATGTAAAGTACTGATGAAATTCTTTGGGCAATCAAATTTTGGCATAATATCTGAAAAATTCTCATGATTGAAGATATCAAAGGCCTTGGTCAGATATACAAATGTTGCATACAGACTTCTGTTCTTGGCATTCAGTCAGCAAACACCATATCAACTATTTCTCTACCTTATCTGAAGCCACAATGGCTCTCAGGAAGGTGACCAACTTCCAGGTGAAGGATCAATCTATTGTGAAGGACTCTGGAATGAATCTTACCAGCAATGACTACAAGAAAATAGCCCTGTGATTGTCACAGGACAATCTATTCCCTTTATCTTTTATACAGATGGACAATGGAGACATTCTTGAATTCTTGAGGGATAACTTCTTCATGGCATATAACATGGAAAATTCCAGTCAGTTTTTGAATGAGAAATGGATTCCCCACCTTGTTGATCTCAGTTGGGTGCTTTGCCACTTGAAAGGAGTCTAATAGCATTCAAAACCTCTTCTTCAGTTGGACTTCAGCTAAGGACTGATTGACTTCAACTTGATGTGAGCATTCAATGGCTTTTGCATTGATTGATGATGGTCTGTTAAGAACACTATGGAAGTGTTCAGCCCATCTATTTAGGATCAAGTCATTCCAAAGGCCATGAACCCAATTGAAGCAGGTGTTTTAGAGCACTTAGAGTTTGATTAGACATAGAAGATACCAAGGTCATCCACTTCATCTAGAGTCATCACCAGTTATCTTGACTCTGTTTTGCTATGCTAGATCATGATTTTGGAAGAGAGAGTGAGGCAGTTGAGTTCATGCAGCTGTACCTCACTTTAATCCAATTTACACACACAACAAAAGACAACACTCATAACCATTCTTCAAAGTCCTGTGGGTTTGGGCAAATGACAAATCAACAGGTTTAGATACACTGGGAGCTGTAGTCACAACCATACAAATAGGATTATAGGGTTGTTTCTCCACTGAAAGTAGTGGTGGAATGGTTGACTGAGAAGCCCTTTTAAGGATTGTACTGCTCACCTCCTGATGGAGGAAGGGGCTAGAAAAGGTGCTCTAAAACTGTTGGCTTACCCAAATCTGTCCTGATTACTTCAGCAGGTGGGAAATCCCACAGTGCAGCTGAGCACTTGAGACACACATCAAAAAAAAAAAATCTACAAAAACTTCTTCAAAGAAGATTCCACTCAACGTCTTTGCATGAAATGTTTGCACATTAAGAGATAACAAAAGATCCAATAGACCTGAAATACAACAGCTCTTGTTGCTAGAGAACTCAGCAGAGGTTATCCAAATAGCAGCCCTAAGAGGAAACAAGGCTGAGAAATGAAGGCTGGCAAATTGAAGTCAGTGTGGATACACTTTTTTTCCTTGAGTGGTCACAGTGAAAGGAAAGGTTTTACAATAAAAACTAATCTAGTGATCATTCTTGAATGCCTAGCAAAAGGCGTGAATGACAGACTCATGACAATGAGATTACCACTTCCAGGCAAATGCCATGCACCATCATCAGTGCCTATACTCCCCCAAACATTGATGAAGTTTAAGAAATATTTATGAAGACCTGCAGACCCTTATCATCAATGTACCAAATGAGGACAGTTTTTTAATTCTGGGGAACTTTAATTCTAGAGTAGTCTCAGATTACAACATGGCAGGGAGACATTAGGAGGAATACAGTTGGAAACAACCACAGTAATGGTCACCTTCCACTGAAGTCTCGTGCCTTTAATGACCTTCTCATCATAAACAGTGTCTTCCATTTATTTAAATTCCATAAAACTTCCTGGATGTATGCTCAAAGAAAACTTTGGCATAAGGAGAAGAGAGAGTCAGAATGTAAGAGTGACAAAGGTAATGTGTGGTGCAGAATGCTGGACTGATCACAGACTTATCCTCTCTAAGCTTAATATTCATATTCAACCAAAGCCCCAAGGAAAAAATGAATGCTAGAAGAATTAATTTCAAAAGATTAAAGTGTCTCTTTGAGTGGGAACAGCTTGTTGCTAACTTGGAGAGAAAACTGCTCTAACACATAGTTGGAAAGAGTAAAGCAGAAAAGGAGTAGGCAGTTTTCAGAGATCTGGTGCATAGCACTGCATTTGCTCACCCAGACCAGAACACTTGCAAACGCCAAGACTGGTTTGATGAAAATGATGGGGAAATACAGAAGCTGCTAAATGAAAAAACTAGAACTCCACAGGATTTACCAGCAAGATAATTCATCCATTTCTCATTTCTAAGAAGGCAACATTTAATTCCATTAAAAGTGAAGTTCAAGCAAAGTTTAAAGGGATGAAGGACACTTGGCTCAGGAAGAAGACAGACGAAATTCAATTTCATGGAGACAGTGACAAACCAAAATGCTTTTATGATACCCTGAAAGCTATTTATGTGCTAAAAACATATGTGCATCTCAACTACTCAGTGCTGACGGATCCACATTGATTAATGATAAGGGTATATATATACATACGTATAGTGCTACATATGTGTATATAAAGTTATTTATGTGTAATTTATGTGTAAATAATGTTATTTAAAAAACTAGACAGATTTCAAGATAGTCATTGAAAATAAGGAGTGACAATAGTAGGAGGTGTTACTATTGCCTTTTAAAATTAGAGTAAGCCTAATGGAAATATTTTTAAAAGGAAAGAAGGAAAAATGTAGAAAAATTGTTGAACAAAGAATAGATTTGACTAACTTGTTATAACTGTTTAATGAGAACATTAAAGAATATATGCATTTCTCCACATCCTTTAGCACATTTACCTAAATTTCTCATGTACTAAAATAAAAAGAAATCATAGAAAATTGTTAAAAGTTATAAATAATAAACAACCTTTACACATCATAATAAAGTAAAAAATAAGTTAAATATATAACAGCAAAAATAGACTTAAATCAAAACCAAAGAATATACTGTATAATGTTTACACCAATGTCATAAAAATAATTATCTGAGTTATAAAGAAAACTAATTACCATAATTTAAGAAATTCAACTACAACAATCCCAAGAAGAAAATGCATATCTCTGAAAATTCATCAAAATGTAGAAACAGAGGATCACTGAACCAAAATTTAAATGTAAAAGGAAACAAAATATCATATTTTCCATATATAAAGAAATATTGAAAATAGGAAAATAGAAAAAAGTTGAAAATGATATATAGAAGTTATAATGTTACTTTTCAAACTACAAAATATTTTTAAAATTAATCAACTTGAATAATATTTTAAATAAAGGTCATTAACTATTTCAAATCAATCAAAAGAGAAGAAAAAATTAACTTACAAAAATAAAATTGATTTAAAACAGAAAAGAAATAAACAGAATTTGTAAAAGCTACAGTGAACAAAATGCAAAAGAAACCAATGAATGTATATATTAATATATACATGTGTATATAACATATACACTTATAAAAATAAAATACTAAAATCAATAAAACAAGAAAGGTAGATATTTTTTCAATGACCTAGTCCCAGAAAAATAGAGTTGATAATATATTTCTCAGGACTGTTGGATCAAATGAGTTACTATAAAGTCCTTTGCAAACCCTAGAATCTCCTTTGAATGCTTCTAAGAAGGAGTAGAAGTACTGATATAAAAGTAGCACTATAACAATACAAACTTAATATTTTTTTTAAAAAATATATAAAACAATCATCAATATTTTATAGAATATTGATAAGAATCGGGTAGAAATGATTTTTTAAAAAATATTCTAAATTAATGAAAGATGTAAAAATATCTTATCCTGCATAAGTTTTATATAACAAACTCTATAAATGAAATACAAATATTATAAATGTAATATCATTAATAAGACCTAAATTATATATATAATTTTTTCTGTATCAACTATATTCACAAAGACAAATTTTGCACAGTTAAAGTAAACAGTAACAAAAATTATTTATAGGATGTGAGGAATATAAGGTGTTGATCTTCACAGGGTATGGAGGGGAGCCCTTAGGGAATCCATTACAAAGGGGGAATGGCCCAACCAGTCACAAGACTGGAAGAGTTTTCCTAATCCCATTCCAGGGATAGCAAACCAAACGATCTCAACCTGTCAAGAGTGACCTAGAGATCTTGACCTAATGCAACTGAGTTTGTACAATTAGGTAATTGAATATTAACCCACACACCCCCTGTGACCATTGGGGTTCATTAGCATATCATGCATCCTATGATGTAGCGGGGGATCATATTAGGGCCATATCATGGAATAGGCTGACCTTTTAGATTGTAACTCAAACTCTGAGAGCCTATGAACACCCAAGAGGGAGGGAAAAGAGTTTCTGAGGACTATAAATTATCTGACATTCCAAGACCAATTTGTATTTCAGGTGAGGTACCCATATATTGCAAGTTTCATGAATAAAATGTACAATTTTCTCTCATTCTAGCAGGTTTTTCATTTTATTCATTTATAACATAGGATCAAAAGGTAGAGAATAGGAGTGGCTAGGTGACGCAGTGGATAGAGCATGGGCCATGAAGTCAGAAGTACCTGAATTCAAATTTGGCCTCAGACACTTAATAATTACCTAGCTGTGTGGCGCTGGGCAAGCCACTTTAACCCATTTGCCTTGCAAAAACCTAAAATTAAGAAAATGAAAAAAGGAAAGGAAATAAGCACTCTAAATTCCCCATGTCCTTGACTCTGTCCCCAAATAATCCCTGAACTTCTTTAAAATGCTTCTGGAACATCACTGAATTTCCTAATTATCCTCAAATGCTAGTGTCCTCATTATTTTATATATAACTGTTTTGCATTTTTCTCTTATCTGTATTTGTACAAGTTGTCACTTTTGGAAAGATTCTGATTGAATATACATGGAAGGAAACTTTCATTTTTTTTTTTGCCTTTCTATTTCTAATACCTAAGTAATAGATACTTCATCAATATATGTTATCTGTTGAGAGGCAGAATAGATTTAGAGTCCATCTAGAAGACAGAAAGAAGATGGTCAAGAGTTACCTAGGATACATACTAATTATATGGCCCTTATAAAAACAATCTCACGGTGCTTTGGGTGGCTTTCTAAGACATAGGTCTTAAAGATAAGGTGGCAAGCTGCCTTAGTAGAAACTATTTTCATACTGAGGGTCATCTACACCCAGGATGTCACAAACCCAAATCTCAGAAGAGAAGTTCATATGTAACAAGTTTAAGTGAACTAAATGATTTAATTCTATCATATATGAATGATGCATTTAAAAACCTGCCCTTGCTTCCTTTTTTTAAGACATCATAAATTCCTGGGTGGCTAGGTGGCACAGAGGATAAAGCACCAGCCCTGGAGTCAGGAGTACCTGGGTTCAAATCTGGTCTCAGACACTTACTAATTACCTAGCTGTGTGGTCTTTGGCAAGCCACTTAACCCCATTTGCCTTGCAAAAAAAGGAAATCATATATTCCAAAAGCAGAATGTTGAAGGTTATATGCAGCAATGACTATGTCAGATACTTTTGTTTAACTATTACCAGGTTAATTCTTTTACTGACAGTAGAATGGGGTAAAGAGAAGAGAGTAAAGCAATTACTGTTTTAAAATAATAAACTAATTACAAAGTATTTTAAAATAAAAAAAGTACTAATTCATCAAATGACCTAAACTACTGAAACTAATTTTATTTCTTCTTCTAAATTGGCACTCTTTCCTCTCTCAACTTGATGGAAGAAATTGTCCATGTAGAAATAATCCAGGAAATGTGAATCTCATTTATTTAGTGACAAGAACAGGTTTTTGCCACTGAAAGATTACCACTCTAGTCTGCCTGGTACATCAAGAAAATAGTTGGCTCTGCTGATAAATCCTTCCTCAGAAACCAAAGTAAAAAGAAGAAATAAGACAACTCCATTTTGACACTGCAGGATAAGATTGTGTCAGTAGGAATTCACAATAACCAATTAAAAGTCAAAAAATACTTATCAAAAAGTTGTTTTGTCTACTTGATGTCAAACAACAGTTTTGGTCCATTTTGTTTTCTTCATTTGATTGGTATATTCAAACTGATTTAGGTTATGTATTGAGTGGACAAAACCTAATGTTAATATATGGTTGCCAAATTATTGTTTTTACTTTATTCATACACCTTCACTTTGCCATGCACCCCCCTTTTTTTACTGACTTGACTGAAATAATAATTAAATGTCTTACTATGGCATGAATTATGACTAACTTGAACATTAAAAACCACTTCTATTTTTCTACTCTACTGAATTATTTTACTTACAATTTTGTTATGGACAAATTATACTAGACCCTAACATAGGAATGATAAGCTGTGAACAAATTCATCCTAATAATAGGAGGTGATACAAGTACAAACAAAAACAAAAACTTCTAAAAACTGAGCCATGCACGTGAGTCTCATATGGAAAAGTCTTAGGTCTCAACAAGTAGAAATGTATTTATGGCTTTGATACATTAGAATCACAAGCATCAAGACACATTGTCATATGTATAGTTCATTCAGATAACTAATGAAAACATTTTATTCATATCACTGTATATTGAAAGCAATTTTAATAGTCATTAAAATGAACATAAAAGAAGGGAGATGCATTTTATAACCATCTAATGTAAAACTTTTTTTTAGGTTTCTGCAAGGAAATGGGGTTAAGTGGCTTGCCCCAGGCCACATGGCTAGGTAATTATTAAGTGTCTGAGGCTAAATTTGAACTCAGGACCTCCTGATCCTAGGACGGGTGCTCTATCCATTGCATCTCCTAGTCACTCTAAAACATTTTTAAATACCTCAATGGAGGTGTTTTTAAATGTATGAATAATTAAGATTCATTGTGCAGAATCTTCAAAAAGGACTAAAGATCTCTACTTTTATCTAATATGATTCCATTTCGATTCCTGAGAAATGAAAAGGATGAACTATATGATTATTTTAAAGGTCTTTTTTTCTAGGCATGAAAAAATGAATAGAATGAAAAAATATAGAGCTAAAAATTACACATAAATCATGGAAATACATCCCTTCTCATTTTACAATTGGAAGCAACTAAGACTCAGAAACATGAAGCAAGTAACTACAATCAGAGAAGCAGCAAGTAGAAGGTAGCTAAGCCAGGATTCAAATATGGTTTCTCAGGGCCAGAAACGTATAAGAAGAAAAGACTTAGGGTACAAGGGTTGCAATAATATTTTTTAAGTATCTGTGGAAAAGAGGTGAGACTCTGTTTTCAGAAAACAGAACCAGGAAGCAATGGAAGGAAATTGTAAAGAAGCCAATTTAGATTCAGTGTCCAGAAAAAGGAAAAAACAAAACAAGACTTAACTATTACAGTTGTCAAAAAGTGAAACAGATTGCCTCAAGATATAGTGGCTTTACTCTCCTTGGAGGTGTGACAGATGTAGGTCAAGATGATAAAAGAATAGAGAAAGTTATAATAAAGGAAGGGAAAGATACTTGGGTGAAAGATTATAAAGATTGAAACTTACTAATTTTGAATTTGAAGAACAAGACTGAGGAATTTATATTTGTGTATATAGCACCTAAGTACTTGGTCAAAGTCAGTAGTGATGAAAATAATAAAATTATCTTTTAGTCATAATTTGGAATGTCCTATATAAGAACTGAATGATTTCTTTTCAAATGTGCCTCTAATTTTCTGCTCATCAATTTGTGATGTTAATTGGATTTGATATTATATCTTCAAGTTTTATATTGTAAATGTATCTGAATTTAAGGTATTATTTTAACCTATTGTGATTTTTAGGATTATTATTCCTTTAGATTCTCTCAAATCTTTCATCTCATTCTTCATGCATATTCAATTTGTCAAACTATAAGACTCCATCTAGTTTATGTATTACATCACTTTTTAATTTCATCATATTTTGCATATTGTGTAGTCAAAGGCAAGATTTATCTAATAACTTCAACACTTCATTTTGTTTTGCTTGACTCAGTTATAAAGTTTATTGGTAGCAATATTGAGTCTAATGATACAGTTATTTATCAATCTTGTTGGTGGCTTCCATGAATAGCAAAAATCTGATGAGAAAATTGAACTAAAATAACTATAGGAAAGCCTAATCCTCTAAGAACTGTATTGGGGGAATGGGGGTGGGAGTGAGGGAGTTATAAACATACCTGTATAAAGCAGGGAACCCTTTAAAAAAGTCCTGGAATTTTTCACATAGCTGACATTTCCTTCTCATGATCTAAGGACTCTGACTTTCAGAATCTTTACAGTAGCCTATTCTACTTTTCTTCAAAGCTGGAGGATACTTTTAGTCTAATTTATTCCCCCTTAGATTTCCTGTAGAAAATTTTCAAAGGCTGAAACTGTCTAGAGAAAAAAAGGTAGCAATTCAAAAATGCAATGAAATTCTGAAGTTTGGGAAAGTTTTGACTTTAGGAATCCAGAGGGAAAGTATAATTAGTTAGGTTTCTCTAAAGAGAGGCTCCTAAAAGAGGGTGTGAACAGAGAAACCTTTATCTTTAAGCTTCACAAAATATTCCTAGATGAGATATTACACGTAAGACCATAGGGAATATTTCATTTTCATTTGACATAATGTGACGTTTTTAATATACCACTTTTCATTTCATCTTTATATTTTCCAGGTATATGATGTTTGGCACAATATTTTTTTATTTATTTTTGCATTACCTGGCCTTCCAATCTTATATCATATCAATGAAAATGCAAGCAAAATTGAAACTAAAATTCAAAATTATGCGAGAAAGTGTAAGACTCGGTTTAATAATAGTTTAGAATTCCTCAAATATACTTGCTTATTCTATCTGCATAAGATGAAATACAAAGCTGAGAAGTTTTTATGGAAAACTTAATTAATATAAATTATCATGCATAATAACTCAGTCCCAACCATCTACTTTTCAATCTATAGCATAATTCTTACCTAAATATTGTAGAAACTGCATCATCTCCTCACTTCAAAATACCTACCTCATCATTGGCTTAGAATGCAAATTGGCATGTCTAGGAAATATACACTAGTTACCATATTTCAAAGAAAACAAACATTCTTAGCAGTCCCCAAGACTAAAGATATTTTATTTCATAGTATAAAACTTATTTAAACTCTGTAGTTTCTGACAAGCTGTTTATCTACCTGGAGAAATTCTCAAGGAGCTCAGTGCCCATTCAATAGAAAAGGAAAAGTTAGTTTTTATGGAAAAAATAAAGAACTACAACAGAGATGTAAATGAGAGCAAAAGTTTATAAGTTGGGGTAGCTAGGTAGTGCAGTGGATAGAGCACGGGCTCTGTAGTCAAGAGCACCTGAGTCCAAATCCAGCTTCAGACCCTTAATAATTACCTAGCTGTGTGGCTTTGGGCAAGCCACTTAACCCCATTGTCTTGCAAAAAAAAAAAAAAAAAAAAACTAAAAACTAAAAAACAAGTTTATGAGTCAGAGACAGATTGGAGTCCTAATGTCCAGTCTAAGAAGTTCTTTGAAGGAATTTTAATTATGCAGCAATGAAAAAAAAGGAAAAAGTCTGTATTTATTTGAAAGATTTTTGTGGTAATCACCCTGAAAGATGTTTTCTAAGTAACAAATCCAGGAGTTCCAATCAATTAGATGCTTCTGTTTTGCAAATTAAAGTCTTCATTTGTGTTTGGGAAGCCAGGGATTCTGAAAAATATATAAGGGACATACTGCTGGCAAACTTTCCAAAGTCCTCTACAGACCAGAACCTTCTGTTTTTAAGTCTCCCCAGGAATAGGGCAGTTAGGCACCTGCCAGTTGCCTGTAGTGGCAACATCCCACTGTGATGTTAATGAGATGAGGGAGAGTACTATGGTGAGCCACAATATTTACAGGGTGAAGAGACTATTTTCCTCTCCTAGGCCTCCTTTCTAAACAATCTATTCTATAAGGCAGGATCTTTTGTAATACTAATTATAAATGTTAATTAAACATTTCCTTGGAATTTGCCTTCTATTAACAGGTCAGAAAAGCAGGGAATGGACTTGACAATAGACACAAGACACTTGTTATACAGGAAATTAAAAAAAACCACCTCCTCAAATTAGTTGGCATTTGTAACTTTTGTTCTTGTTTTGGCATGGAAAGCATTCCATAGTCTTTGTCAGTACAGTGGATGAGTTAACTAGTCATTCTGTTTACCCAAAGTAATCAGTAAGCAGAATGAAAAAATGAGGTCAGAGTATGAAGGGAGGAGAATCAATTGAATAAACATGCAAATTTGTTTTTAATAGCCTAATTTATTTATTTATGCAATTAGTAATTTATGGAATAAAAATCTCAGAATAAATGATCAGTGTGGTTAGACATATTCATAAACATTCTGTGTAATTTACTGATCCTTGCTCTTCTTCATGAGCATTCAAGCAGAAAGCAACCTATACAGTAGTTTTCATCCTATGTGATTTTTCTCTTCCATAAATCCTTTATGGAGGATCCACAAAACAAACAGAAGTCTTTCCCCTATGCTTATTAATATTTCATGGAATAATTAAGTGGTTGATCTGTTATTCTTTAGTTTTATGATATGACCATTTTATTTCAGTCAAATGCCCTTGATGATATTGGTCACACAACTTCTCTGCAAATGTCACTGGCAATATTCTTCAGAACATCTACTTTCCTTATACATGTTTCTGTTACTTTTGAAGTCAAATTTTTTTTGAAAGATTGTGGTGCTCCATGATGTTCAGGGATACAACATCATGAGGAAAAGCTTAAAATTAAGCTTTATTATTTTGATATCATTAAAAGCATCATACAACCTCCCAAACAAATTAACCTAATTGTCTCCTCCTTTTCCATTCTGGACCCAGTGCTTCTCACACATATTAAGTGTTAATTCAACTCTTCAGATAAGTAGTCATTCAATAAACATTTTTTAAAATTTAAATTTATATTTTATCTTATTTTTCCAATTACATGTTACAATTATTTTCCAACATTCAACCATTTACAAATTTATGAGTAACATATTTTTCTGCCACCCTTCCTTCCCCCTCAATTTCCCAGGATGGTGAACAAACTAGTAAAAGTTGTATAGAAACATTGGTGTTTAACATATTTACATACTAGTCATTTTTTATAAAGAGAATTCAAACTAAAGGAAAAGAAAGAAAATCATGAGATAGGAAGGAAAAAATTAAGAGAAGTTGTTTTTTTTAAAAAATGAACATAATATGCATCAAATTATGTGGTTTGGTTTTGTTTTTGTCTCCTGTGAATGAGGATAGCATTGTCCATAGCAGGTTTCTCAGGATTGTCCATGATTTACAAACTGAGAGGAGCTTCAATCATTCAGAGTTGATCATCTCACAGTGTTTTCTTGCTTCTACTCCCTTCACTCAACATCAATTCAAGTAATATTTTTCCATGCTTCTCTAAAGTCCAACTAATCATAATTTCTTATAGAACAATAAAACTCCATAACATTCATACAGTTTAAATTCAGCATTCCCCAATTGATGGCCATCTCTTCAATTTCCAATTCTTTGACACCACAAAAAGAGCTTCTATAAATATTTTGAACATGACAGACTGATCCTGTTTATTATGATTTCTTTTGGATATGGACCTAGTACTAGAATTGCTGGGTCAAAGGGTATGATCATTTTTTTTTTTGCTCTTTGGACATAGTTTCAGATTGCTTTTCAAAATGGTTAGATCAGTTGTCAACTCCATCAACAATGCACTGAAATCCCAATTTTCCCACATCTTCTCCAACATTGAGCATTTTGGTCACTTTAGGCACTCTGATAGGTGTGAGGTGATACTGCATAGATGTTTTAATTTGCATTTCTCTAATCAGTTATTATATGGATCATATTCTTCATATGACTATATATCTCTGAAAACTATCTGCTCATATTCTTTAACCATTTATCAACTGAGGAATGATTTGTAATCTTATAAATTTGATTCAGTTCTTGATATATCTTAGAAAGATCTTTATCAGAAACACTAGCTTTGAAAATGATTTCCTAACTTTTGCCTTCTATTTTTTGATGCAAAGGTATTATTAATGCAAAAAATTATAATTTAATATAGTAAAAGTCATCTATTTTGCAATTTATAATATTCTCTATTACTTTTTTGAAAATAAATTTCACCCCCTTTCATTAAATTTAACAGATAGAGTATTTCTTACTCATTTAATTGGTCTGTGGTATTGCCCTTTATTGTCTAAATCCTTTTGACCTTATTTGGTCAGGGTGTGAGATGTGGTTAATTTTTGCCATACTGTTTTCCCAGCAGTTTTTGTTGAATAGTGAGTGGGTTCGTGTCCCAGAAGTTAACGTCTTATAGTTTATCACACAGAAGATTACTATAGCCATTTACTCCTGTTTCTTTTGTACCTACTCTAATCCACTGGTCCATTACTCTAATTCTTAATCAGTACCAGGCAGTTTTGATAACTGCTGCTTTATATTATGGTTATGTTGTCTACAGTTGCTTTAAATGGATGTTTTCTATCTCTTGCCCTTGCGGCTTTATTGTCCATATATAGAAATTCTGATGATTTTTGTGGGTTTATTGTATATCCTACTACTTTGTTAAAGGTGCTAAGTGTTTCAAGTGGATTTTCTACTACTAGGGTTCCCTAAGTATACCATCATATCAGTTACAAGGAGTGAAAATTTTGCTTCTTCATTAACAGGTGTAATTCATTCTATTTCTTTTTTTCTCTTATTTCTGGTTAATATTTCAAAAACTACACTGAATAGTAGTGATAGTGGGCATCATTGCTTCATCCCTGAACTTATAGGAAATGTTACTGATTATTCCCATTATATATAAATGTTTGTTGATCATTTTAGATAACCACTGTTTTTTCTTAAAAAAAAAAACCTTCATTTCTTCCTATTCTCTCTTTCTAGTGTTTTCAATAGGATTGGATGTTGTATTTTGTCAAAGACTTTTTCAGCATCTCTTGAGATATCGTATGATTTCTTTTGGTTTTGTAACTGATATGTTCAATTATTTGATTGTTCCCCAATATTGAACCATCCTTACTTATCTAGAATAACTCCCACCTGATCATGGTGTGTATTATTCTAGTTAATAACATCATAATCTCTTTGCTAATATTTTATTCAGGATTTTTGCATCAATGTTCATTAGGGAGATTGATCTATAATTTTCTTTGTCTGTTTTGGCTCTTCCTGATTTTGTTGTCAGCACCATATTGGTGTCATAAAAGTAATTTGGCAGAACTCCTCCTATTTCTTAAATATTGTGTGTGAAATTGAAATTAAATAATACTTAAAAGTTTGGTAGAACTCACTTGTTAATCCATTGGCCTGGAGATCTTTTCCTTGGGGAGTTTATTGATATGTTCTACAATTTCCCTTTTTGAAATGGGGTTATTTAAGTATTTTATCTTCTGTTAATTTGGGTATTTTATATTTTTTTAGACGTTCATTTCACTCAGGTTGTCAAATTTGTTGGTGTAGGGTTGATAAAATAGCTCTGAATAATCTCTATTATTTCCTCCTCATTGTTGGTGAGCTCACCTTTTCATTTTTGTTACTGTTAAATTTGCTTTTCTCCTTTTTTCTTAATCAGCTTGAACAAATATTTATCTCTTTCACTGTTTTTTTCATAAAACCAACCCAGTTATATTTATTAGATCAATAGTTTTCTTGCATTCAGTTTTATTAATTCTTCCTTTGATTTTCATACTTTCTAGTTTGAGAAAATTTTATTTATTTTTTCTTGCTTTTTAGTTGTATGCTCAATTCATTGATCTCCTTCTCTATTTTATTCATATAAGCATTTAGAGATATATAATTTCCCCTAGTAGCTGTTTTACTGTAATTCATAAATTTCAGTATGATATCTCAAAGTTGTCATTTTTTTGAATGAGATTGTTCATGGTTTCTATTATTTATTGTTTGATTCACTCATTCATAAAATTAGGTTATTTAGTTTCCAATATATTTTTATTTATCTTTTCTATGATACTTAATTACATGTAATTTTAATGTATCATGATCTATAAAAGCATACATTTATTATTTCTATCTTTCTGTATTCTATGGTTTCTATTATCCTTTATAAACTTTTCCATGTGGTTTTGTATTTAAGTGCCATTCACAAACTCCTTTGAAACTTCTCATGTAGATAATTTGCCATTGCTTTCTTTTTCTTGGATGGAATTTTTATCACCTCTTTCTAAATAGTAGCTTTCTATGGTTAATATTCCTTTTGGGTTTTTGGTTCATTTTGATAGTTGAGCTCTGCTCCTAGGGAATGGGAGTATAATACCAAGCTTTTAATGCTAGGGCCATGATCTGATCCTTGACTGATCACATGCCAAAGTGCTCCCTATATAGCCTAGGCATTGTCTATGAAGAGAATTGTTTCCTTTATGTCCAGGCTTTAGCTATGCAATGGTTTGTTCCCTAGTAAGTTCTATTTCACCAGTATTCTTAGTACTTGAATTTTGTCAGGGGTGGGAACGCTCCCTGTTGACCTGCTATCTAGTTGACAGAACATGGGCTGCTATCAAACTGAGTCAGGACCTGGTCTGGGATTTGGCTAGAAGCCAAAAAATGATGATAGTATCACCAGCAATGGAAACATATGGAGTCTATAGAAAAATGCATCTATTTAGACTTTGGACAGAATATTTTCTAGGCAATAGATAAGGATGCTAGAAGCTCCCTACTGCCTTTCTCGTTCTCCCACTTAACTGAGCTATACTTTCCATTTACCCCCAAAGAGACAGACCTTCACTGAAGATCCTCCATGATGTCTAGAGCTGATTACTTTTTGGTTCTTTTTTGTTTTGATGGAATCAGTAGGATTAATGTATGTATAAAGACTTTCTTTAAAGTTCTGTAGGGAAAAGTTCCAAGAGCATGCTAGCTTCTTGCCGCCATCTTGGTTCTACCCTGGAAGCCTCTCAATAAACATTTTTAAAGATCTTACTATTTACCTGGTTCAGTACTAAGTACTTGGAATACAGATAACAAGCAGAAAAACAGACTTCCCTCAAGGAAATTGTATACTAATAAGAATAGATAGCTGAAAAAGGGATGGAAGGGTGAAAGGGGTGGGTTAACACACACACACACACACACACATATATATATATATATATATATATGTGTGAAACCTGAGGGCCTGTCTATATTATATGATTGGGTTATTTAAGTGCCTCTCATAATCTAGATCATGTTGGCTCTTCATGTGTTTCCTTTTTTACTGTATGGATTGATAGGCCAATCTTTTGTGAGGCACAGTTGATATCCCCAAGTTTGGCCAGTAGTATTTAAGGGTTCAAAAATCATAATAGTATCTATCATCCAGCAATGAAAACATATGAAATCTATAGATAAATTCATCTATTTAGACTTTGGCCAAATATTTTCTAGGCAACAGATAAGGATGCTGCATCATAACTTTAGGGATGAAATAGACCTTAAAAACAACCCAACCAAACACCTTCATTTTACAGATGAACATGTAATAGATAAAAATATATCGCCTTGCATTATCTTATTTAATATTAATAAACATTTTTGGAAAAAAGTTCTTTCATATTTTTTATTAACTTGTTATGATGTTAATATGTAAATAGAAAGCACCCTGTTTGAGAAAATGTGACAATTTTTTGCTCTATTCAATAAACTACTGTTTTTTTAATAAATAATGATCATGTTGGAACTTATGTTTTCTAAATGTCACAATCAATTGTCTGACATTTTATTTTATAAGCTGGTTTCCAGCCTCATCATTCAACTGAAACTTCTCTAAAATTACAGCTGATCTCTTAATTGCCAAATCTAATGTCCTTTTCTCAGTTCTTACCCTTTTTGCTCTTTCATAAAAGCTGTTGTCCTTTATACTTGAAGAAAACCATGACATCAGGGAGGTGATGCCATGACAAGCACATGAATAGGATTTGACTGAGGGGTTTCTGTGCTAAATCATCAACCTTACTTTCTCCTCCAGAGTTATCTGAGTCAATGGCCAGACATGGATCAGTATGACTGAATATAGTCCTGATGTGAGGCAATCAGGGTTATGTGACTTGCTCAAGGTTATACAGCCTGTAAGTGTCAAGTGTCTGAGGTCAGATTCAAACTCTTCTCCTCCTGACTCCAAAACCAGTGTTCTATCCACCATGCCACCTAGTTGTCCCTTTTGATCTCTCTGAAGCATATTGAACACTTTCTCCTCAATCTACTAGAGTGCAGGTTTTTGACAGTAGAAATTATTTCCTTCATCATATTCCCAGTTCCTGACACATATAAAGTATCCTTGTTGCATGTATGCCTAGTTGGTTATAAAACTATTCTCTCTTGGTTGTCCTGCTTCTTTGACTGTCAGCTATCAAATCATGTGGATCTTACCTTCACAATACCTCCATCATCTACTCATTCTTTTTCTATATTCACATAGTTCAGGTCTTCATTACCTCTGGTCTGGGCTTTCCCAGCAGTCTGCTGATATTCACTGTTACTCCCTCAGAGAAGATTTTGATTCCCCCTCATATTCCCAATGAGATATTATATCTAACTTTATAATTTCCTTACTCAATAAATTCACTAAATAAATAAATTCAAGAGACTATATATGTGTGTGTGTGTGTGTGTGTGTGTGTGTGTGTGTGTGTGTGTGTGTGTGTGTGTGTGTGTGTGTGTGGCATATATAAAAGAAACAGTGGTCAGAGAGGTATGTTTTGATCTGGAAAACTGCAGTCCTGGCGAGTGAAGTTGCAATGAAATAGATTGAGATAATGGATCTAAGAATAGTGGTAGAGTGGATTGAATCAAAATTCTAGAATTTGTGATTGGGATTAAAGTAAATAGGAAGTATTTTTCCTCTGTAAACAAGTCAATGTATAAAGCTATAGAAAAAAATGGTCTAAGGATAGCGAGCAAAGAAAAGCATTGTGGGTAGAGTATTCTTGATATAATAGTACAAAAGGGGCAGGGAATAATCAGGATATCAGGACCCAAATTCATCAAGAGTGATAACACTATTGAGAAGTTTAGAGTATGAGAAACAATATATACTTCTTTATTTGTCATTTAAAAGCCTTTAGAACTAGAACTTAATGAAAACTAAGCAGAAGACTCAGGCTTTTGTACACAGTTCATAGATTTATAATAGAAAGACCAAAAGATCAAGCCATTAGGGATAAGCAACTTGCTATATGTCACACAGGTATGTGAGGCACAGTTCCAGTCACATCTTTAGCTTTCACATATAATATTCTTTTTACTACAACATACTGCCTTTCTAAAGTCATAGGTACTGTTGGAAAGAGACATTACATCTGGGTGTTGAGTACTACACATGGCAAAAGATTTTGTACAATTTCTGGATAGATATAAAAAGAGTGACAAATTTTTAAGAAGTTTGCCTATGAAGAAGACAAAAAAAGGCCATTAGCAATATAGTAGTAATGAAAATGAAATTAAAAATAATAACTAACATCTATATAGCATTTAAAAATTTCCAAAGCATTTAAAAATTTTATTTCATTTTTATTATCAGATTTAGTGAAACAGGTTCAATTATTATTCCTATTTTATAAATAAGAAATCTAAATTTAAAAGGAGTTGTGATTTACCCATAGACTGACATTCTTTTTAATGCTAAAATTTAGATATTGTTATTCTATAAGTTGGGAGACTGATACCTCATACTGAAGTGGAGGAGACTTTATTATG
Source organism: Macrotis lagotis (assembly GCF_037893015.1). Classification (NCBI taxonomy): domain Eukaryota; kingdom Metazoa; phylum Chordata; class Mammalia; order Peramelemorphia; family Peramelidae; genus Macrotis; species Macrotis lagotis. The sequence continues at coordinate 379,092,422 of NC_133666.1, forward strand.
TTACTTAAGTACATGCTCTGTCAGGTCCAACTAAGCAGAGAAGGTCTTGAGTAATGTTCATGAGCTCATCTCTTCAGTAGACTGTGTGCTCTTTATTTATGTGACCTTGGGAAAATCATTTCAGCTCCCACTCTGTTTCTAGGTGTGCAAAATGAGTAGGTTGGAATAGATGACCTCAGATGTCTCTTCCAACTCCATAAGAAGGTTTCTATGTCTGTCCTCCCAAAAGCAGACATATACAGAGGTTTATCAAACAGAAAGGGAATCATGAAGTATGAATGATTTTTTTAGAATCATTTTTTGTTTGTTTAGCTACAACTGATAAAGACCATTATATCATGGAACTTTTGCAGTCTGAGTCAGTTGAAAAAGTATGCTCTAAAATCAAATCAAGGATGTTTTTAAAGTGCCATAGAAGAAAAGTTTAATTATATGTATAAGCAGAGTGAAACATCTGAGAAGTCAGGAAAATTCTAGATAAAAGTGGGGATAAGAATGAGTGATTGAGAAAGGAAAGTTATAAGAATAGGTAGAAATGATTAGCTTTTTAGAACCTTCTTATCTTTCTCCTTTTCTAAGAGTGGAGGGAAGTGAAGGGGGGGGAAATGAAAAACTTAGAAAAACTTTGAGTTATAAAGGAGAAATATCAATCCAATTAGTGAATAAACAAGCATTCATTCAATTCTTACTTTGTTTCATAAGCTGTGTTAATTGATGGAGATACCAAAAAAGACAAAAACAATCTATACCTCCAAAGACTGTACATTCTAGAAAAGAAAGAACATATAAATATCATCTTTACAACGAGACTCACAAATGCCCTTGCATTTTATCATTTGAAAGACACATATACACACATTATCTTACTAGCTTGCCATAGTGCCAAAAATTAATCACTATTTAGGCTCCTGTTCAAATGCAAATGTTATGTGCTAGGAGGACAAACTAGTTAGAAGAGAACTTTGATTTCCAAGACAAATAACAAGAAAATAAGATATCCAACCAAAAAGGAAATTTCTAGAACAATTTAGTACTGCTAAAAAGGAATGCCACCAGAGATATGGAGAGAGGAGGAACTGGCAGGGTGAAGAGGCCAGACATGAAAGGAGCAGAATGTCAGCTCTGAGACCCAGTGATGCTTCTGAAAGATAACAGAGGTAATTTTTGGCTACATATTTTTGCCTCAAGTGAAGCCTGGATCCAGAACATGTAATCAGGTCTTCAGAATCCTTCTGTTTCTGATTATACCATGACTTTGAAACTAGAATAGAAGACAGGGGTGGAATATTGAATAGATTATTAACCACCTACCATCCTATCAAATGAAATCATTTTTGCATCTGTAAACTTGCTGTACCATTAGTGGTGTTTTGGTTCATCTGTTATAAAGCTAACTTCAAATAGTTTGTGAGGGAGGTAGTGTTTTAATGGCATATATTTGGACATATTTTTTGCTATTTCAACATAATAAGCACTGATGCAGACAAGTATTTAAACAAGTGGCGAAGATACACAGACTAAGAAAGTGTTCACTTATAATACTGATCTAATGCCTTTTCATATGGGTATTTAGGGTGCATGCTTACTGAGCATGGATGGCTTATCTTATCAATGATCTGTGGTTAAATTCCCTATATAGCCAGAAGCATGATAAACTGTGAAAGTTTTACACTAAAGCTAGAAAGCCCTGCTAACCTAGAAGATGCTGGCATCTCAAGATGGACCTTCACCTTTCTCTCAGCATAACTGATCTATAGGCTTCTAATAATTAAATAAAACAACTACCTGATTTCATAGGGTCTGTTCACTGAAATAATTTCTTCAGAGTCCATTATTTCTAAATTTTGGAAGAAATTCCATTATGTCCCAAGTAAAAATTCTAGACTATTGAGATGAGATCATTGGAAAAACAAGAGTAGCCTTGGCCCTAACTATCCCTCCTGGATTTTCAGAATTCCTAGGTTTTGAGTTCACTAGATAGTGTACCAAGGAAAGGCACAAATATCTCCACATGGTTGAAATTACCTCAAAGTAAGCCATGAAAGAAGGAACAAAAGTCTAGTGTGAATGGCAGAGAAAGAGCCATTTCTTCCTCTTTCTTTCTTCACAAAATACAATGTGGAGATGGGCTAATGGGATAAGAAAAAGGGTTTTACCAGGGAGGATAGAGAGAAAGCAAATTCCCAGGATATCCTCAAACATATAAAACTATGTCTCTATGAGACTTAAAAGGAAAATAAAACCTTATGGGGGGAAAGTGAGTCTTTATTTTCTAAGAAATATTTGCTCATTGGAAGAAACTTGGTCACTTTAATTTAGCTTTGACTTTCCTTAATCTTTATAAAGTTCATATGATCAAAGGAGCTTAATAGAACCTTAGAGAATATATTCCAATCCCCTTATTTACATGTTAGAAAACTATGCACAATACCATTCAAGTATTAAGTGACAGAGTTTGGAAGGAATCTCAGGTTAATGAGAAAATTAAAAATAAAAATGCTTTCTTTAGGATTAATTCCTAATCAATTATAGGATAAATGACCCGTATCAAGATACAATAAATAGATTCTCATTTTATAGAAGTCTTCAAGTAAAGTCTTTTGGGAAACCAATTGCCTTCATGCTGTTTAGCCATGGGTAAAAGTAGGTGCCTCTTAATAACCTTTCTGATTCTGAGATTCTGTGTTTTGAATTATGCTTTTTTGTGATAGATATGTAAAATCTTGTTATGTTTGTCCTTCTCAAAGAAGAACATGACATCAGGGAGGTTCCAACACTGATTATGTCTTCCAAAATAGGATATGAATCATTATGAATTGCCTTTTAAATGAATTATATATACTTATATTTGCATAGTATAGAGGAAATATGACTAATAAGAGAAAGGACAAGTTAATATATAAGTATAAATTATGCTCATTAATGAAAAAGTCTGTCATATATGGAATAATAATATTGGCTAGGACAGTGAAACTAATATATACCTACATGTAATTAGGAAGACCATTTCTTTCATCTTTCTCCAATCCCTTTGGTGCTAAAACCCACAAGAAATATTCTTTGAAGTCAGTGAATGCTGCACACTGGATCTGTAGGACTTAAAAATATAAAATTACATTTTTAACATTAGAAAAGACCTTTGAGATTTTTTTAGTCCAACTCCTACCTAAGAATCACATGTTTCTTCTGCAACATCCCTGACAAATTGTCATTCTGGTTTTATTTGAACATATGCAGTGACTGAGTTTGTTGCTGACAACTTGAAACAAATTAAGGATTGTATATAATGTAAAACTGTGTTGAAATTTTAGTAATTGAATGAATTAAATTCCCTCAATTCAATAAATATTAAGCATCTACTGCATGTAGAATACTGTGTAAGATGCAGGGTAAGATACATAAAAAATAAGACATGGTTCCTGACTCCATGGAAGCCAGTTGAAGGATATGCAAAATATCTCTAATGTGAAAACACAAAGAACTACTATTATAAAGTAGATGTGGCAAAATATACAAATACAAATGAATATGGGATTTCAGCTATTTGGTCTTGGATTTCAAATTTTATTTTTCTGTATTAGGAGCTCTCTGATAAAACTCATGGGCTAAGGACTCTAACTAAACTTTCAAGAGACAGAACCCAAAAAGGGACCGAGTGAGGCAGTTCTCCTACTCAGGGTAACATGGAAAAGAGCAGAAAGGCTCTGCTCCCGGGGTCAGAGGGGCGGCCCACCAGAGGGGTGGTTTGCCAGAGGAAAAGAACTTCAGCCTCCCGGAGGCAGCCCCAGGGCGCTGGGAGCCACGGCTCACAGCAGCAGCTGCACCCCCGGAAGCACCAGGCACAAAGTGGGGGAACAGCAGGGAACCTCTGCCAGAGCCAGCAGTTAGAGCCCAGCCCTCAGGGCACACAGCCAGCAGCTTGGTCTTTCTGCAGCCCAGACCAGAAAACAGAAGCAGGTGGAGTTGGTAAGCAGGAGCCCCCAGGGCATGAGCCCATTGAGCTGAGGGAGGGGAGTGAAGAGAGACTGCAGAGCTCTGTCCTCTGCCCCTGGAACAGGACTCGGGGACTCTGACCACATTCAGATCCTGATCCCAGTCTAGGCCCCCCCATAGAACAACAGGGCCCCGCCACCTCGGCCCCGTGGCAGAGGGGGACGCTTATGGTCATTCACAGACCAGGAGGGAGGCCAGAGCCTCACACACTGAGACCCTTGTGGGAGTGTCCCAAAAGCTCAGGAAGCACCCCAAAACCAGGCCCAGGCTGGGAAAATGAGCAAGCAGAGTAACAAAAGGAAGACTATTGAGAAATATTTTGCAAATGAGCCCAAGAAGGATCAAAATACTCAGTCTGAAGATGAGGAAGCACAAGCTCCTGCATCTAAAGACTCCAAGAAAAACAGAAATTGGGCTCAGGCTATGACAGAGCTCAAAAAAGACTTTGAAAATCAAATGAGGGAGTTGGAAGAAAAACTGGGAAAAGAAAGAAGAGAGAGATGCAGGAAAACATGAAAATGAAGTCAGCAGCTTAGTCAAGGAAATCCAAAAAAATGCTGAAGAAAATAGCATGCTAAAAACCAGCTTAGGTCAAATGGATAAAACAGTTCATAAAGTTATTGAGGAGAAGAATGCTTTAAAAAGCAAAATTGGCCAGATGGAAAAAGAGATAAGAAAACTCTCTGAGGAGAACAAATCCTTCAGACAAAGAATGGAATTCAGGGAGATTGATGAATTTACCAGAAATCAGGATTCAATACTTCAAAACCAAAAAAATGAAAAATTAGAAGAAAATGTGAAATATCTCATTGAAAAAACAACTGATATGGAAAACAAACTTAGGAAAGATAATTTAAGAATTATTGGAATACCTGAAAGTCATGATCAGGAAAAGAGACTTGACATCATTTTCAAAGAATTACTACAGGAAAATGGCCCTGATATTCTAGAAGCAGAGAGCAAAATAGAAATGGAGAGAATCCACTGATCTCCCCGAGAAAGGGATCCCAAAAAACCAACCCCTAGGAATATTATAGCCAAGTTCCAGAACTCCCAAGTCAAAGAGAAAATATTACAAGCAGCCAAAAGGACAAAGTTCAAATATCGTGGAGCTGCAGTCAGGATCACACAGGACTTAGCAGCAACTACATTGGAAGCTCGTAGGGCTTGGAATACAATATACCAGAAGGCAAGAGAGCTTAGAATGCAGCCAATAATCAACTACCCAGCAAGGCTGAATGTCCTCTTCCAGGGAAAAAGATGGACTTTCAATGAACCAGGGGAATTTCAAAGGTTCCTTTTGGAATGGCCAGAGATGAACAGAAGGTTTCATCTTCAGATACAAGACTCAGGTGAAGCATGGAGATTGGAGGAGAGGGGGGAAATATGAGGGACTTAATGAGGATGAACTGCATGTATAGAAAAATGATACTGATAATATTCATAGGAACCTTCTCAGTTAATAGAGCAGGTAGAGGGAGCTTTTATAGTTGAAGCACAGGAGAAAGCTGAATTCGAAGATAAAATATGGTGTAAAAATGGAGTCAATAGAAAAAAGGGAAATGGAATGGGAGAAAGAAAAAGGAGAGGGGGAATAGTCCAAGATATTTCATATAATAAGATTTTTTTATTACAATGAGCTATTGCAATGATATGGAAGGGGAGAGGCAAGGGGGAATGCGGAAACCTTTGCTCTCTTCAGAGGTGGCTAGGAGAGGAAACAGCATATATACTCAATGGGGTATAGGCATCTGGAGTAAGAAGGAGGGGGGAGCAGGGGGAAGGGGTGGGGATGTGAATAAAGGAGGAGAGGATGGACCATGGGGGGAGACTGGTCAGATATAACACATTTTTTTTTTTTACTTCTTGCAAGGGGCTGGGATTGGATAGCCTGTCCAGGAATATAGGGCCAGGCAGATTCTGGGCCTAAGGGGTGGTATGGGGGCTCAGGGCCTCTTGGCCCCAGGACCAGGGATCTGTCTGCTGCGCCACTCAGTGACCCTACAGTAGAGTCAGAGTGAAAGGAGAGAGAAAATATAGTACATGGTAGTGGAGAAATAAGAAAGAAGGGAGTTGCGATCAGCAATGGCAACGTTGGAAAAATATGGAAGTAACTTTTGTGATGGACTTATCATAAAGAATGTGATCTACCCGTGACAGAGTTGTTGGTGTTGGAACAAAGACTCAAGCACATTTTTTGTTATTATTATTTGGGGGAGGGTGCAGGGCAAGTGGGGCTGGGTGGCCTGCCTGGGGCCACATAGCAGGGTGATCTTTGGGTGTCTGGGGCCGGATTTGGACCCAGGTGCTCCTGGCTCAAGGGCCAATGCTCTGTCTGCCACCCAGCCACCCCTACTCTTATTACTATTTTAATTTATTTTGGGTCTTTTTTTCCTTCTTTTTGTTTTTTTCAGGGCAGTGGGGATCGGGTGGCTTGCATGTCACATGGCTGGGTGATTGTTGGGTTTACGAGGCTGGATATGGACTCAGGTACTCGTGGCTCCAGGGCTGGTGCTTCGTCCATTGTGCCACCTGGCCATACCTACAATTAATACTATTTTTTTAATTTTAATTTTTTTCTCTCCCCTTTACTTTTTTCGCCCAAGCAAGTCTATCTATATTCATGGGGGGGAGGGGTATTTTGTTTACTTGTAAACAAGAATATTTTATTAATGTAAAAAAAATTGTACAAAATGACAATAAAAAATAAATTTAAATAAATTATTTTTCTGTAAACTTTTCTGGAGCAGAAGTAAAAATAAAATTATATTTGTGGAAAAAATTCTTCAGTTATAAATAGATTAAAAATTCTTCATCAGAAGCATCCACAACAAAAAAAAAATGGGGGATGGAGTTCAAAATCACATTCAAAAGTTCCAGGAACTTCAAAAGACTATTTTTAAAAGCATAAATACACCATACATATTTTCATATGTATTCACAGAGTTCTTTCCAATGGAGTGATACTTGTTCTAGTAGTTAAAAATTACTTAAGCTTTCAGTCTGTAACACAGTTCACATTTGATCACCTTTGTCTTCTCCCTGGAAACGCAAAAGACTTGCTCAGAGTTAATGGGTCTGACTAATATACTAAGATCAGAGGACTTTGCTGAGACTATTTTGTGTTGACAAATTTGACCCTTTTCCCACCCTTCTTCATAGGACATGTCTGGCTTCCTTCCTGCCTCATCTATTGACTCAATACTAAAAAGGAAGAAGAGAGTGGGAGGAAAAGTGGCAATGATGACCTCCTTGTGAACTCAGAGTTGCAGTATAGTTTATAATATTCCAACGTGACAATTTACTTTGCTACTTCATTTTTAACATGAGAGTGATGCATTTGCACTATACACTTTATAGTGATTGTTAAAGCATGAATTATTGGTTTTAAGACAAATCCTTTCATTCTCTGTCCTACCACCATTATGCTTCTGTATATGTAGTATTTAATAGATCTATAACGTTAATAGGGGTATCTCTGATATCAGAGCTTAATATGCTCTTTTCAGGGCAGCTCATTCACTTTTGGTGTCCACCTGTACCCAAACTTTCTCTTGTGACTCCAAGAAGTTGTAGCATGTCTAGTAGCCTCAACTTGACAGTGAACTAATTCATACTGAAGGTAACCAATAGGCCTTAATTAATTTGGTAATTTAGGGGACATTGTCTACCCCAAGAAGGTGAAGACCTTCCAAGGCAAATTGGGTTAATGAGGACAATTTATTCCAATAATCATGAAGCAAGTATTGTGAGATGCTTAGGGCTTGGCTAGGCAACAATGGTACCAAGGTCACTCACATATCATGATGTTTGTCAAGCCACTGGACTTTCATGACCCAGAAAGTGGGAGTGAAATCCAATTAATAAACAAGTAAAGCCATCATCTGTGATGTCGTTAGGCTTCTCCAAAAATGAAAGATGAACAGCAACAATATATGCATGCCATAACCTTTTCCATTATTCTTGGATATCGTTGTAAGATCATGATGTTCCAAATCATAGTCATGACAGATAAATGAAATTAAAGCTATGGACCTAAAGAATATGGCTTCTCTTTCTCCAAAACAGGTCTCAGCTCTACATTGTTTCAACATTTTTGACTCCTACCCATGCCCTAGCACAAATCTCACACAGGAATTTTGGTCAACATGTCAACAACTTTCTCATGATTTTTGGATGGCATTTACTGGGTAATGAAGGATAGAACTACTTTATTTTCTGGTTGAATATTTCTCTTAATTCAGATTTGCCACAACTTCTACACAATTAATGAATGGCTATGTGTAAGAGCTGATATATTCTCACCATGAGCTTCTCCACTACCTTGCTACACAGGTTCAATTTTCATTCTTCAAAGTCTATGGTATCCAGTGGTTTACAACATAAAAAATATACCTGTAGGAATTAGACTTTTTTTAAAAGATGGATTTTTTTTTGGAAAGAAGTTTGAGATAATTAAAAACAATTTATAACTATCAAAGACAATCCACCTCATTCCTCTGCAGTTTTAGGTTCATATTCCATACTATATGTACCAATGAACTAGTTTTATGCTTTTGAACCCATCATAAATCCTAGTCTAGACATTAGTCATTTCCTTGAGTGAATAGATAAGTCAAATATTTTTATCGGATTATGTATTTCATATTGAAGGTTCTGAAGTGTTTAGAGACTTGTGGTAATCATTAAAATGTTTTTAAACAACAGAAGCTTCTGGAAGGAGGTTCTTTTTGCACTTCAATGAGTAATTTGTTTTCTATTTCAAGTCTACACAGGAATTTCTCCATGATAGTGCAAATGCTTTTGAAAATACATATATTTCTATTTGATGTCTCATTTGATAATGATAGTAATAGGATTATTAACCAAAGTTAATGCTGTTGTTCTGTTTTAATGAATCTCATAAGATCTTACATGTGATTAGAGATCACTTATTGAAGGAAAGCCTTTAAATAATATTTTGTTCTATGGATTTGTATTTTATATAAACAATAAGTACAGCAATAACTTACATTTTTAATTAAATGTATTACTAAGAAGATGTTCTTTGGCAAATGCTATTCTATATTCGAAAAAAATTTGACCAGACCAGTTCTTGCATCAAAATGCATATGAAGACGTTATTCGTTTGTTTGGTCTGAAAGTATGATTACACATGGGGAGCTTGTAGGGATGACACTCTCCTACCAATACAATTCAGCATTTGTTCTTCCACTTAGAAACTTGCCCAGAGAACTAAGGTGTTATGTGATTTTCCCAGGGCAACAAAAATAATATATTATCTACATATAATTTTAATATTTCTAAACAAAGTAATTTTTCAAACATATTAAGATAGAAATGAAACAGTGCCTGTCTTCAAGAATCTAATAGCCTACTGAAGAAGTCAACATTTGTATAAATATACAGAGCTATTCAGATTTTAGCATGCATTTGGATAGACAATATAGCAAGTTAATCCATCAGTGTAAGCATCTTAGATGAGGGTGATTTCAAATTTGAATGGGAAAAGGAGCTTGGGCTGGACATTAATTTCAAATAATTCTGAGCTATTTGTTACTGCAAAATGCCACTTAAAATTAACAATAGACTCTTAGCAAATTTTGAGTAATATTTCCTTGCTAAAACTTATGAAAATATTTGAATAGAGAAAATAATGTCTTAAAAATCTTGATCAGACATCTAAATTCATCCTTAAAGCAACAAGAAGTTAATGCAATAGAAATTCAAAAAAAAAGGAAAGAATACATACATTTTATAGTATACTCTTCGTCAAAGATAATGAATCCCTAACATTTGGAATCAAATTTCACATTAATGTACTTAATGTACTGCATGGGAAGTAGAAACATTACTAAGGAAATTAAAGTTGGAAAGATAAACAAAAGATATTCATGTTAGAGGTAACTCAATTTTGAAGACAAATGGAATCTAATCTCAATTGAAAGAGGTAAAAACACCAAAAGCATCAAATAAAATACCCCCTAAAAGTGTATTTTATTGTTAACAAAAAGTGACTAAGATACTACAGCTATCAATTCAATCCCTATTAAATAAATTTTTATGAAGATAATCTATAGAAGTGAGAGAGACACCTTGGATAGTAAATATAGAATTACCTTTTGAGATAGGTCAACCTTTAGTAGTCAACTATTTAAGAGCTTATTTTATCTGGATCACCTATATCATTCCTTAGAGAACATTTGAAAGTCATCATTTCTTTTCATGATGGGACTTTGTAGTTATGTACATTGGTCCAGTCAGTTATTCTAATCCTTTAATGGAGTAGAAATGACTCCAGAAAAATATCACAAGGTGAAGCCAAGTTGGTAACACAGAAGTTCCCTGAGCCTTTGCTGAAAAAAAAAAAGTTTAAATGAAGTCTCTAAACAAACTCTAAAGCTACAAGAATATATTAAAAAAACAGGGAAATTTTTCAGGTCAAAAACCTTTGGAATAGATTCAGGAAAGGATAAAAAAGAGGAATTCAGCCCAGTGTAGACAAAAGAGATAGCAAGGAAGCAGGAAACTCTTAACCACAGTACAGATCAGGTCCTTGGTCATCAGGTCAGTGGTATAGCAGACCAGTAATGATGGTCCAAAACCCAGCTCAGAAGGCAAAGTTTGAGCCCGGAAATGATTGTGCAGCTGATGGTTTTTGGGTGGGCTACCTAACTAACACTTGAGTTGCCAGAGTGGAAAACCAAGGATCAGACATCCCAATCCCCAGCACCAGGGTGAAGTCTTAGCCCCAGGAGCAAAGTTCAATTATTAAAGTGAGCAAAGAAACAAAAAATGTAGTTAATAGAAATGTCCTATTCTAATAGTAATGTTAGAAATACCATCTCAGAAAAGGAAAGCAGTGACAAAAAGGCTACAATGAATCCTCAAAGGAGATTATGAATTGCTCTCAAATCCACAAAGACTTATAGGAAGGGCTATAAACAGATTTTTAAAAGTTTTTTTTTTATTTATGGGGGGTAGCTAGGTGGTGCAGTGGATAGAGCACCAGCCCTGGAGTCAGGAGTCCCTGAGTTCAAATCCAGCCTCAGACACTTAATAATTACCTAACTGTGTGGCCTTGGGCAAGCCACTTAACCTCATTTGCCTTGCAAAAAAAAAATCCGACCAAAAAAACCCTAAAATTTTTATTTATGACAATGGTGTTAAGTAAATTGCCCAAGGTAAACACAGCTAAGCAATTATTTAGTGCCCAAGGCTGGATTTGAGCTCAGAGCCCCCCCCACTCCAGGGCTGGTGCTCTATCCACTACACCAACTAGCTGCCCCTTACAAAAAGGAATTTAAAACCCAAAGAAAATAAGAAGAAAATTGAGAAAAGAAATGAATCACACAGGAGAATTATGAAAAAAAAATTTATTGAAGAAAATAACACCTTTAAAAGTAAAATGGGGGGGGCGAGCTAGGTGGTGTAGTAGATAAAGCACTGGCCCTGGAGTCAGGAGTACCTGAGTTCAAATCTGGTCTCAGACACTTAATAATTACCTAGCTGTGTGGACTTGGGCAAGCCACTCAACCCTGTTTGCCTTGCAAAAACCTTAAAAAAAAAAAAAGTAAAAGTAAAATTGGCCAAATGGAAAAAGAAAAGAAATCATTTAAAAGTATAATTGACCAACTGGAACAAAACACAAAAGCCAACTAGAGGAAATAAAACCCTACAAATTAAAATTGGACAAATGGAAACTAATGACTCTATGAGATACCAAGATTTCATAAAACAAAACCAAAGGGGGAAAAAAGATGAAAATTGGAAGTATTTCATAGGAGAAACAAATGATTTAGAAAATATATCTAGGGTAGAAAATTTTTAAATTATTGCTCTACCTGTAAAAGCTCAGACAATATATGGAAATTATCAGGGAAAATGGCTCTATTATCTCAGAAAAAGAAGATAAAATTGTCCTTGAAAGAATCTATTGGTAACCCCTAGAAAGAGATCGCAAAATAAAAACCTCCATGGATATTGTAGCCAAATTTCAGAATTCTCAGCTAAAGGAGAAAATGTTGTAAAAGAGCCAAAAAGAAGCAATTTAAATACCAAGAAGCTACAGGATTCTACAGCACTTCTCACCTTCAACATTAAAGGATCAGAATGCCTGGAATATACTATTCCAATGGACAAAGGAGTTTGAATGACAACCAATAATCAACCATTCTTCTAAATTCAGCAAATTCTTGATAAAAACACCAGGACTGATCAGAAACATTGATCTTCAAATATAAGACACAAGAGAGGCATTAAAATAGTAAAGAAAAAAAATGTTAGTCAATAAGACTACACTACTTACAATCTTAAACAGTAAGACAACATTTGTAACTACTGAGACTATATTTCTCTTAGAACAATTGAAAGAAGCATCCTGAGATAGAAGTTGTGATATACATACTTTTTGAGGGTTGTACCTCTATTGGGTTATTTTAAGTGTGTGTCCTTGGACAGAAGGTGTAGATATGAAGTGACTGAATTATGATAATACTTTTAGCACTTGTGAAATGCATTTCTTTTTTTTAATTAATTGATTTATTCTGAATTTTACCATTTTTCCCCTAATCTCACTTCCCTACCCCATCTCCCACAGAAAGGAGTTGGTTAGTCTTTACATTATTTCCATTGTATACATTGATCTAAGTTGAATGTAATGAGAGAGAGATGATATTTTTAAGGAAGAAAAATAAAGTATAAGAGACAGCAAAATCACATAATAAGATAACATTTTTAAAAAAATTAAAGGTAATAGCCTTTGGTCTTTGTTCAAACTCCACAATTCATTCTCTGGATACATGTGTTATTCTCTATCTCAGATACCCCAAAATTGTGCCTGATTGCTGCATTTATGGAATGAGCAAGTCCATTACGATTTATCACCACTACTGTGTTGTTGTTAGGGTATACAATGTTCTTCTGGTTCAGTTCATATCACTCGGCATCAGTTCATGCAAATCCCTCCAGGCATCTCTGAATTCTCATCTCTCCTGGTTTCTAATAGAAGAGTAGTGTTCCATAACTTACATATACCACAATTTGTTCAGCCATCCCCCAACTGATGGACATTCACTCACTTTCCAATTCTTTGCTACCACTATGTAGAGCTGCTATTTTCATTGCCCTTTGGGTGTGACTCCAAATTGCTCTTCAGAAGGTTTGGAATGAGTTCACAGCTCCACCAACAATGTATTAGTGTCCCAGATTTCCCAGACCCCTTCCAACATTGATCATTGTCCTTTCTTGTCATATTGGCCAGTCTGAGAGGTATGAGGTGGTACCTCAGAAATGCTTTCATTTGCATTTTTCTAATAAGTAGTGATTTAGAGCAATTTTTCATATGAATATGGATCACTTTCATTTCCTCATCTGTAAATTGAATTTGCAAAACCTTTCACTATTTGTCAATTGGCAAAAAGCTTGTTTTTTTTTTTAATTTGACTTTGTATATTTTAGAAATAAGTCCTTTGTCAGAAATACTAGTTATAATAATTGTTTACCAATTTACTACATTTCTTCTGGGGCAGTTAGGAGGTGCAGTGGACAGAACACTGGCCCTGGAGTCAGGAGGACCTGAGTGAAATGTATTTCTAATGGAACTTGAGTGATGTGTAGTTGGACAGAGGGTATAGGTTTAAAGTGATTATGATTTGATGATTCTTATAACCCTTGAGAACTGTACCTCTATCAGGATAGCTGAAAGGAGTATACTTGGATAAAGGGCATGTATATAGGACAGATCTAAAATAATTAAGATGTGAAAAGAAGGATTATTTCTAATTATAGGGAGTAGAAGGCAGAAGCATAGGAGATTAAGTAACATATGACACAAAGAGGCAAAGGATATATTATAGTAGAGCAAAAGAAAGGGGGATAGGAGCACTGAGTAAATCTTGTTCTCAACAGATTTGGGTCAAAGAAAGAATAATGTATATATATATATATATATATATATATATATATATATATATATATATATATTCCCACTTTGGTTTAGAAATTTATTCTGTTTGATAAAAAGCAGGGAAAAGTGAAAAGAGAAAGGTAGAAGAAAAGTGAAGAGTGTTGATAAAAAAGGAAGACAGATTGATGGAGGCAGCAATCAGAAGCAAAACACTGGTAAGGAAGGATAAGATGAAATGAGAGAGAAAAAATATAAGCAGCAGAAAGATAGGATGGAGGGAAATTCAGACTTAGTAATAAAACTGTGAATGAGAATGGATTGAACTCTCCCATGAAATGGATGTGGAGAGCAGAGTAGATTAAAAACCACTACTGTTTACCAGAAACTCATTTGAAGCAGAGAGATACACAAAAGCTGGAGCAGAATATATTATGCTTCAGCAAAGTTAAAAAATTATCAGAGGTAGCAATACTAATCTCAGACCATACAAAAGCAAATATAGATCTCATTAAAAGGGATAAAGAAGGAAAATTCATCTTCCTTAAAGATACCATAGGCAATGAAATAATATCATTATTAAACATATATAACAAGTGGTTTAGTATCCAAATTCTTATAGAAAAAGCTAAATGAAATACAAGAAGACACAAAAAGCAAAATTATATTAGTGGATCATCTCATCCTCCCTCTCTCAGAATTAGGTAATTTTAACTACAATATAAACAAGAAGGAAGTTAAAATGGTGAATAAAATCTTAGAAAACTTATACATGATAAACATCTGGAAAAAAATGAATAGCTAGTGAAAGGAATATATCTCTTTCTCTGCAGTATTAGGGCATAAAAACCTCAGAATCAAATGCCAAAAAATAGAAATATTAAATGCAATCTTTTCATATCATAATGCAATAAAAATTACATAGAAAGAAAAGTTAAAATTTAACTGAAAACTAAGTAACCTAAGATTAAAGAATGAGTGGATCAAACAACACATCATAGAAATAATCCACAATTTCATCTAAGACAGTGACAATGATAAACATCATACAAAAACTTGTGAGATACACTTAAAGCAGTTATTATGGGAAATTCTATAACTCTAAATGCTTACAAAATAGAAAAAATGAGATCAATGAATTGGACAAGCAACTAAAAAAGCTAGAAAAAGAACAAATTTTAAATCCCCAATTAAATGCAAAATTAAAAATTCTGATAATCAAATGAGAAATTAAGAAAACTATTGAATTAATAAATAAAACTAAATTGGTTTTGTAAAACAACAATAAAATAAAAAATATTAAATGAATCTGTTTTCAAAAAGCAAGAGGAAACCACATTCCAAAATCAAAACTGAAAAGGGTGAAATCATCACCAATAAGGAAGAAATTAAAGTAATAATTCAGGGTTTTTTGTTCAACTATATGCCAATATATCTGAAAATCTAAGTAAACTGGATGATATTTACAAAAATATGTTGCTCAGGTTAATAGAAGAGGAAATAAAATAATTAAATTACTCCATTTTAGAAAAAAGAAATTGAACAAGCCATACAAGAAAATAAAATGTCTCCATGTCAGATGGATTTACAAGTGAATTCTACCAAACATTTAAAGAATAATTAATTCCAAATCTATATAAATTAATTTTCTAAAATAGGTAGAGTTCCACCAAATTCCTTTTATGACACCAACATTGTACCTATACCTATACCAGGAAAAAATCAAGATGGAGAAAGAAAATTATAGACCAATCTCCTTAATAAATATTGATGCAGATATTTTAAATCAAATTTGAGCAAAGACATTACAGCAAGTTATCACTAGGATAATGTGGGATATATACCAGGTATGCAAAGATGATTCAATGTTAGGGAAAAATCTGAATAATTAATAACCAAAATAACAGAAATCATATGATCATCTCAATAGATGCTAAAAATCATTTGATAAAATTACAGCACCTCTATTTTTAAGAACACTCAAGCGGGGCAGAGCCAAGATGGTGGCAGGAGAGCAGCCTTTCATGTGCTCTCTACAAAATATTTCAAAAATCTTAAAATTATGACTCTAACTAAATTATCATGAGACAGAAACCACAGAAAGATCCAGTGAGGCAATTCCCCAGCCCAAGGTAACCTGGAAAACAGTGTGAAGACTTTTCCTTTGGGATGGAAGCGCAACACCTCACTGGAGCAAAGACACTTCAGCCTCCCAGGAACAGCCCCAGGGAGCCTGGGAGAAGCAGATACAGTTTCCTGACCTGCACCCCAGGGGCAATCAAGCACAAAATGGAAAATCAGCATGGAGATCTCTGCCATAGTGAACCCAAAACCCAGACCCTCAACATGGCCATGGCACTCAGCCCAGCCCAGATCCCAGGAAATGGGAGTAGACCCATGGAGCGCCCCCTCAAGCAGGAGCCTCCCTCCAGCTGCACCCTGAGTGTTCAGCCCACAGAAAGTAAGGGAGTGGAGGGAGACTGTCAAGATCTCTCCTCTGCCCCAGAACAGGACTCCAAGGCTTTGACCACATTCAGACCTTGGTCTCAGTCTAGGTGCCCCATAGAGCAGGGATGCCCTTCTCCACAGGACCTCCCATGGCATACAGGTGAGCTTATGGTCATTCAACATACTAGGAGAGCAATCAGGACCTCACACAAACTGAGGTCCTTGCGGGGGGTGGGGTGCTGTCCTAATAATACTCAAAAGCTCAGGAAGCACCCCAAAACCAGGCACTGACTGGGGAAATGAGTAAACAGAAAAAAGGAACCTAACCATAGACAATTACTTTGGTCCCATGGAAGACCAAACCACACAATCAGAAGATAAGAAAGTCCAAGCTTCTGCAACTGAACACTCCAAGAAATATAGAAGTTGGGCTCAAGCTATGACAGTCCTCAAAAAATTTTTTTTTAAAAATCGATTAAGGGAGATAGAAGAAAAAAGGGGAAAATAAATGAGAGAAATGCAGGAAAAACATGAAAATGAAGTCAGCAGCTTAGTCAAGGAGATACAAAAAAAATGCTGAAGAAAATAACATGTTAAAAACCAGCTTAGGTCAAATGGATAAAACAGTTCAAAATGTTATTGAGGAGAAGAATGATTTAAAAAGCATAACTGGCCAGATGGAAAAGGAAATAAGCAAGTTCTCTCTAAGGAAAACAAATCCTTCAGATGTAGAAAGAACTAAAGGAAGCTGATGACATTCAGAAAAATCAAGACACAATAATTCCACAACAAAAGAATAAAATATTCGAAGAAAATGTGAAATATCTCATTGAAAAACACAACTAATAGAGAAAACAGATTAAGAAAAGACAATTTTAAAATTATTGGGCTACCTGAAAGCCATGATCAGGAAAAGAGCTTTGGCCTCATTGTTACAATTTCTACAGGAAAATTGCCCTGATATCCTAGAAGCAGAGGGGAAAATAGAAATTGAGAAAATCCACCAATTTCCCCTGGAAGGAGATACAAAAAAAAAAATCCCCAGGAATATTATAGCCAAGTTTCATAACTCCAAAGTCAAAGAGAAAATATGACAAGCAGCAGAAAGACACAATTCAAATATTGTGGATCTGTAGTCAGATTTGCACAGGACTTAGCACCAATTACATTAAGGGTTTGTAGGTCTTGGAATATAATATTCACCAAGGCAAAAGAGCTTGGAATGCAATCAAGAATCAACTACCCAGCAAAACTGAGTATCCTCTTCCAGGGGAAAAGATGGACTTTCAATGAAACAAGGGAATTTCAAATGTTCCTGTTCAAATGACCAGAGCTGAACAGAAAGTATAACCTTCAAGTACAGGACTCAGGTGAAGTATAGAGGTGTATGAGGATGGCAAATTATGATGAACTTAATAATAATGAACTGTATATATTCCTGCATGGAAAGATGATACTGGTAATACTCATAAGAACCTTCTCAAGTAACAGAGCAGGTAGAAGGAGCTTTTATAGATTGGGCCCAGATGAAAGCTGAATTTAAAGACATAATGTATTGTAAAACTCGAGTCAATGGGTGAAAGAAAAGTACTGGAAGTAAGAAAAAGGAGAGGTAGAATAGGCTAAGATGTTTCATATAAAAGATATTTCATGTAGCTTTTGCAATGGTATGAAGGGGGGAAGGTGAGGGGAAATGAAGGAACCTTCATTCTCATCACAAATGGCTCAGAGAGGAAACAGCATACACATTCAATAGGGTATAGAAATCTAGAAGAAAAAGGAGAGAAGGGGGACAGGGGGAGGGGAGGGGGGATGTGGGTGATAAAGGGGAGGCTAGATGATAGGAGAGTATAGTCAAATATAATACATTTTCTTTTTTACTTTTTGCATGGTGCTGGAATTGTGTGATCTGTCTGGGACCACAGGGCCAAGTGGTTGCTGTGACTCTGGGGTGGGATGTAAGCTTGGAACCTCTTGGCTCCAGGGCTGGTGTTCTGTCTGCTGTGCCACTCAGCTGCCCCACAGCACATTTTTGAAGAGGGACAGAGTGAAAGGAGAGAGAAAATATAAAAATGGTAGTGGAGAGGAATGGATGGAGAGAATTACAATCAGCAATGGTAAATGTGGAAAAATGGGGAAGTAACTTCTACAATGGATTCATGATAAAGTAAGTGATCCACCTGAGACAGAGCTTATATTATCAGAACACAGACTGAAACACATTTTTCTCTTTCCTTTTCTTTATTTCTCATGAGTTTTTATATTTTTGTAGGGCAGGGGTATTATGTTTACTCTTAAAAATATTTTAGTAATGTATAAATAAATTAAAGAAAAATAAAAAACATTCAATAGCATAGGAATAAATGAAATGTTTCTTTAAATGATAAACAGTATCTATCTGAAACTATTAGAAAGTACTAAATGTATTGAGAATAACAATCATTCCCTATAAAATTAAGAGTGAAACAATGATACCCATTGTCAACACTATTATTCAATATTGTATTAGAAATCTTAGTTTTACCAAAAAAGGAAGAAAAATAAATTGAAGTAATTAGAACAGGAAAAAGATGATAATAATAAAAAGGCAATGAGGAAACAACTTTGTGCAATATCTGCACTCTTCAGATATTATGATGGTAAAATTAGAAAACCCTAGAAAAACCTTAGAAACCCCTAAAACACTACCTAAAACAATTATCAACTTTAGCAACATAGCAGTATACTATATAAACCCATACAAATCATAAACATTTTTATGTTATCAACGAAGTCCAACACCAAGATAAAGAAAGAGAAATTCCATTTAAAGTAATTGTAGACAACACAAAATCCTTGGGAATTTCCCTGTCAAGACAAACCCAAAAACAATATGGACACAATTTCTAAATATTCTTTATACAAATAAAGTTAGATCTAAACAATTGTGAAAGTGTCAATTGCTCATGGGTAGACTGAGCTAATACAATAAAAATGGCAATTCTACCTAAATTAAATTACTTATTCAATGCCACACCAATAAAACTAACAAAATTATGTTACCAAGATAGAAGAAAAAATAACAAAATTGATTTGAAGGAACAAAATATCAAGACTAAAATATCAAGGTTCCTTAATAATAAAAAAATACAAAGGAAGAGAGCCTACCTGTGCCAGATCTCAAACTTTATTATAAAAAGGCAGTCATCAAAACTCTCCAGTACTGTCTAAGAAATAGAGAAAAGGATCAGTAGACCAGATTAGCTGGAAGAGAAATAGCAGCAAATGATTATAGTTATTTATTGCTTGATAAATCCAAAGACTTCAGTTACTGAGAAAACTGGAAAATAGTACAAGAAAAAACTAGGCATAGATCAACATCTCACTCCCCATACCGAAATAATGTTGACTTAGATACAGGATTTAGACCTTAAAAAGTGATACCATAAGCTAATTAAGAGACCAAGAAATAGTCTCTCAGATCTATGTAGAAGGAAGAAGTTTTTGACCAAACATGAGATGGGGAACATTATAAATTGCAATTTTGATAATGTTAAATACATTAAATTAAAAAGTTTTGCACAAATAAAACCAATGCAAACAAGATTTGAAGGAATTCAGAAACCTGAAAAATCAATCCAACCGTTAGTTATATACAGAGAATATATACTGAGAACTGAGTCAAATTTATAAGAATGCAAGTCATTCTCCAATTGATAAATGGTCAAAGGATATGGACAGACAGTTTTCAGAGAAAGAAATTAAAGCTATCTATTGCCATATGAAAAAATACTCCAAATCATTATTCATTAAAGAAATGCAAATTGAAACACCTCTGAGATACCACCTGCCAACTATCAGATCAATTAATATGACAAAAAGGAATATAAACTATGTTGGATATGATGTGGGAAAACTGGGACACTACTACACTGTTTGTGGAATTATCCAGTCATTCTAGAGAGCAATTTAAAAATAGGCTCAAAGGACAATAAAATTGTGCATACCCTTTGATTCAGCTATACCACCACTGGCTAGGTCTGTATCCCAAAGAGATCATAAAAAAAGGGGAAAAGACCTACATGTATACAAATATTCATAGTGGCAAACAATTGGTCTATTCATCAGATGGGGAATGGTTGAAAAAGTTATAATATATGAATTTGATGGAGTACTATTGTTCTGTAATGATGATGATGATGATGATGATGATGATGATGATGATGATGATGATGATGATAATAGCTGTCCTACAATTTTCAAAGAAGCCCTTGCCAGCTAAGTTAATGGTGGCATGATTTGCACATTATGTTTATTATAATGGGGGTATGTTGTGCAAAGAGATCCTTCCCGCTTGCCTTTTCCAGAATCAATTCATTACGTGGTCTGATTTGATAAGAAACAAGAATTCTGGTGAAGGTCTGGATGCTGTTGGAGCCTTTGTTCTTTGAGAATGATTTCTCCTCCCATATCAGCAAGGCATCTTGGCACTCCAGCAATGTTGGACAAAGTGTCAATATGTAATAGCTGTAGACAAAATATCAACATACAATATATGAAGCAACATGAAGTTTTAACAGCACTGGGCTTTGAGACCATGGTTAATTCAAACAGCTACCACATCTAAGAAAGGGAGCAGGCAAGCAAATTATCCACAGCTGCCCTAGGGAGGTAGTGAGAAAAAATAACAATACAGGACTCTTTCAAAGCTTCTAATTTGAATGAATACCCTTTAACTCTTTTAAGGAGGATCCATTAAATCTGTGCCAGAAGCCAAGGTAAATCCAGTTCCAAAAGTTTCTACTAAAATAATTGCAGTTAAAATGCATATATTACTATGTAAAAAATCATGAGCATCCCGACTTCAAAAAAACCTGGAAATTCTTGTATAAACTGATGCTGAGTGAAATGAGAAGAAACAGGAGACTATCATACACATTAACAGCAAGGTTGAAAGATGTTCAACTATGAAGATCACAACTCTGCCCAGCAGTTAAGTAATCAAGGACAATCCTGAGAGACCTGTTAGGAAAATGTCATCTACATCCAGAGAAAAAAAAACATGGAATTTAAATGCAGAGCAAAACAAACTTTGTTCGTTTTTTACAGACTTCTTCCTTTATGATTTTTCTTTATTTCTCACACTTTTTCCCCCTTAGTTCTAATATTTCTTTCACAACATGACTAAAATGGAAATATGCTTAGCATGAATGTATATTTATAACATATCATATTGATCACTGCTATGGGGATAGAAAGGAAGTAGAAGGAAAGGAATTAGAAAAATCTGGAACTCAAAAGTTTTTAAAAGGATAAATGTTGAAAACTTTTAGCATGTAATTGGAAAATTAAAAATTAAAAGTATTTTTAAAAAAGTAACATATGAGAAGACCTCCGAATTTTTTAAGGCAATAAGCTTGGTTAGGTTAAGACCAACCTGAAAACAATCTGCTTTTCCCTATCTCTTTGATAGATAATAGATACTGATAATCATTTTCCACCTATTTCACCAGTAGATCAAGTCTATTTTAATCTGAAAATAAAGGGAAATCAGAGACATGAGGATATTATAGGCCTGCCTTAGCTACTTAAATGTGTCATTACTCTCTATGGTTATTGAGCAGAATGTGGTCATTTGAGTTTTTTTAGCTCAATTGCTAAAGTACCTAAGATGAACTTGTTAAATGGCCTCATAAGAAGCACTTTGTACTCTGGGAAATGTGTAACTGTCTAAAGTTGCAAACAAAATATTCAATATCAGAACAAATAAGAACTCCAAGCTGTAAAAACTAAGTGATAGTATCTTTGTTCTGTTATTTGAAAAGGAAGGGAATGCAGTACAGTATAAAGGTAAATGATTTTCATGGTGAAGGGGGGAAAAATGGGCCAATCTTCCAATATCAGGCTGTGAAATTAAAGCTAGAAAAAAATCCACTCTGTCAAAACATAGTGCTTACGGCTTGACTCTGTTACGTGGGGAGTATTACAGCACCTAGCATATTATGGGTGCTCAATAAATATTAAAGAACAATATTAACCCGACTGTACACATGGCAAGGCACTACAAGCTTTAAATCTCTGGGATAATGGAATGTGTCTGTATAAATGTGCAGCACAGCAAGCTGGATAGAGGAGAGGTGTCAGCCCTGGAGATAAAAAAGAGAGCAGACCAGCTAAATCTTCTGTAGAAGAGATTGAGAGGCAGAGCAGCCCAAAGATGCCTGGGACCACAACATTCAATACTGTGTGCCTAACTACAGATCAATTTCCTGACCTTCCGTGACTAAAATCAACTAAGGAAAATAAGCTTGCTCAATCCAAAGTAAAGGTCTGTGCCTTTCAAGTATGACACAGCATGTCAAATTACCAAGAAGTAAACAATTCCTCCCTGGTAAGTATTTTCTTTTACATCTAGCCCACATATAGTCACACAGACACACATCCTGACTGGGGGCATAATGACAAAATGTGTTTAAAAAATCATCCGAATATACTTTTAAAAAATTAATGAGCTTCATACATGTTAGTCCAAATTTCACTAAAATTGGAAAGAAATTTGGTTCAAGATTAACAATTGTCTACAGAATTAAGGAAGAGGTATTGACAAACCTCTCAGCTTGACTTCCCACTTTTGTCATTTTAATCTCTTTCAGCCTCAGCTTCCTCATATGTAAAATGAAAGTGTTGAGCAAGGTATTTATTTATCCTTTCCATTTCTAAAATTCTTTGAATCCATCAAGTCTATCTTTTAAGAAAAAAAACAACTTCATAGTATCAATTAATCAAAGGCATTTATTAAGCCCATATAAGGTGGCAGGTACTCTGCTAGACATTGGGAACTCAAAGACAAAAATGGAATAGCTCTTGCCCTCAAAGAGTTTATATTCTATTAGGATAATAGATCTAGAACCTGAAAGAACCTCAGAAGTCTCCTTGTCTAGCCTCCTCATTTTAGAAAGGATGCTACAGAACTTGCCCAAGGTCATACATGTGGCATTAGAGTTTTGAAGTCTTAACTCTAGTGTAAGGCCTCAGTACGTTGTCCAAAATAGTTTCAATTTGTTTATTTTATTTCAGTAATTTGTCTAATAATCAATTAACTTTGTCTTTATGACATTTTCCTGGAAATGGCATGGGACAAAGAGATAATGAAATTCATTCTCAGAATACAGAGCAGGAGTTTCAACATTTTGAACATCTACTGCAGTCTTTAAATCAGTCAGGAAAAAAAATTTGGGTCACCAAATGACAGGAACTTTAAAAAGTAAAGAAGCTGACATAAATTTAACTTTGCACCTATTTCTGTGGTTTTCATGGATATACATTGATATTAGGTGAACACTCTAAATATCTCTTGGAATAATTTGTGTGTGATTTCAATCTGCGACCTACTGGAAGGAAGGAGAAAGGACCTTGTTGGTAAATGGAGGAATGGTCAATGTTAACTTTTCAGGCTTTCATGATTTTTGAAAATTCTTTGCAAATCTAACAATGGTTCACGCCAGGGAAATCACGACAGTTTAACAGTAATAACGAACTCTTACTCACCATGCAGAATATTCAAGGTTTAGAGAAGTTATTGACTTCAGGTTCAGGCTTGTTCATATGCATAATCCTCTTGTGAAATTTTTACACAGCAACATTTTAAATCCCAACATAAAAACAGGGTCATAATCATGAAAACAAGATTCCCTGAGACACTGCACAATTCTAACATGCCTTCTGATTCATCAGAAAAAGAATACATCTCATGCAATATTATTTTGAATGTGTTTAGTTGCATTCATAATCTCCAAATTCAGCAATCTATTAATTATATATATTATCAGTAGATAATATATCATCTAATAATAGATGAAAATGTACTGGTAAATTAAACTGACTCACCCTGTCAAAGTGAATATCACTTAGCATTTCAGTCAAGATTTTTCCTGCATCTACCATGATCAAGATCATCAACACAACATCATTTTCACTAATAATAACAATAAAGTGACTATTTAGTGCATTAAGGCTTATAAAGCACTATTAATAGGTTAACTCCTTCCATCGTCCTAACTTATTATATAGATGCTATTTTGTTTTTGTTTTTGCAAGGCATTGAGGTTAAGTGACTTATCCAAGGTCACCCAGCTAGGTAATTATTAAGTGTCTGAGCCTGGACTTGAACTCAGATTCTCCTGACTCCAGGGCCAGTGTTCTATTCACTGAACCACTTGGTTGTCCCATATAGATACTATAATTAATCCTATTTTACACAAAAGAAAATGAAAGCAAATATAGTTTTTTGTTCTGTTTTTAATCTTTTGTCTTCTACACTAAATTTATATCTAAATACCTCCAATCTCCTTTTTGAGAAATGTACCATTAACTTAAAATTCAGTACATAATCTCCTAGCAAAGAAAAGAATATGATAGCTCCCTTTGTTTCATGACACAACCTAGAAATCTTTGTCAAATGTGGCCCTGCTAAAACATGTCAGGGTCAAGAGAGAAAGAGGAATGCAAAGTTTTCTTGAAATGGGAGATAAGGTGTCTCTACCTTGACAGGAAGAAAAGAAGTAAAAGTGATTCCTGTCTAAGTTCATTTCATTGTAGTCTCTCGGTTGACCAGTTTAATTCTGCTGGTATTCATGATTGCCTATTTGCAGTAGGACTGATACATTTCAATGTCATCTTCCTTCTTTCCTTAAAGAAGCAGGGTCAACCATAAATTGTCTTTATACTCAATAGAGCAATCCATCTTTATTTTTAACATTGGTAAATGTTTTCTCAACACTGGACATAGCTGAGTCATAGCAAATTATAGACTTTCAAAGATTATATCCAATTGAAGAAACATTCATTAACTGTATATTCCATGCATAGTATTTTATGAGCCACTAGGTGATAATCAAATATTTTGGTAAACAATTTTTGTCCTTATGTAGTATTCAATTTAATTCAGAGTTCTTAATTGGGAAAAATGATTTTTAGCAATATGCATTTGAGGAACTTCATTTCAATGTAATTGGCTTCCTTCATAATGCTATTTTTGTTTTATGTATTTTAAAGAATTATTCTCAGAGGGGGTCACCAGACCGGTAAAAGCATTCATAAAACAGATAAGATTAAATACCCCTTTCAAATTTAACCTCTAATCCCTAAACTACACACACACACACACACACACACACACACACACACACACACACACACACACATACACACACACATACACACACACATATAAAAATAGCAACACATAGATCCTGAGCACCCACTCCTTGAGTAAGGATTAAAGGACAAGAGGAACCTCCTTAGTTCTCACTAAATATCAAAAAGAACTTAAGACTTTGAACTAGAAGCTTAATCCTCTAATTTTATAGATGAAGACACTGAAGTTTAGAAAGTTTAAGTGACTATCTAAATTCACATAGAGGAGTAAAAATCATCAGCTATGTAGCAGAGCAGAAAAGAGCAGATATGAATTTGGGTCCTCTGATTTCAAGCCCTCCATGCTTACCATGCTTACTCCTACACACTATACTCTTTAACATTTCCTTTCTAATCCTTCCTGTCATTCAAAAATTTTCCCCTTCTACTTCATTAAGGTTTTCCAATAAATAACCATTAGTTCATGATTATCAGATTTTTTTCCACCATTCTTCTTGTCATTCATTTTGATGATGATCAAGATTTTTGGCTCCTCATGTCCCTCATCTCACACAGCACTCATTTACCAACTCTGCTGATGCTACTGCATCTGTCATCTCTATGACCAACTCGCTTAACATTCTATATATTCCTGGTCTCCTAAATGGTATTCCTGTCTCCCATATACATATTATCATTACTTTCTTCACACTGCTGCCCAAAATGTACCTACCAATCATTTACAGAATTTGAATTTTCCATAAGCATTTATTAATGAGAGAATTCACTTAAACCCCCACTCTATTCTAATCAATATCAATCAATCTGATGTGATTCCATAGGGTTTATAAGCTCTGCATATTGGATCCCAGAGCTGGAAAGTGCTAATTGTAAGATGACTTGCATGCTCATAGGAAGCTCCTTAGAGGTGTTCCACTCTTGTTTTTCCTTTTCTTGGTGACTTCTAATCCTAATGTGGCAGAGACTCAAATACATGGAAAGTCCTACTTTATTTTTGTACATCCAAACCATCCATCTCCTTTTGCCCAAACTTAGGAGAAGTCCATCCATTTTATGACCATTTTATGAAGTATGAATAGCCCATACTATCTCTTCCTACCCAATTTAAGAAGTCTAACTAGTCAACAAAGATCTTTTCTTTCTCACCCAATTAATGACCTTGCTATATGTCAACCAATGGAAATGTTCTATATTTGAGACAGCCATTCTTGAATATCTTTATACCAATCCCTATAAAAGTAGGGCCCAGGAAGGAGAGGGCATCCCAGAACATGAGGAAAATCAATCAGAGATCTACTTCATTAGAAGGAATGATGGACCCTTTGATAAAATGGCTGAGAGTTCTGCCTCAGTTTATTTTATTGATGCCAGGACAATTTTAATTACCACATTAAATAACTACTATGTGCCCTTTCTCCAAATATGTGTGATAAATAATCATCAAGTAATGTTGATGAGTATAGCTGACTGAGCTCTCAGTCATCTTCTGAGTAAGGGATTAACTAGGCATGTTCTTAAAATTACTGTCCCTCCCTGATTTTTTTGTGGTCAGGACTTACTGAGTGATCTATTCCCTTCACAGATGAAGGAGGTCCCCTTCAAACTTGATCCTTACTAAAAGGGCACAAGGTAGACATGGTATCTACCTCACTACACAATCTCTCTAATCCGCCCAGACATTCCTTTCTCCTTCACTCCCCTTGGGCTCATTTTTGCAAGGAATGTCTGATTCACATACTTCATCAAATAAACTTTCATCCCACTTACTGCTTGGATCTTGGAACGCTCAGTCAGAAAATTTGCTCTGGCAGCATTAATTTGGATTGTACAGGGACCAACTTTAAAACTTTAAATCAATCTCCCTTCCAAGGTTTTGTCTTTCTTGAGTTCCTCATCTCCCTGCCGGCATTCAGGTAGATAAGCATAGTGGGCACAGTTATAAGGAATCACCCCCAAAAGTATGCTGATTTGGGGTCAAAAGAGATAAGTTTAAATCTTGGTTTGTCTGTTTACTTTCCATGTGGCTTTTGGGAAGTGGCTTAGGTTTCCTCATCAGTAAAATAAGAGCTTAATTAGAGCCAATAAGGTCCCTTCCAAAAGTATTATATTTCCCCATGTATAAGACACACTCTTTTTTTTGAAAAAATTGAGATCTAAAAACTGGGAGCATCATACAGTGGATGTAGATCTTTTACTTGCTTTTCTCACTTTTTTGGATTGTTGTCTTTGTACTCATTGTTTCATGTTTGGTACCAGTATATTGGTTTATGTTTTGCCACATTCTTCCTGGAAATGGCTCAGGGAAGATTTTTGTACAGTGCTGAATTCAAGTGCAGTGATCCAGTTTACGAAAGTTGATGAAAATCATGCTGCTGAATGTTAGTTTGGTCCTTCTCCAACTGAGAAAACAATCCAAGACTGGCCACAGGAAGAAGAAACCCTACTAAAGACATCAAGGCAGAAGAAGATCATGAGAAGCAAATCAAGATGGATTGAAGAGCAAAGGGCCGTTGGGATTCCCAAGTCCACAAAGATGGTTCAGCATTAGGCAAGAAGAATTGTTGATGAAAAAGTAGTGACTGATTTCAAAGGAGACACAAGTGGTACTTCAGGTTCATGAAACAGAATGGATTAAGCATGCATCCATGCACCAGATTTGCCCAAAAGAGTGAAAGCTACAAGCAGAAGGTCCTGCAATTTCAGGATGAATAAAATTTGAGTTCAATTTCAAATTTTGGGTCCAAAAATTAGGGTGCTTCTTATATGGAGGAATGTGGTAATTCTATGAACTCATGATGAACCATCTATATTTAAATTCATAGATACACACATGCTGAGAAAACTTTAAATAGTAACAATTTACGGAAATAGCAACTTGAAAAGTTACCACAATGACTCTTCCCTGAATTTTGTTATGGGAATCTGTCCTAGACTCTCAGCATTTCTCTTTCTCATTGGGAAGCAGTGGTGTCTGACAGCTCTCAGTTCAAACCCACAACATCAGAATGCAGAGCAAAACTTCCAACTAGGAAACTGCTGCTGCAGCCTCCATCTGTCTGCCAGGGCAGGCTTTGACTCTTCTTTCTTGTTCTTCCCATCTCTCTCCCTCTTCCCCCCTGTCTCTCTCTCTCTCTCTCCTCTCTCTGTCTCTAAATCTGCCTCTATATGTCTCTCTCTTTCTGTCTCTGTCTCTGTCTGTGTCTCTCTCTTTGTCTCTGTCTCTGTCTGTCTCTGTCTCTCTTTCTCTCTGTGTGTGTGTCTCTCTGTGTCCCTCCCCTCTTCCCCACCCCACACAAACATACTTTGCTTTTTTCCTGTAACAATCAGCCATCTTCAAGTTAGTTTCAAATTTAAAAAGTACTGACTTAAAAAACTCTGACTAGTTTGCCTTTAAGTAAAGTGTGAATTTCCTGGGAATCCTGAGAACCCTGTAAAAAAAAAGGATTTGTTTACCCACAGGAACTCTGCTCTCCCCTTCTCTGTTTGCTCTGTGTCCAAGTTTTTTTAAGGAAATATAAAAGGTAGGAAACATTTCTTTTGGATTCATCCCATACCTATTTATCTGTTAATATGTTTATAATAACCTGCTCTTCTTCCCCCCTCCATTGCTAAGTACAATGTGAGATACTTGAGGGAAGAAAAAATGTCACTTGTATATTTGTACTTAGTGGCACACCTCTCTTGGTACTTAAGTGCTTGTTTTTCTCTAGAATTTTGTGATTAACTAATACACTATCTATGGACAGCATAGAATTGGGAAAGAGGAGAGTCTGAATGCAGGAATACCAGCTAGGAAGCCAAGAAGGGATAACATTTGAAGAAAATTGGGTATAACCAGAGTTAAAGGTAAGAGAAGCAAAATCATCAACAGGCTTTGTGAAATGAGGGAGGAAGATAGAAATCAAATTTCTATTTATGTTTTCTTAAACTGAGAATGGGAACTTGGCAGGAGATGAAGACCATTTTCAACAGAAA
The DNA here is from genome assembly GCF_037893015.1 of Macrotis lagotis. Lineage (NCBI taxonomy): Eukaryota > Metazoa > Chordata > Mammalia > Peramelemorphia > Peramelidae > Macrotis > Macrotis lagotis. The sequence continues at coordinate 379,121,877 of NC_133666.1, forward strand.
TGGAAAAAATCTTAGCTTGAAAAGTTTATTTTTTGGAGGGAGAAGTATAGGATTAAAAGAGATGTAGGGAAAGTGTAGTTTGGATAATAGATTTGGAGTCAAAGGACTCAGAATCACAAACTATTTCTGCTATGAAGCAGATACTTTATTCTTACATGATTTTAAGCAACTACCCAGAAGAGTAAATAGGATAAAATGAAATAAAATTCCAAAAGCACTTAGCACAGTACTTGCCACATAACAAGTTAAATCTCATTTCTTTCCCCCTTACAAAACTTACTTCATCATTTGAAGTACTACTGTTTTATCAATTGATAGATAAAACCAACAATATTAGTTATCTTGTCGTCACTGACATTGTCATTATTATTATTATTATTATTATCCTCTCAGGTTTTTTCTGTAAAGCCTATATAAAAATGGTTCTAGGACAAATTACTCTTATTATTCTCTAAATGTGAAATCTGAATACTGAATATTCTGAGGACAATTACACATGTGGACAAAATAACTGCATTTAATTGAATACAAGCATTACATTGTAAGATTTGTAGACTTGCTAAAAGCATTTTTGGGGAAAATTTTCAAAGTTGGAAAGAAAAGGAATGATGAGGATGATATGCTATGCTTCACAGATGAATTTGATTTCTTATTTTAGTTCTCCATATTCTGAAAGCTTTTCAGATATTATATTTGGTAGAATAGCATCTTTTAAAAATATTGTTCCTTTTTTCACCTTTTTATGAATCAGTAGTATATCTAAGCAATTGTAAACAACAATTTGATATGGGATAATGCTCCAGTATCAATTATTTGTTGAATTCTCAAGGATATTTTATCTATTTGTAGTATAAGAACTTGTTCATTTATTAAACATAGCAAATCTCAGAAGTATAATTATTCTCGACAAATTTTATCTTACTAGGTCTTGGATAAGCTTAACTTTTTTCCAGTCTAGAATAATGTGCTACATGACTAGTACATAATTTTCATTGATCAATAAGTCTGAGATCTTTAAAGTAACACTTCTGGAATTTTTTATTACAATGAACTGATCCTGAATATCTGTATTTAGTTTTCTATAAAAAATTCTACCTGACTTAGAATTAATCTGATACCCTTTTGTTGTCATGAGTTCTTTTTGATATTATTGATGGTGGGGGGAGGGGGAAGGATGATTCCACTATTGGATCATAACTGTTTCATCTGGATGTAAAGCATTTTTCTTACATTAAATAAATGTATAAATCCAATGGCATGTGTCATTTACCAGCTTTTATTATTGTTTTAAAAACTGATGTCTAGGGACAGCTAGGTCGTGCAGTGGGTAGAGCACCAGCCCTGGAGTAAGGAGGACCTGAGTTCAAATCTGAACTCAGACACATAATAATAATTGCCTAGCTGTATGACCTAAGCAACTCACTTAACTCCATTGTTTTAACTAAATAAATAAAAAATTAAAAAGTGATGTCTGTTCATTACAGAAATGTCTCTGTAGTTTTCTAACAGGCTCTGAGAATATGTATCATCCTCTAACTCCATTTTAGTAAAGAAATGTTCATGTTTCTTTAGTTCCATTCAACCAATGTTACCGGAGTTGATTTAGTGTGTATTTTGTTAACATACTTTGTAAATAAGTCATGGTCTATTTTAAAATCCCAAAAACATAAAGGATGCCTGTTTGAATTACTCTGCTAGTATAATTGATAGATTCATGCTATATTGATTTTATGATGCCTATATATATCTTTTAATGTTTGACCTCAGACACTTATTGACTGTGTGACTTTAGCCTCTGTCTTAGTTTCCTCAACTATGGGCATAATAAAGCACCTTCCTTTCAGAGTTGTTGTGAGGATCAAAAGAGATAATATTTGTAAAGAGTTTAGCAGAGGGTGTCTGGATTATGAGGAGATATAGAAACACTAATTGTTGCTGTTGTTATCCAAACATCAGTTTTCTGCCCAAGAAGTAGGAGATCTGTTTCATTATCAGTCTTTGGAAGTGATGATTGGTTATTACTTTAATATTTCCTTTTTCGGATTTTTTAAAGTTGTTTCTCCTCATACTATTATAGCTATCAAGAAAGTTATTCTCCAATTCTGCTCACTTTAACTCTTTATAAAAACCTATAAGTCTTTCTATAGTCCTATGAATTTGTTGTATTCATCATTTCTTATGGTCTACATCATTTCCAATTATCTGTGTAAGTATTCTGATTCCAGTTTTTTGATATAATAAATTATGTTGCTATACATATTCTTCGGGGAAGGAAATGACAAACTACCAGTATCTTTGCCAAGAAAATCCCAAATGGGGTCTCAAGGAGTCAGACAAGACTGAAAAACAACTGAAAACAAAAATAAATATTCTCATACATATTGGTTTTTTCCCTCATTCCTTGGTCCTACTTGATGAATGTGATTAATATTACTATTCCTGGGTCAAAGGTAGGTAAGCTTCATGTATAATTGCAAATTATTTTTCATGATAATTGAACCAATTCACAGCTAGATGATTAATCATTAATGTGCCTGTCCTCCCACAATCACTCCAAATCTTTTATTTTTTTATCTTTATCAATAAAATAAATATGAGGTAGAATTTCACGTTGATTTAATTTGCATTTCACAGATTTAATAACAGTATTTTATTATGTAGTGATAATTAGCTTTATTTACTTGAGAATTGATTTTTTTTTTACATTTTTTGTGGAATGTCTCATTCAAACATATGTATCCATATTTCTGTCTTAGATATTAGACTTTATCAGAGAAATTTTCTAAGAAGAATTTTTCTTAATTTTTTTCTCTTATGATTTTAACTGAACTTATTTTGCTTGGGCCAAAGCTATTTTTTTCTTACTCTTATGTATACATTTTGTCATGGATTCTCCCCCAATCAGTTGCAAAAAATAGCTTCTTTTGTTTGCCTTGAAATGATCATTTGTGTTTAAGTAATAGATTTTTTTAGTTTATTGGAATATATAGAATTCCTTGTGCTTGTTCTCTTTTCTAAGTACTATTCATAGAACTCTACTTTAATTCTTGTCTTTTATCACCTCAATAATATCCTAAGTTGCTTCCTACTCCAAAGTTATCTTCTATATAAGATGTGCAAATCAGGAGAACCTCATGTACAGCAAAACTAGTTTAAAATGTATTGCTAAATCTTTAAAAAAATAATGACAGGGGCAGCTAGGTGGCACAGTGGATAGAACATGGCCCTGGAGTCAGGAGTACCTGAGTTCAAATCCAACCTCAAACACTTAATAATTACCTAGCTGTGTGGCCTTGGGAAAGCCACTTAACCTCATTGCCTTGCCAAAAAACAAAAAAAAAAAACCTAAAAAAATTAATGGAAACAAAATAAAGCTTAGTTAACATTACATTTTAAAATTACGTCAACATGTGATCTTTAGGAATCTTTAAATAGATTATGTGGGTCTCCATTTCTATCTGAGTTTGATAACACTGCTACTTACACATTACTGCCAGAGACATTCCTTAAGTATATATCACTAGGCAATTTCCCTACTAAATAAATTTCAATGGCTTCTTCTTACCTCTTGGATAACAAACTACTTTGTTTAGTTTTTAAAACCCTTCACAACCTTGCCTCCAGGTAACTTTCTTTCCAACCTCATTGTTCACTATTATCCTTTCATAAAAAAAAATAGCTCCATTTCTGTTCTTCACATATAACACTCCATTCCTCATATCTATGCCTTTGCATTAATTATTCCCCATGATTAGAATAATCTTTCTTTTCAGTCCTACTCAAATAATTCTTCTGTTCATTCAAGATACAATTCAAGTAGCCCCTTCTACAAGAAACGTTTTCTGATTCTTTCAACTGCTAGTCCTCATCCTTCTGAACTATTTTGTAGTCAGCTTTTACTATACTGTATTATTGTCTTTACAATTATTTTATATATAATAATATGTACACATAATACTATATATAATTACATTTATATAAATGTTTATATATACACATATATTTATATCTATATGTACTTCTTATCTTTCTATTATAATATAAGACCATTAAGAGTAAAAATGGTTTTATTTTTTGCTTTCATATCATCAGAACTTAGCACAGTTTCTGGCACATAGTTAGTGAATAATAGATGTTTATTTTAATTAATGATTAATGAAGGTGTTGATTTTTACCTAATTTTTGTCAAATAGTTTTAAAGTTTTCCCAGCAGTTTTTGTTAATAAAGAGTACTCATTTATTTGTTAAAATAAATAAAATAAAATAAAATTAATAAAGAGTAGTTGGTGTTTTCAGCTTTATCAAGCATCATACAATTATGTGAACATCAAATGCCTTTCTTTTCTCAATATATTTGTGTGAGTGAGGTTTGATGCATGCCCAGGCTACCTTAGATGGTTTCTGTAATGATAGGAGAACTGGCACATGCACGGGTATTTAACGTTGGCCTACAGTGTGGTTGGGGATGCCCCCCCCCACCTTGGGAGAAAGGGTTTCTAGGTGCTATCCCTATGGGACTTTGGACTTAAACTTGGTGGAGAAAATTCCATGTAGGAAGTACATCTAATTCTGAACTCAATGTCATTTCCTCCCCAGAGAATGAGATACTGAAGGTGGATGATTATGCCTCTAGAGCATGGTTATGTTTTGCCACTTATTTATCATTTAAGTAAATATCCTTTGTAAAAGCTAAACTGATATTGAGTACTTAAATAGAATTGAGGGGCTAGCCATCAGGCCCCTAAAATGAAATGAACACAACTGAAGGAAGCTAAATTTAAGGGCTGAAAAATGAGAGAGAGACTCACAAATACTATCAGATTATTTAGGGGAAGGAGGCTAAATGTAATGAACTTGGCACTGAAACAATGAAGACAGACTAGTGTCACCTAGTTTCATTAGAACTACTTTAGATTTAAAATTCATGAATAAGCCATGAATTTGTAAATGAGTCAAAAGATTTGTTGCAATTAACAAAAGCAGTTTAAATGTTTTTCTGCAGTTTCTAGAAACTTGTTCAAAATTTACCAAATGGCTAATAAGTTTCTCCTTGTTACTCCTAAGACATTTTGAAATATCTTTTTTTTGTATCTCATTGCTTTGTTATGTTTATAGGGTTTTTTGGGGGGGAATAGAACCTATGAATGTTTTGTTGAAGTATATAAACAGGTTACTAGACTTGACTTAGTGAGGTCACTGATTTTTTCTCTTAATAATAGATAGCTGATGCCTTCTATAAAGAAAAATGAGCTTGGGTTTAACCTAGAGAAAACTGGTAAAGAGCCTTGCTAGTAATTCATGTGCCTCTTTGACACTTTTCATCCAATAATTATGGGTCCTATTTGTTCTAACTTTTCATGTTTTGTAGAGAAACTGGAATTTTAGTCACATCATATAATATAACCATTCTTCAATATATTAATTACATGAAAGTTTTTCCATTTGTCACATATGTAACCATTTAAATGGTTCTTGAAACCAGAAATTTACACGTTTTTTATTTCAGCAGTCTCTACTACATCTGATTTCTTCTTTTTCTTTATCTTCTACTCGTTTTTGTTGTTCAATATTTTACAGTTTTGCCTGACTCCTCATGACCCATTTGGAGTTTCTTTGGCAAAGATATCAAAGTGGTTTGTCATTTTCTTCTCAAGTTCATTTTACAGATGAGAAAATTGAGGCAGACAGGGTTAAGTGACTAGTGAGGCAGCACAGTGGATACAGTACTGGCCTTGGAGACAAGAAGATGGGAGTTCAAAACTAGGCTCAGATATTAGACACTTACTAATTGTGTGACCTTGGCTGATTGCCTCACATCCACGGCCATCTCCAGTCATCCTGATTCATATCTGGCCACTGGATCCAGATGGCTCTGGAAGGGAAAGTGAGGCTGATGACTTAGCACAGTATGCCCTCACTCAAATCCAATTTATAGAGGCCCATCATGACATCTCCTCCCTGATGTCATGGTTGTCTTCAAAAACAAAGCACATACAACATCAAGACCATGTTTGAGCTCAGGAATATGAGTCTTCCTGAGTCCAAGCCTGGCCTGGCACCCTTTCTACTGTGCCAATCAGTTACCCCCCCCCATGTACTACTGCTTTACAATATATGTGTGGGGGTGAGGAGCCAAGATGGCAGCTTTGCGAAGGCAGCATTCCCTGAGAACTCCGACCCCCCAAACTCCCAAAAGACAAACAAAGGATGGCTCTAGCCAAAATTTAGAGGGGCAGAAAGACTGAGTGATACATTTTCCCCATCCAAGATAACGTAGAAGTTCCGCGGGAAAGGTGCGCTTCACCAGGACACGGTTGGGAAAAAAGCCAAGGCACAGCCCAGCTCAGTGAAGCCCAGCCCAGCTCAACACAGAGACCACCCACAAAGGCTTGAAGGGGTGGGGAGAGAACTCTGCAGCACCTGGGTGAGTTTAGAGAGAGGAGCAAGGCCTCAGAATCTGCAGTGAAAATCGGATGAAAGCAGCCTGCACCCCCCAGAGACAGGAAGGAAAGTCTGCAGAGATTTCTCTGCTCTCCCAGGGGTAGGACTTTTGCTGTTTGCCTCCACTCAGACCCAGCTTGCAGTTTGGGCTTCTATACTAAAAAAGTTGGATCCTGCCTTATAGCCCCGGGGCAGAGGACAGTGCTGTGGTCATCTACATATCAAAGCACAGGCTAGAGAGCATAAGATGCTGGAGGAATAAAGGTTCCAATGGGGTATCCCCCCCAAAAAAAAACAACCCCAAAGCCTTGGAAGTATTGTAAATTAGTCTTGGGCTGAGGAAATCAGTAAACAAGAATAATCTTACCATAGAGAATTACTTCAGTCCCATGGAAGATCAAAACACATACTCAAAATTGATGACAAAATCAAAGCTTCTGTATCCAAAATCTCCAAGAAAAATAGAAAATGAACTCAGATGGTGGATGAGCTCAAAAAAGATTTTGAAAAGCAATTAAGGGAGGTAGAGGAAAAATTGGGAGGAGAAATGAGAGCAATGGAGAAAAATCAAGAAAACCAAGTCAAAAGCTTGGTGAAAGATATGCAAAAAAATACTGAAGAAAATAATATGTTAAAAACCAGTTTAGGCCTAATGGAAAAAAAGCAAAACAAAAGGCAAATGAGGAGAAGAATGCTTTAAAAAGCAGAAATGGCCACGCTCTCTGAAGAAAATAACTCCTTCAAATGCAAAATGAAACTAAATGAAGCTGATGATTTTGCAAGAAAGCAGGAAGAAATAAAATTGTTCCAAGAAAACCAAAAATTGGAAGAAAATGTGAAATATCTCATTGGAAAAATAACTGAGCTTCAAAACAGATCCAGGAGAAATAATTTGAAAATTATTGGACTATCTAAAAGCCATGACCAGGAGAAGAGCCTAGACTTCATTTTTCAAAAAATAAAACAGCAAAATTACCCTGAGATCCTAGTAGCAGAGGGTAAAATAGAAATAGAGAGAATTCACCAGTCACCCCCTGAAAGAGATCCCAAAAGAAAAACTTCCAGGAATATTATAGCCAAATTCTAAAACTCTCAAATCAAAGAGAAAATTCTAAAAGCTGCCAGAAACAGACAATTCAACTACCAAGGCTCCATAGTCAGGATTACACAGGATCTGGCAGCATCTACATTAAGGGCTCATAGGGATGGGAATATGATATTCCAGAAGGCAAAAGATCTTGGTTTACAACTGACAATCAACTACCCAGCAAAACCGAATATCCTCTTTCTGGAGAAAAGATGGATTTTCAATGAAACAGGGGACTTTCAAACTTTCCTAACAAGGTGACCAGAGCTGAACAGAAAGTTTGATCTCCAATTACAGGATGTTGATGAACCACAGAGGGAGTGGAAGAGAAGAACAAATTATGAAGAACTTCATGATGTTGAACTGTTTGTATTCCTGCATGGGAAGAAGATATTGATAACTCATATTAACTTTCTCATTTATAAGAGCTGTTAGAAGGGGCATAGGAAGGAGCGGAATATAATGGTATGATGTGTTAAAGGGATGGAGTCAATGGGCAATGGAGAAAAGTACTGTAAGAAGGAAAAGGAGATGAAGAAGAAGCTGAGAGATTTCACATAAGAGTCAAAAAAAGTTTTTTAAATAGAGGGGAGGGGGGAAGGCAAGGGGGAATGAGTGAGCCTTCATTCTCATCAGGAATGGCTCAGGGAGGAAATGACATATACAATTAATAGGGTGAGGAAATCTGTCTTGCCGTGGAGAAGCATGGGAGGAAAGTCACGGGATGAGGGGGAATGGGGGTAGGGAAGGGGAGAATAGGTGATAGAAGAGAGGGAAGATTGAGGGAGAGGGTACTCAGATGCAACACACTTTTGGACAGGGCCAGGATGAAAGGAGAAAGAGAATAGAATAGAATAAATGATAGTGGGAAGAAATAAAGTGGAGGTACAGCTAGTAATAGCAACTGAGGGAAAAATATTGAAGCGACTTCTCTGATGGACTTATGATAGGGAAAGCAACTCACCTCAGAGACAGAGCTATTGAAATCTGAACACAGAGTAAAGTACATTTTTTTCTCTCTCTATATTCTTGAGGTTTCCCATCTTCTTGGGGCAGGAGCAGGGGGGGTTTATGCTTATTCTTATGTTTACTCTTATAACATTCAATTTACATCAATGTATGGCATGGAAGCAATGTAGAGACTGTCAGACAGCCTTCGGGGGGGGAGGAGGAGGAAGTGGAAATTGTAGAATTCAGAGCCTTGCAAAAAATGATGTGTACATATTACTATTGTACATAATTGGAAAACAAATAAAATGTTAAAAATATATGTATATATGTGGGAGTCAGCAAACATTTTGTAAAAGCTAAATGAATAGGAAAAACTATAATATTGTTGATAAATTTATGAGGCTATAAGAAGCTATGTTTAAAAGAAAATTATTAACTCAAAGAAAATGCAAAAATAATGACAATAAGCTAAGATTTATACAGAGTTTTTTGTTGAGGGATTTTTCCTATTTAAGAAAGGAGTTCAAAAATGAGAATTACTACTCTTAATTGTCTAATAAACTTTATTAAAAACACTGGTCTTCTTGGGCAAGTCACTTAACCACATTGCCTTGCAAAAAACAAAAAGAAAAAATACTGGTCTTATTTCATCCTTACATCAACAAGAATAGTCCTTCATAAATTTCCCTTTAGATATCAGAACCTATATCATTGCTAAATGAATGGGAGTTTATTAAAAATGTTATAAACATGAAAATATCAGTCCTCAAAGAGTTTACATTTACAAAGGGAGCAAACCAACATATCCATGGGCATCATAATTGGGGAGAAGTGTTTTGGTTTTAAAATCTTCTGAGTTGATGAGTGGAATCATAGAGGAATTGACCCTTTCAAGTAACAATGGCTGTATAGATTTGATTATAGTTCCAGAAATTGAAAATGGAGTTGGAGATGAATGAAGAGAAAAAGGTCCCAGCCAGAATTTCCTGAAATAAAAGAATGAAGTTCTCAGATTGTGGTGTCTGATCCTGACAGCAAGGTAGCTGGTGAGAAAATGATCAGGGAGTAGAGAAAATTCTGACTGAGGCTCACTGGAAATAATGGGCTTCCTGAAACACCTAAGGGCAGCCCAAGGGTGGGAGTTCTAGATAAGAAAGGGTTAAATTTTTCAAAGAATGACTTCTGAACCTGACAGCAAAGGCAAAAGGTGAGACTGAAAGAAGAATGATAAATATGAAAAATACTGCTGATTGGTAGGTCCATACTCCCTAGACAATTAATCAGCACATGCACCTAGTCAATAAAATCTCATAATTATCAAGAACACTGAAGCATATATAGACTGACATCAGAAATTAACTTTTTTTCTATATTATATAAGCAAACATATTCCATCCTTAGATAACATTTCTACTAAAAATGTATCCTGTTCCTCTCATTTGGATACTGGTACATATAACTATATGGAGGATGATAAAAACTCTTCAGGGCTGGAGGCATGTGTCTCTTATCTGGATATATGAGAATAGTTCTGGACAGCTTTCTTACTCCCTATGCTCACAATTCATCAGTGCTCCATGTAGCCGCAATTCATCTCAATACAAATGCTCACAGAAATCCTACCTGATTGGATGTTGGGTTCACATTTAACCCTTTAGAGACATAGAGACAATATTTACCACATTACTTTTAAAGAGAAATAAAGTTTTAATGTTGGGGGAATGGATAGGAGATCCTAATAACTTCTCTAAACCTTGGAATTAGTCCCACATACCTACTACAGTAAGTCAATCTGACTAAAGATAGACTGCCTGGATCAATAGGAAATTAGAGTAGGCATTCTTAGCCTGACATCTGTGTTTACATACACACATACACACACACACACACACACACACACATGCACATTGTATATATGTACAGGTGTGTATATGTATAATTATTTCCTTTCCATGCATTTCATTTTTGGATTTTAAAAATAGTACTATGAGAAGGGATTTATAGGCCTCACCAGACTGCCAAGCAGTACATAATATATACCAAAAAGAGACTGATACCCTAATCTGGAACAAGGTTACAAAAGATGTACTTAACAAAAAATGAGTGGGAGTGTATAGTTGATTTTAGAGGTAGCAAAAAGCCATTGAAGCTGCTTAAGTAGGGGAACAGCATGGTCAGGTCTGTGCTTTGGGAACAAAAATATAGGGACTAGGTGAGTATGTATTGGAAAGGAGAAGGAGTAAAACCAAGGAGGTCAGTCAGGAGACTTTTGCAATAATCCAGTTGAGAGGCGATAAGGGTTAGAACTAGGATGATAATTGAATGAATAGAGGAATGTTGTGAAACATGTGGATCATGTAGAGTCAATAAGATTCAGCAACTGTTGTATATGGAGCAGAATGAATGAATTCAGGAGTCTAGGATTGCTTCTAATTTGTCAACATTGTATATTACCTTCAACAAAAGCAGAAATTTAGGAGAAAGGTGAGTTTGGAGAGAAAAAAAAATGAGTTCTATTTTGGATCTGTGGAGTTTGTTGCTTAAGGGCCTGCAGTTCAAGATATCCCTCTGGAAATTGAAGGTGCAATGGAATTTAGGAAATAGACTAAGCCTGAATATATAAGTTTGGGAGTCATTTACACAGAGATTATAGCAGAAAACCTTGAACTGATAATACTATGAAGGGAGAGTAAACAAAGTGAAAAGAAGAGGATCTAGGATAGAGACCTAGGGTCGATCCATATACTTGTTGAGTGAATCATGTGTAATAATCTAGAAAAAGTTCATCAGAAGAATGGACCAAGTAGGCAGGAAAATATCTATAAAAGAAACAGAGCATTGTCAAGTAAAACTGAGAACAAGAGATTATCTTTAAAGAAAGATTGGTTGAGTGCTAAAAAGTGAAAAGACATCTAAATATACAGTCTGAGGGAAAAAATCATTAAATTTAGCATTAAGGAAGGCGTCAGTGGCCTTGAAGAGATCAGCTTCAGCTAAGTAATAACAGTAGCCCAATTTCAAGAACCAGAAAAATGAAGAGGAAAGGAGACAAAATAGAAACAATGAATATAGGAAACTTTTTCTAAGAGTTTTGTCTTTCAAAGGAAGAAGACCTCTAAAACTAAAGCTTAAAGAAATGGTATAGAAGAGGGCTTCTTTATTTAATTTTTGATTTTTTATAATGGGAGTCAGGGTGGGAATGCTTATAGATAGCTGGGAAGAAGTAAATGGATAAGGTAAAGTTGTAAAAAGAAAGGTTATCATTCCTCAGCTCCAAAAATTTCAGTGACTACCCATTATTTCTTAGATTCCTTCCAATTCTAAGTCTAGGGTTGGCATTTGAGTCCTTTCACAATGTGTTTCCTTCCCACCTTTTAGAATTATTTCACATTCTAATCTCTCACTCATTTTGGCTATTCTATATTCCTCATTGTTTTCTTATCCTTTTCTACCTTCACAGATTTATTCATATCCTTCATTCTAAGAATCTTCTCTTTGCCTTCAAAACCATGAAACTTTTTCTTCAATATTCCATGTCCCTCCCTGGAATCACTCTCAAGTGAATGTAATATTTTCCTCAAATTTTTCATTGTCTTTTACTTGAAGTTTAACATTTTTCTCTCCTTTAGACTTTAGAATATAAATGAATCTTTGATTTCATCAAGGTGGGAAATCTGTCCAGTGATGCACAATCTATCTGTGTTTTTGTGATATGCACAATTGTTATCCAAATACCATTTTACTTTCTCCTTGCCTCATTTTTATTTATACATGTTTTTCCACCCAATAAATTTCCTCCGTAATGAATTAGGCACCTTGAAATAGGGTCTTTGTTCTATTTTTTTTTGGTTCTCTAGCACCAACCACAATATTCTGTACAATATAAGTTATTAATAGATGTGTTTTGAATTGAATTAAATATGCTTTTCTTGGAGATCCACATGGTTAGCTGGTCAAACATAGTTCTTGCTCCCTCAGGGATTATAATCTTAAAATATCAGTAAATGGAATTTTTAAAAATGTATTTATTTTCATCAATATGTACATGCATATTTCCAAGTTACAAAATTTCCTTCCACCTACCTTCTCACCATCCTCCCCTCAGCAGGGAACAATCAGGTTCAAATTTTACATACATGTCTTATTAAACATGTTTACAGATTAGTAATTTTTGACATGAGGAATTAGGATTAAGAGAAAGAGGTACATAAGAGATCATTTTAACAAAGTGTTGATAATATTTGGAAGGGTTGTTTTTATTTTTTCTGTGTGTTTTGTTTTGTTTTTTTTTTCTTCCTCTGGTTGGGGTTAATATAGTCCATAAACAGTCAAATGTAGTTGTCCTAGTTCTCTGGACTGCCAAGAGTTGCTGCTTCCACCCAAGTTGTGCAGTTAATAATATTGTTGTTGAGGTGTACATTGTTCTCTTGATTCTACTTCCTTCACTTAGCATCAGATCATATAAGTCATTCCATTCTTCTCTAGAGTAGGACCCTTTATGGCTTCTTATAGAACAATAGTATTCCATAATATTCATGAACCAAGCAACTGGAATTTGATAAATTTTTCAGATGACTTAACAAGAAGCTAAAGAAAAAACACTCTGAGCATATAAATAAATACAGAAAGTGTGTAAACTAAGTAAAAGTGAAGCAAGACCATAGTGAAGTAAAAGAAACACAGAATCATCATATATATGATTCCAGGATTTTTTTATGAGAAATAATATATACATATATGTATATTATATATATATATATATATATATATATATATACACACACACACACACACAGAGAGAGAGAGAGAGAGAGAGAGAGAGAGAGAGAGAGAGAGAGAGAGACCAACCTATCTAGTTTCCTACATTTTTGCTCATGACTTCTGTCTGGATCACTTCCTGTTATTATTTTAATAATTTTGCAGATTCTAGTGCAGCACTCAAGTTCTCCATCATTTATCTCTCTTTTTCAATTTCTCACTTACCCACAAGACTTTTCAGTCATATATAATCCCAGTGATGTCTTTTACATAATATCATCATGTAAGCACCACACTGGAGCTTACTCTCAACATGCATTTTCCAACAGGTAGAGGATGAGAAGCAATCTAGGAATTATCATGAAAACTTGCAGTCAAGAGCCACCTCTGACCCTTACAGTTTCATGACTTGGGACAAGTCATTTAACATGAAAAAATATATACCAATTAACTTTCTCAGATGATAAAATTGCAAAATAGTTGATTGACTCCATTGGCAAATAGTTTTTTCTCATGGGAAATTTCCTACACTAATGAAACCACAAGTTGACTTAAAAGGCAACCTGCCATTGTCCTATGGATCACAGATATTTTGGTTCTTCTAAGATGATGGCCTAAGTGATTCCCAGAATATAGAATCATTGGGAGATTACTGATTCTAAAACCTGGACTATTCCAAAATTTAGCAGATAAAGATTATGAAGCATAGTATGAAATGTAAATTATCTTGCTTCCCTTCTGGTTTTCAATTTTTAACCATTCATTGACCATCTGTAATGTCTATTTTAAAAATTATGAAAGAAATATGAAGGAAGATGCTATTTGCATCCATAGAAAAAACTGATAAATACAATTATGTGTAAAATAATTATACACACACTCACACTCACACACACACACACACACACACACATTTCTGTCTGTCATTTTTAGAGGACGACATGGGTGTCAAGGATAGAAAAAAGGAAAAAGAATTTACAGGGTAATTTTATTATATATTTAAAAAGAATATTAGATTTGCAGTTTCATGTGCAATCAACTATTTTATTATGTTATATAAATGATTGTTTTGTTTAAAAATTGTTTAAAAATATTGGGGCAGCTAGGTGGAATAGTGGATAAAGCACCGGCCCTGGAGTCAGGAGTACCTGGGTTCAAATCCAGTCTCAGACACTTAATAATTACCTAGCCATGTGGCCTTGGGCAAGCCACTTAACCCCATTGCCTTGAAAAATCTAAAAAAATGCAATAATGAACCAATTCAATGGGCATTGTTATACATGCCAAAATTTTAGAAATATTCATTCTTCATTTACTTGGTTCTTCTTCTAGGAATTGTTATAGCAATGTTTTAGAATGGCAAGCTTTTAACCTGTGATATCTCAGAATAAGAAGAATTAAGCACAATCTTCTCTAAAAACAAGATCATCTTGAGAACCTCATCATCAACATTGAACTGTTGAGGAAAAAATACAAAACAGTACACAAATTACATCATTTGATTCTCACAACATCCCTGTTACACAGCTATTAAATAATAATTAACAACATTCTACAGGTAAGCAAACTGATGTTAAACTAAGGTGAAAGAGAAGACATGACTTGGCCAGGACCTCAGACTTCTATGGTAGAATTATTCTATGAGTTCAAGGCTGTGATCTCAATGGTGATTTGGCTAGAGCTGATTCCAAACAATTTGGAAGATTTCAGTCTCAGTCAAACGTGGCCAGTGCTGCATCATTTGCCTTCTTGAGCCAGCACCTGGAGAGCTAAAAATTCTTACCCTTATGAAGTACTTAATATATAGCTACAAATTAATTACATTAGAAATGGTACTAATTGTTCCATTAGCTCCAAACCAATCCCCAGTCTAAATCCTTACATTACTTAAAGCATAACTGCTAAAATAGTTCTTAAATTATTTAAGCAGTTGATAAAAATATATTCTGAATTATGTATGCATATAAATAATGACTCAGCTGCTGTCGAATTTTCAGAAATTGAATTGAATTATGAGGGATGTGTATGCGTGTATGAAAATGTGCTTTAAACAAATTGCTCAGCAGCAAACACCACAGTAACTGTAATTCTTAGCAACATGAATAAAGGGAGGTCAGGACAAATTTTCATCCCACTGGTCCCCTGTCAGGATGACGAAAAAAAAGCTCTTCTGTCTCTCTTCTCCCTTTCCCCTGAACAGCTTGACTAGCATGCCAGCAGATAATCCTGTTCAAAGTTAATGTTCAATAACGTGATTGAGGAAAACTGACTTAAGAGGCTTTCATTTGAGTTAGGACATATTGAAACCATATTAAAAGACATTCTCTATGAAGATGGTTATCTGAACATAATGTTTAAAGGACCTGGAGGGGAAGGAGACATATACACATACATTCACACACACACACACACACACACACACACACACACACACACACACACACGAGGTAGGGGATTGATTGTCAAATTTTGAGAAACTGTTTTCACTAGAAAGCTATATTTTTGCTAAAAAGCCCTAGAAAAATGATAATCTGAGAAAAGATTGTCCTTCAGTATCTAAGGTATGTTAACTGCAAACCCACCTCTCAAACCATAAAGTGAAACTCATGTGAGTAACCATCTGGGATCTAGGGATGGAAGAAGGCGACACTTTCTTCTTTCCTATGCCCTACCTGACCAAGGACTTTTACAAATGAATAAAAGACATTTCTTTGAGAAGCAATAACAACTGTCTCCTAATATCTCCTGAACTACTGTCTCAAATTGTTATTTAATCACTGTGAAGCTATTTAACTTCTCAAGTATATATCGACTGTTAACTAGAATTTGTTAAAAATCACTTAACTAAAAGTGTTCTCACTTTGATTTTACTATAAACTCAGACTTAATGGTGACAGATCACAACAATAAAAATGATGATGATGATAAATAACAGCTAGCACTCATATAGAATTTTAAGTTTATTAAAAGTCTTTACATGTGTGCTTTACAACAATATTTAGATATTAACATTATCCTCATTTTATAAAGAAACTGAGACTTAAACAACTTGTCAAGGGTCACCTGATGTCCCCTCTGGCTATATTATAAGGGCTTCAAGGACAGGAACCATTTCATTTTTGTATCTATATTCCCTAGACACATAGTAGGTATGTAATAAATGTTTGATGATTAAATAATTAATTGGTTTATTGGGGAAAAAAGTAAATAAAAAGATCATTTTCCCTACTTTGCCAATAGCTGTTGAATTTTTATACCTTGCAGAGTTCAGTTGGGAATTAGATTACTTTTACTAAATCAAAATTTTCACCATACCCTCTCACATACTAAAAGAAAAAAGTGAAGTTTCTCTCTTTCTCTCAAGATACATATATATATAATATAAAATATAATATGTAGTATATACATACATAAACATATATGTATATATACATATATATGTATGTATATTTCAAAGTATTCAAAGGCATATTGGTTTCTATTCTCTCTCTCTCTCTGGATTGCTGACTAATCAACCTGGAACATCACTTTATCATGCTAATGATTTTCTTCCATTAGCAAATTTCATTGGAGATGATCATGCCTCATCTGCTTCCTGGCTCTACTTCAGACTCTCTGAGTTTCATCATCATACTCCTCTCAGGTAAGTTCTCCCCCCATGCCAACAACCTTTTCAGTTTTATTTTATGTGTAAAACTAATGTAAGCTCCTTAAAGCAAGGATTGTCTTTCTTTTTGTTCTTACTTCTGTCTTTAGCATTTACCACAATGTCTGGAAAAGATTTTTAATAAACATTAAGTATCCTTCGTTTTCTTTCTTGAGAAAGTCACAATTAGACACTTCTGCATTGTTGTTGTTCAGTTATGTCTGACTCTTTATTACTGCATTTGGAGTTTTCTTGGCAAAGATAATGGAGTGCTTTGCCCTTTCCTTTGCCAGGTCATTTTACAGATGAGGAACAGAGGTAAATAGGGCTGTGACTTACCCAGTGTCACACAGATATTAAGTGCCTGAGCCAGTTTTGAACTCAGCAAGATGAATCTTCTGGACTCAAGGTCCATCAAGCTGACTCAATATGTACCTCCCCATACTGTATGTCGAAATTACAGTTTTTGCAGTACCACTTTTTGGTAGACTTGTATACTTTAAAATAAGAGATTCAAATTTTCATTTCAGAGAGCTTATTTTTACTGTTTATAATAAAGTAGACATTCATGCAAAAACATATGATATATAATATTGTTTTTTCATCCTTCACTTCAGAGGACTGATGATATATTCCAAGAATTTGTGTTGATTTGTGCATAAATTGGATGCAAATGAGGCAAAATTGCGCAACATCATCAGTCTCACTTTCTCTTTCAGTCATCAAAATCGAACTGTGAAAAAAAATCAAGATTTTAGACAATGGCCCTTATGCAGAGGATGGCTTTGATGTCTTTGATGTCTGGCCAGCCTCTAAGCACTCCATAGCAACTACTTCCAACACCTTCATGGATAGTGGAACAAATTGTTTTCATCTTCCCATTTCACCAAAGAAAGTCCTCACATGCTTGAGGTAAAAATTCCAATAATCACTGGTGGGTTTGAGGCTTGTCAACTATCCTCGACAATAGTTTAGTCCACTTGCCAAGACAGTTTTCCTGGTATATGGCCACTTTTCTGGCCTTAGCTTCGTGCAGTTACCTGGATGAGAGGTGAACATCAAGGTGTGTGAGTAGCCCTGATAACAGCTTAACAAATCCTCAACCAGCGGTGCTATTCTCCCTGAACATTCCAAACAATTCAGAATATAATATATAGATATAGAATCTTAGTGGTACTCTTTTTTCCCCATAGGACAATTGTCATTTTGTGAGATTGGAGCCTGTCAATTGTGTGACACTGAAGTCATCTACTTTATTCAATAGCTTTGCTATATTATGTAGTCATGGGTGAGATTCTGTGTTAAGCATTCTCTACTGTAATCCCTCTAGGATACCAACCCTTAGATACTGACTTCAAATATCTTTAATGATTTCTTTAAAGAGCAATAAAAACCAAACTGCTAAAAATCAGCTAACTTTATCAGTCCAGCTCATGAATGGGTGGTGTAAGCATTTAAGAAGCCTTAACATCAATCTTTCATAGCTAAATTTATAATGCAGCCATATTATGAATTTCTTTAACTTGGATCCTAGAGCCCCCAGGCACTGTTTTGCAAGGAGTTCCTATGACACACATACATTAAACTGAAGAGCAGGGAAATGCAATTCTCCCAGGGGCTGGTATTCATCCACTTTGATTATTCTGCATAGTGATCCAGGTTCGACTGACAGGTCATTATTTGATGAATGTAGAGGTACAGTGGAATAGAAGGACAATTGTCTCAATCACACAGATCCAAATGGGCGGGGGGGACGTTTGAAAAGTCAATGCAAAAGTTAGTATTAGTTTTAGTCTTGTTCAGTATCCATTCTGCATCTTTCAAAAAAAGAATTCATTTTGAGTGAGTTTATGACTTTTTTCATTGGGAGAGAGAATGGATGAATCAATCAAAATGGTGAAATTTCTAAGAAAAAATATGTCATCACTAAGTGCTAGTGATTTTTATTTTGTTTTTGAGAACAATAATAATAATTTATTGATTTCCATAAATTTTTCTAAACAAGTTTTTAAATATGTAAAATCATCTATTAGGTATCCAAAGCCTTTCATAACATTACTCCTTCATATCTTACTTTCTGCAATGTGCTCTGGGATCCAGTGATGCCAGCCTCCATAATGTTTCTCTACAAGACATCCTATCTCCAGACTGAGCATCTTCAGTGACTGCCAAGGGTTCTTGGAATTTTTTCCATCCTCCTGGTTTCCTCTGTTTCATTGAAGTCCCAGCTCAATATCCCACCCTTAACAAAAATCTTTCTTGATGCCCTTTAATGCTAGTACCTTCCTTCTGTTGATGATGTCCAAGATATTCTCTTTTTATCTTGTATCTACAAAGTTGTTTGTCCATAAGCTTCCCCATAAGACAGGGAATTCCCTGAGAGTAGGGAGTTTGTTGATTTAGCTTTTTAACCTTTCTTCATATCTCCTTTGCTTAGCATTGTGTTTAACATGCTGTTGCTATTTTTGTTGTTGTTTGATCATGCAGTCATGTCCAACTCAGTTTTCTTGGCAAAGACACTGGAATGGTGTATCATTTTCTTCCCTTTACAGATAAGGAACAGAGATTAAGTGACCTACCTGCCCAGGGTCATAGCTTATAAGTGTCCATCTAGATTTGAACTCATATATTCCTGACTTGGGCCCCATGCTACCTAAATGACTTACCTTGGTATAGTGTAGGCACTTAATAAATAACTTTATAATAAATAACTGACTGGAAATATATTAGGAGAGGGGGCAGAAAAAGAGTACAATATGGCATAGTAAATAAAAAGCTACCCTCAGATCCAGACCAGCCCTGGTTCAAATAATGCCTCTGACACATGTTTACACATCATTTAACCTACCAGTTTTGCTCAGCAATGTCACATTCAAAAGAGGGGAGCAAATGGGAGGCATTTAATATATACATATAAGGATCACTCCTTATATATTCTATTATGTTTTTATCTATTTTGTTAAATATTTCCTAATTACATTTTTTTAAGGTTTTTTGAAAGGCAAATGGGTTTAAGTGGCTTGCCTAAGGCCACAGAGCTAGGTGATTTTTAAGTGTCTGAGACTGGATTTAACCCAGGTACTCCTGACTCCAGGGCAAGTGCTTTATCCACTGCACCACCTAGCCACCCCTCCTAATTACATTTTACTCAACTTAGAGTTATTCTTGGGGGTGCCAATAGTTGCAATACTACACAGGGCTTGTGTTTGACACCTGACTATAAGTTGAATGGAAAGTGCCTACTACCTACATTAGAGGAGGTTTCCTCACTTGGGAGTTCCATATGATGAAGAATAAAGGATATTTCTCTCAGAATACATTTTGGAAATTACTTCAGTTCTTTTGGTTCAAAGTCTTCAGTATGATACTAACAATCCTTTCCTTTTTTTCTTTCTACTATTAATAGGAAAATAAAATCACCCCCCGAAAATGGACAACAAAGGAAATAACTTAGACTAGGAAAAGAAGACTGAAGAATTCACAAATTAAAAACTATTCAAACAATTTTATTAGTTGTATCATTCATGTATATAGATAATTTATGCCCAATTATTGATTATCATGTTTTCATATATATAATTATATAACACATAATCAATTTTATTTATTCAAAATCTTGCTATGTAATACACATAAAATTATTGATTATTCCTCTTATATATGTATGTAATATATAGACAGCTCTTGATTATTCATAATCTTATTATCAGTTGTGAATTATCCATGTACATTTTCCAAAAATATACAAGCACTGCAAAAAGATCTAAGACATGTTTTTTTCAGCTCTTGTCTCACAGGAGTATGCTGAATGGAGTGACATGGTCAAGTTTATATTTCAAGAATATTAATTTGACAGTTGAGTGGAATTCATTAAAGCTTATTTCCATAACACACCAAACACTCAAATAAAAAAAGAAAAATTTCAGGTTAAGAATTCAGATGTTTGGGGTAACTAGGTGGCCTAGTGAATAGTGCACTAGTCCTGGAGTCAGGAGGACCTGAGTTCAAATACAGCCTCAGACACTTTATACTGACTTAGCTGTATGAACCTGGGCAAGTCATACAATCCCATTACCTTGCCAAAAAAAATTTAGATGTTTTCAAATGTTTAAATGCTTGAAATAGAAATAGGGGACATAACTTCTTGGTGTTCTTTCTGAAATATCACCAAATTTTTCACCTGTTATATAACAATCAATTAATTTGTATATATTCCTTACTTCTGTAAAGAAGATATATACTGGGTTTGGAATCTGTAAAGACTAAAATAAAGCACTGAAATTTCTTAATAAAACTGTGAAGGTACAGTTTTATGAATTTGGAAAATATATAATAGAATGTCAGTATACTCAATTTATTAATATATCTGTTCCTTCAAGAATTGATCTCTCAAAAATGGTTCCCTATCCTTCAAATCTGCATAAGAATCACTTTTTTGTTGTTTAGTTGGTGTTTTAAGTCTATCTGATTTTTCATGACCCCTTTTAATGTTTTCTTGACCAAGATATTAGAGTGCTTTGCAATTCCCCTCTCCATCTCATTTTAAAGATGAAATAACTGAGGCAAACAGTATTAAATGAATTGTCCGTGGTCACATAAATTAGAAAGTATCCAAGACCAGATTCGAACTTAGGAAGATGATCCTTCCTGACTCCAGGCCTGGCGCTCTATCCACTAGGCCACCTAACTGCCCGTAGAAACCACTGCCTCCTCAAAATTACTGTCAGTTCTGATTGTTCATAAGTCTGGGAGCAGAGATCAAGTGAATTAACTACTGTTGTTACCATGATCCTTTTTGTATTAAGAACTAAATGTTTGCCCCTGCAGAAAGGAACATGGATCCAGCTATTCACTAAGATTCATTAGTAACCAGCTAATGTCTTAGAGCTCAGATTGACCTTTTGTAGGTGTCTCATAATTAGTCAGGAAAACATACTAGTTAATAAGAGAGAAAACTAGACCTCTCAAAAAAATAATCTTTTTAGTCAAAAATCTCAGAAAACAGATGCTATTTTTTCTGAGTTGCCCATGATACAGTATTAATTAACAAGCATAGCTTAAATATATATATATATATATATATATATATATATATAATATTTTATGAACACTTTCCTCAGAACCAACTTGTGAGATAGTTAAATACAAACAGTATTGTGACATTTTGTAGATAAGGAAACTGAGTGGTGTTAATGATGTCAAATCTGCACTTTCAAGGCTAATGAGGGAGACTATGCACAAACAACTCTGTACACTAAAGATATATAGGTTATCTTGGAAATAATCAGTCGGGGGAGGCATTAACCTTAACAGGAGATGCAAAGAGTTCTTGAAGGAGGTGGGATTTTTAGCTGGGACTTGCAAGATTCCAGTTGGTAGAAATGAAAAGGGAGAGCCAAAATAAATGGTGGGCTCAGAGAGATTTCATTTCTTATAAAAGTAATAGCAAATAGAGCAAGGTCAAGGGATTATTAAGAATGAAGTAGGGAATGGAGAAAAGGCAAAGTATGAGTACTAAGAAGTATTGTACAGTTTAAAATGTCAAAGAGAGGATTTTAGATTTGATTCTGGAGTCAATAGAGTATTAAAGGAGTTTGCTGAATGAAGTGATATGATCAAACTTGTATTTCAAGAATATTAATTTGACAGTTGAGTGCAGGGATGGAGTAAATACAGAGATTCAATGGTAAAAAAAAAAGTGATGAAAACTTGTACCAGGGTTGTAGAAGTTTCAGAATAGAGAAAGTGACAAAAATGAGACATATAATAAAAATAAATCAACAGGGCTTGGCAACAGTTTGGATCTGAGGGGTGAGAGAAAGTGTGAGGAGTCAAGGCAGTCATCTGATATTGGAAGGATCATCATAAGGAACATAAATTGTATTTCTTATATTTGGCTCCTTTGAGCAGAGCTAGGAGCAGAGATTGTAAAGAGATTAGTTTCATTTTGATGTCAGAAAAATCATCCTAATAACTAAAGTGCAACAAGCTTCTTCAGGAGAAAGGAAGTCTTCTCTATTTCAAAAACTCAACAACCATCTGTTGAACATGATATAGAGGAAAATTTTAGTTTTAGGTATAGATTGGAATTTATGACCATTGGCATTCCTTTAACTCAAATTCAGTGACTATGCTATAATCCTCAAGTGCTTTGTTCTTTTATTTGCAGAAGATAAAAAGTCAGGAAAAAGGGATTTTTTTTTTCAAACAAAACTTGTTTTTTTATGCTGCAATGTATTCAAGCGATTTGTCTAGAATAGCTGAGAAAATGTTGAGTGTTCCATGATACTCAAGATCTGCTGAAGGATAGAGTTGTCTGTCCTGACAGTCACTGGGCAGTTCATCTGACAAGATGCTTCCCTTTTCATTGACAACAGCACACAAATACTCAAGGCTTGAATGAAAACTCATATAATGTATACTATGATATTGAGGGTTAGAATATCTGTTTCTAGGTGACCAAGCAACAAAGCAATGTATTAACATGAAAATTAATAGACTTTAAATCGCAAAGGAAGACAAAAGGTGAGGTGATCTCGACTGAAGTGAAGAGGCTATTGATTTGGATTTGTAATCTAGAGAAAGTGAGGGAATAAATTCAGGGAGAATTTTGCTGCAGCTGGGAAGAGAAAGAAGTTCATAGGTATTCTATTGGCATCATATAATTAATGAGATTTATAGCTGCAAGCAAACACAAACACACACACACACACACACACACACACACACACACACACACACACACACACAAAATGGACCCAAGGGAGTTATATTAATAAGCAAGGCTCTAGAATGCTGGAAGCAGCCAATAAGTTCCTTTTTATTGAGCCTGCTCAACTGCCATGATCTCCCATGATTACTGCACCATGGTGGGGGGAAAAAAACAACAGCTCAGCAATAGAATCTTCACACTCAACAAGACCTGCTCAGCAGCTATCCTCCAAGGAAATGGCTGCATTGCACTGGCACTAGTAAATTCTCAGAATAGCATAGTTTTCCATCGCCTTCTGGTCAGAAGGAAACCATGTGTTCTACCATGGACAACTCCCCTGGGGACTCTTTAGCAGGGAAACTAACAGTAATCCACATTGGCAGCCTGGACCTCCAATAAATCAGTAATTACACCAAATGAGAATCATTTTTGCTAGACTTTAACTCAAGCAGATTAGCATTGTAGTTAAAAGAGATTCCTTTAAGATGGATAGGACAATGGGGGGGGGGGGTCAAGTGTCCTGGCAGTAGACCTTTATTGAGTGTCCAGAGAACTTTCAGTTCATTTCCTTAAAAGTTTTCATTATTTTCTATCATTAGCCTATATGTAGACATGTATATTTATAAATTTCTGTGGTTCACTTTATAAAGTCTGGTCCCAAACCTATCGATTTTCCATGATTCAACAAAAGAGGTCACCTCTTCAATTAGAATACAATGGTGAAAATGAAGGCAATCTCCTTGTTTCCATCTTATAAGACATCCTTATCTGGCAGCTCCAGTGATGTGATGGGAAGTTGATTTGCAATTCTGATTTAGCAATTTTTGATCACAAGAGACAATATGAGTGTAGGTTTGTGCTTATAGTCTTGGGGACATTACAGAAATTTAGCTCCAGTAATGTGTGGGAATTATTCAAACAGAAACAGACTTTTAACTCTGTGGTATATCCTACTTAAGTTTGCACAACCTGAACCCTAATGTAAATGAAAACTCCTCCAGTCATTCTCTGGAAACTACAGTTTAGTAAGGGCAATCATTCCAATTTTGTGGCTACTCTGGAGTGTGGTCAGAAAGCAAAAATAGGGACCCAGATTTTTTACATACTTCCCAGTGTACAACTTCTTCTTTCAGAACATAAAGGTCATATTCCTAAAACAAAAGTATTATTACTTGCAAGATAGTTTATGCAAAAAAAAAATCTGTTTTCACCTCCCTAATTTTTCATTCACAGTTTCATCCGTCTTGCAACTTGCCCATAACATTGTTTTCCTTTTTTCATACTGAAAAAATAAGAATAAAATAAACACTCATATTAGTAAAAAGAGGCAATATTTCTGCTCCATAGCAGAAAAAGTTCTAACTGATTCCTTATTAGGCATTTTTCAGGAAGCTAGAAATGATAAAAATCAATCTACTAATATTATGAATATATATATATGAATATATATATATATATGGCAATAAACCCAGAAAACATTTCTTTCTGTAATTGTCATTATTGTTCCAGCTGTGTCTGACTCCTCAGGAACCCTTCTGAAGTTCTCTTGGCAAAGGTCATAGAATGACTTGCCATTTCCTCCAGCTCATTTTCTGGATGAGGAAACTAATGATATTTGTCCTTCTTTCTTGAAGAAGACCATGACATCAGGGGAGGTGATGCCATGACAAGCACATGAATTGGATTGAGTGAGGGGGTGTTGTCAATAAGCTCACTTTCTCCTCCAGAGTCACCTGGGTCTGATGGATCCATACAAATCAGGATAACTGGGGATGACCCTGAATATGAGGCAGATTTAAGTGACTTGCCCAAGGTCACCCAGCTACTAAGTGTCTCAAGTGTCTGAAGCTGGCTTTGAGGTCCCATCCTCCTGAATTCAAGACCAGTGCTCCCTCTACCATGCTACATAGTTGTCCTAGATGAGGAATTGTGGTTTGTCCAGGGTCATACAACCTGTAAGTATCTGAGTCTGAATTTGAATTCAGGTCTTTCTAACTCCAAATCCAGAGTCCACTATCTACCTAGTTGCCTATCTGTAATATGAAGTATAATATGTAAGTGGTTGTTTTGGATTAGTTTCAAGATGCTTAGAGCCAAATTAGGAAATAGCTTTGACAGACTATTCTTATCCATCCCCTCTCACAAACCCCACCCCCTTCTCTCTCTCTCTCTCTCCCTCTCTCCCCTCACTGATATAAGGATGAATTGGGAAGTCAGATTAATTTTTTTAACCCTGTATCCTTTGGACTGTCAGACTCAATTGTAGCAATTGGAATGGGGGAAGGCAACTTTTCCTCCCTCTATCCCTCTAGTGGAAATGGAACACCCCTAGGCAATATGGCAACTACCTATGCTTGCCCTGGTGGTCTGAGAGGATTACTCAAGGATCTTTAATTCCTAAATATCTTCTGTTGATCTGGGTTCTTTCTGAGCACAGGTCAGAGACTAAAATTACTAAGAGTAGTCCTTCCATGGATATTCACCAGAAGCCAAGAAAATGTGAGTTTCTGAGGTTGACTATGTTTATACCTTCTTCTTCCTCATATACTCTGTGAAATATATCCTCTGACTCTTCCTCACACATAAGACTCCATCCCTCATCTCTGGGAACTGTCACTGGCTGTCCCACAAGCCTGGAACTCTAATTTTTCTCAGTTTAGTCACCTGTCTTCCTTCATCTCAACTAAAATTAATCATTAGATTGTGAGCTCTTTGAGGGTAGAGATTGTCTTTGATATTTCTTTGGATTATCGGTGCTTACCATAGTAACTGGTACATAAAAGACACCTAATACTTACTAACTCAAATCTCACTTTCTCTAAGCCCTTCTTGATCCTCCTTAATATAAAACCTTTCCTCTCAGATTATCTCCAATTTGTCATATTATATATATATATATATATATATATATATATATATATATATATATATCTTATTTGTATATAGTTGTTTTCATTTTGTCTCCCCCATTCAGATTGTGAACTCCTTGAAACAATGGTCTGGTTTTGGTTGTTTTTGCCTTTCTTTGTATATCCAGTATTTATTATTGTAATGCTGGGTACATAATAGACATTTAACGAATTCTTGTTAATTTAACTTGATTTTAGGGCAATGATCTCCTACACAGAGACAAGGAAGTTCAATAGATTTAACTCTCAAAGTCAATTTTTAAGTCCAAATCATGAGGTAGATAAGGGAAAGAGGTAAAGGCAAAGATAGCCAGATCTTGCCAACTTTGTTATTGCCATGAGTAGCTAAGGCAGTCAAAAGGAGTTGGTGTATATTTATAACTTAACCTTCTCAGAAGAATCGTTGAGCTGGTTGAATGCTTTATCCTTTGGTATTTGTTCATGGACTCTTCTACAATCCTTTATGTCATACTTTTTCTGTAATGAGGGAAACAAAGGTAGTCCCTGCCATACATGATACTGGTATTATATCTTGGAATTGAAGACTTTTTATCTACTTGTGGATGCCTAGATCCAATTAACACTTAGATTTATGTTAGAGATTTCTCAAAGTAAAAATAAGGAAAGTATCCACATATGAGAGAAGGCAAGAACCAAAGGGAGAGGTCAGGTACAATCATATTCAATCCCTATGAACGCAGTTCTTGAGGGGTTTCTAGGCTATTTGTAACATATGCATGATGCTTACAAACTGGCAAGTTCTAAATTTATGGTTCCTGAAAGGCAGATGAAGACAAAATGGACTGTCCCACTATGTAGAGCATTGCATTAGACCAATATGAAAATTAAACTTCAAATTCTGGGACCCAAGGAAACTCTCATTTTGCCTCAGCAACTGAGAGCACTGGCTAGGTATTAATCACATGGTCTTAAGGAGAATCAGGTGTCAACAGGATAAAAAGGAATTTGTTTTCTCCAATCGAGTAACTTCAACATGTACCTTTTGCCTTCATACTGGTACCTTTCAAGGAAATGTTCTGAAACTAAGTTCTGAATTATTAACAAGCTTAACATTCAAACAACCTCTTAATGTTGATTTATTTGAAAGTGGGAAAGATCAATTTTCTGTTTCTAATTTTTAATTGAGTCTAATGACCAGAAATGACCTAGAAGCCTTTCAGCCTCAGAGGAAAAGCATTGAGTGTATCTGGAGAATGAGATTCTTTCCTTTGCATGAATATTTTTCATTTCAGACACTGTCCCTGAATCTGCCAACATGACAATGCTCTTCAATAATAAAAAAGACATGTTTGAGGGGTTTTGTAAAGATGACATCTGTCTGAATAACACTCACCCAGCAACACCATGAATTGTCAATCACAGCTTACCTGTGATTTACATTCCCTCTTAACCAATAAAAAGTAAGTAAGAATTAAGAAAATAAAATCAATTACATTAGTAAAAATTAATACTTTTCCCTTATTCTTGGTGCTAAAAACATTTCTCTGTGGAAGCATTCATCAAAAATAAAACTTTTCAAGGTTAATTATTGAATTAATTTATGCCCGGCACAAGAAACCTGGCCTTTAACACAAACACAAAACTTTGAAATACAGAGTACTTTAAATCTACAAAAACAATATATCTCACATCATTTGTTATAGAGACTAGATTTTGAGATATACTCAGTACAGAAATCAAAATATTCCCTAATTTATCTACTTAATTCACCCTTCAGAAAAAAGTCTACTTGAATTATTGATGCATAGAAAGCCCGGTGATTGAAAGTGGATGAACCATTTTTCACTCCCCTCCAGGTGGGTAGAGCTAGAAATTATTTCTCATCATTAAGTTGAAAAAAAAAACATTTTACTTTTAGCTGGCATGACAGTGACACAAGATCTCTCCGAGACTATTTCAGAGGCATCTGGAAATTGAAAACCTTTCAGCATAAGAAACAAGAGTCAATCTTTTATACCCCCATTAACATTAATGGGAGTTTTGTAGGCAAAGCTTCACACATTGAGCTAGGACTATGCCTCATTCCACATCAAATTAATAGCCAGTGTTTTGCTGCTTCCCCATGGCAACAATAAAAACACAATATAATACCACAAACACCCATTGCATATTGAGTAGGAGGGTGTGGATATTAAGGGCAAAGAAATCTTTTTTTTTTCCATTCCATCTGAAGACCTCCCATAGAGATCAATGGTAACTGTACAAAGACTCGAAACCAGATGTCACTCTGTTATCAAGAGTCATTTCTAAGAAATATGATTTTTTTTCACTTCCTCCAAGATTCCATACTTTCCTGAAGTGAAATTCAGCCCCCCTGGCAAAATCCAGAACATAATTAAATAATGGTTTTAAGGATCAAGGCACTTTAACAGTCAACCCACTTGATAGATTCTGTATTATAGAGAAATATTCTGTACCACAGCAAAAGTCGTGAAGCTATAACTGGCCTACAGTAACATAAAGCCAAGGACAAAGGAAGTATTCTATTATATTTTTGAATATGTTTCAAAAGACAACAGCAGGATTGGGGTAGTCATGACAAAAGCAGCTGCTCTGTTTATCTGTAATGTCTGCAACTTTTTCCTCCCTGAATCCAAAGTGGGAATGCTTCCTTTTCCTGATATTCATACATGATTTTTCCCCTCATAATAAAAGCAATTTGACTTTAAAATTTTTCAAATGTAAATGTCAGAATTCCAAATAACAAATATAAGTGATACCTATTAGTCGGTTCAGAAGAAATAGGTATTCATGTAAACAAGACATAACTTTTATCCCACAGGAAAGAAAGACAGTCTCTGAACTGAGGCTACAAAAGACACTTCTATAGTTCTAGAGATCATTGCAGCAAGTGTCTCTCCACCCATCCCCTTGCCTTGTCCTCATAAATATAATGGAAAAAGAATCATGATTCTCTGTAGGACATGGGTATTCATTAATGTATAAGATTGCCAGACAGAACTACATACCTTATCAATGAGACTACATTCAAATTACTAAAAACCTGTCTAAGCCCTAAATGACCAAGAAGACTCTAGCCACATAGATTTGTAACTCCAAATTCTCATGGATAAAGCTGTCCTAAGCATAGAAAGAGCTAGTATTATTTTCTTCTCATAAAACTAACCTTTAGGCTCCTGTCAGAATTTTACACTAAAGGTAACACCTTTGGTTATCTGCATAAGTTTTTGCTAAAAATAATGCCATAAAATGCCATTAAAATGCCATAAAATAATCCCATAAAATAAAGTATTTCAAAGTTGTCAAAATTATCTTGATATAAATCCTGCCTTCAATAATTATTAATTAAGTGATATTCATAAAATTAAAATAACTGAATTCTTAATTCCCCCCCCCACATAAAATGATGGCAATATTTGTATTTCTTCCTTTATAGGGTGAAACTCAAAAGAGATAGTATGTGTAAAGTGATTTTTAACCTTTAAGTGTTTGATAAATGACAGTTATTATTATAAATCAATCTCAATAAAGCACTATTTGGGTGCTCCATAATGGCATAGAATTGACTCTAGTTTTTTACATACTAAGATATGTTAAAGGAGCTCCAACTCTAACCAGTCTTACCTTGTGAGAAAGGTTTCAGATACAATCTGAGCAAAAGATCGTAAAGGATTTTCAAGAATCAGCATAGCTGTATACAAAGAACTTCATCATAAATAGAATAGTCACTGGTAAAGTGGAAGCCCATAAAGCAAATTAAAATACAAAATATGCTTTGGGTGTTTATAACTCTTTTATCTTTCCACTTCTTCAGTAATGGTGGTAAAATGATAGGTAAGTTAGTAAAGGGAACTAGCAATCATGCCATCCTGAGACCATCCATAAATAGCATATTGGATATCTATACTCTGGAGATCCTTCTCAAATGACAAAAAAATGAGTCTGTCATTGGAGGAACTGAATTACATGAATTGTATCATTCTCACTATAAATTAAATCTCAAGATAGAAACCAGATGGAAGGAAATTGCATCTAAAGGGAAAAATGGCTTTCAGGTTCTCCCTGGAGAGTCAAATAAAGAACTTAGAGTAGGTATTACCAAGAGTTCAATAAAAAACAACCTGTCATGGGAGATATGGTCAACTTATACTAAGTGCAGATAAGATAATTAAAATAAAATACCAGTTCAAGAAAATGATGAAAAATCAAACTAAATCTAGTCATTAAAGAACATTTAGGTATGAAACTAAAGAGGATTACAATATATAAAAGAGGATGCCATATATAAAATTTGGGAAAAAATATACACAGATTTTTATAAGTGTTTATAGAAGTTTTGGAAGGATACTGATAAAAAAACAAATTGGGGGCGGCTAGGTGGCATAGTGGATAAAGCACTGGCCTTGGAGTCAGGAATACCTGGGTTCAAATCCGGTCTCAGACACTTAATAATTACCTAGCTGTGTGGCCTTGGGCAAGCTACTTAACCCCATTTGCCTTGCAAAAACCTAAAAAAAAACAAATTGGGTAATTCAGCTGGTTTAGATCAAGCATTTTCAGAAGACTGTCATCTTAGAAAGACAATTTTAAGGGAATTGAAGCACAAATTTTCAAGGTAGGTAGAGAGGAAGGTAACAAATTGATGAAAATAATATTATTATCAAAAATTGTTGAAAGGATTTTAATAACCAACAAATCTATACCCATTATCAATTTATTCAAGATTTTGAGAAAATAGTTTACAAACTTATTGAAGCTATCCATACTAAGTATATTAGAAAACACTGATGGAAAATTCTTTACCTTAAAAAGGCTATATGCCAAGACCAAATTGGAGGGAGAGTTGGTGCATGATCATCTGTTTGAAGATGATGCAAACCTCTGAAACTGAGATGCAACAAACTATGAATTGATTTCTGCTGCTTGTGCTAATTTGGTCTAACAATTAGCACCAAGAAAACACCAGTGCTCCATAAGTCAGCACCTCACCATCCATATGGAGAACCATTGACTGCAACAAATGGAGAAGTTTGGAGTACTATGGACAAGTTCACTTACCTTGGCAGTGTCCTTTCCAGGGAGGTACATGCACATTGACAATGAGGTTGGCACACACATTGCCAGAACTAGCTCTGTATTTGGGAGGATCCAAAACAAAGTGCAACAGAGAAGAGATATTGGACTGACTATCAAACTGAAGGTATATAGAGCCATCGTGTTAACCTCATTGCTATATGCCAGTGGAACCTGGACAGTCTACCAGTGCCATGTCAGGAACTCAACTGCTTCCATTTAAATTGTCTTGGAAAGATTCTGAAGATCACCTGGAAGGAGAAGATACTAGACACTGAGGTCCTTTCTTGAGATAAACTGCCCAGCATTCCAACATTACTACAGAGAGTTCAACTATGATGGACTGGACACATTGTTAGAATCCAAAAAAAAAATAACCCTGTTTTATGGAAAACTCAGATATGGCAACCTCACAAGGATATCAGAAGAAATGATACCGAGATACCCTGAAGATCTTTAGAATTGATTGTACAGCATGGGAGACACAAACACAAGCCCACCCAGCATGGCATACCCTCATCAGTGAGAGTGCTGCACTCTGTGAGGAAGGCAAAATTGAAACAGCTCAAAGGAAACAGTAAGTTTAGAGTACCCACTCCAGGTGTTCACACAGACTATCTGTGCCCAACCTGTGGGAGAGCATTCTGAGCTCATATTGGTCTGATTTGTCTCAAACATAATGATGTAATTTAGTTCTTCTTCCATAAAGAAGGACAAAAACCAACCAACCAATTAGAAAGCAACATAGAGTTTTTTACAAGCAATATTCCATAGTGAATAATAAAATATGAGTTTAAATTCTACCTCAGATAATTATGTGACCTTGGAAAATTTACTTACACACCTAGACTCAGTTTCCTCACTTATAAAACTGGAATGTTAATAGTTTCTAACTCTTGGGATCATTGTGAGAATCAGGCAAAGTAATGTACATAATATGCTAAAGCTTAATATAAATGTAAGCTCTATAACACAACTAACATAAATATATAGAGAAACCATCCTTAGTTTTCGGTGGTTTTTTTCAGTTTTGAAAAACATCACTGGAGAGATTCTTTACCATAGATGTCTTTCATGCATATATCAAAACTATATAATCACCAAAAAAATTACTAGTTACTAATATCTACTAAGACATAAAATAGGGAGAAATATGCTTGTCAAATGTGTTTATTACTGTTGCTAAAAATATTCAGAATAGAGTCCAAGTGAAGAAAGGTTTCTTAAGAGATGGTGATGTCTTCAAGACTTTTCTGTTTATTACTTACTCCTAGACTTTTGGTATCAAAAAGGACCATGCCAACCAATCAAATGATTGTATGTATAAGTTGCATAATTATGTTTATTATGATAAGAGGTATGCTGTGAAAGATTTCCTTCTCAGCTATCTTTATCAGAATCATCCCAGGGTCTGATTTATAGGAAACAGGACTATTGGAGATGATCTGGCTACTGCAAGATTCTCTTGAACTTATATGGTTTTGATACCTCCTGTATCAGTGAAGCACATCATCAATTTGGGGCAAGCACTGGCATGTGCTATGTGGTCACAGAATTCCACAAAAGGGTACATCATAACCTGTCTTTCCATGGACTAATTGTCAGTACAGTCTTTCCTTTCAAACCTTCCATCTTCCAGTATGATGCAATTGGCAATAACTTTAAGATCAGGACAATGTCAACTGTCATTCATAAGACTACTGCTCTGCTATTTGTACATCTGACCTGATGCCCCCAAAACATTGATGCTTTCCAAGGCATGAGTCCCTTTCTTGGGGTGAACCAATTCAAGGTGGCCCTGACCTTCAGACAGAAAAAGAGAGAGAGAAACTCTCTCCAAGGCTCCCTCCAGCTTCTCAAGGATCAGTTAAGTTGCTCCATGGGACACCTCATGCCTGTCTCTGTCACTCCAGATTCGAGGATCTGAATCAGATTCTCTTTTGATTCACTGAGGCATCATAGATCATCCATCACCCATCCCTTCTGAACAGTGCTGGCCTATCTCTCAGGACCAACTGACCCAAGTTAAACTGCAGTTCACATGAAACCCTTTGAGAACTATTTATAGAGAAAAACATGCTGACTATATAAAACTCCTGAACACTGAAGGGCCTTCTAAGTGAGATCTAAACCTCTAAAAGGAATTTGACCTAACTAAACAAATATGAAAAACTGAGAAGATGAAGAATACCTATTGTCTACATCAGTGGAGTCAAATTCAAATAGAGACAGATCCTTGCAGGCTGTATATTGACTTAGAAAACTGCAACTTAGCATTATGTAGGTTTTATTGGGATTTTTTGTTAAACATTTCCCAAATACCATGTAATTTGGTTCATGTCATGTTTTAATACAGCTTGCAGTCAATGAGTCTAGAGCTTGATATCTTGATCCATACCATGGTATGAAATTGAATGGACAATTAAAAAATTAAATGATCATAAAACTCATACATATACTATAAATGAACAGTTAGGCCCAAGATTTACCAGGAAATAAACAATCTAGGTTGCAAAAAAGTGGCAGCTGCAAACAGTCATATTTCCATTACCTTTTAAAAAATATATTTATTTATTTATTTATTTATTTTCTCAATTATATGCAACTGTGGTGTTCAGCAATCTTTTTTTGGCAAGGTTTTGAATTTTACATTTTTCTACCTCCTTTCCTTCATTCTCTCCACCCACCCAACAAAAAGAAATTAATATAGGCTATACATGTACTGGCTTAACACAGATCCATATCAATCATGTTGCGAAAGAAGAATCAAGTCCAAATAGGAAAAAAAATTAGGAAGAAAAAACAATACTTAAGCTATCTTTTAAAAAATCAAAGAGAGCAAGTTTTTGGTCTTCACTTAAATTTTCACAGTTCCTTCTCTGTACATGAATGGTATTTTCCATTACAAGTCTTTTAGAATTGTCTTTGATTATTGTGCTGCTGAAATGAACAAGTCCAACATAGATGATCATCACCCAATGTTGCTGATAGTATGTATAACATTCTTCTGGTCCTGCTCACTTTCACTCAGCATAAGTTCATGTAGGTCTTTCCAGGTTATTCTTGAAGGCCTGTCCCTCAGGATTTCTAATAGAACAACAGTGTTCCATCATATTTCTATATAATAATTTGTTCAGTAATTCCCCAATTGAGGGACATTCTCTCAATTTACAATTTACAATTCTTAAAAAGTGCTTCTGTAAATATTTCTGTACTTGGAGCTTTTTCCCCTTTTTGTGATCTCTTTGGAAAACAACATAGTAGTAATATTGCTGGGTCAAAGTGTATGCACAATTTTTTTGCCCTTTGGATGTAATTACAAATTACTCTCTGGAATGGTTCACAACTCCACCAACAATGCATTAGTATCACAGTTTTCCTACATTTCCTCCAATATTGACTTTTTCCATGTTAGTCTTACTGGGCAATCTGATAGGTGTGAAGTGGTACCTTAGAGTTGCCTTAATTTTCATTTCTCTAATCAATATTATTTAAAACACTTTTCATAGGACTATAGATAGCTTTAATTTCTTCATCTTAGAATTACCTTCTCAATTTCCTTGACCATTTATCAATTGAAGAATGACTTCTATTCTTAAAAATTTGGCTAAATTCTCTATATACTTTAGAAATGAATCTCTTAGAGAAACACTAGTTGTAAAAATTGTTCCCCAACTTACTGCCTTCCCTTTTAATCTTGGTTGCATTGGTTTTATTTGTGCAAAAACTTTTCAATTTAATGTAATCAAAATTATCCATTTTTCATTTTATAATTTCTCTATCTTGTTTTTAGTCATAAACTTCCCTTTTCCATAGATCCAAGGGGAGATTATTCCTTATTTCCTTAATTGACTTATATATTACCTTTTATGTCTAAATTCTGTACCCATTTGACTTTATCTTGATATATATAGGATGTGAGATGTTGGTCTATGCCTAGTTTCTGCCATACTATCTTCCAGTATTCCCAGAAGTTTTTATCAGAGTGAGTTCTTTTCCCAGAAGCTATATGCTCTGGGTTTATCAAACAGCAGATTACTACATTTATTTACTACTTTTACTTTTGCATCTAATCAATTCCACTGATTTACCACTATGTTTCTTAGCCAGTACAAAACAGGTTGATGACTGATGCTTTATAATATAATTTTAGATCTGCCACCTTCCTTTGCATTTTTCTTCAGTAATTTCCTTGATATTCTTGACCTTTTGTTCTTCCATATGAATTTACTGGGGTTTTTCCCCCTAGCTTAATAAAGTAATGTTTTGGAAGTTTGGTTGATATGGCACTGAAAAAGTAATTTAATTCAGGTAGAATTATCATTTTTATTATATTAGCTCAGCCCACCCATGAGCAATTGACATTTGTCCAGTTTTTAGATCTAGGTTGCAGAAAAGTAGCAACTTCCAGCAGTCATGTTTCCATTGTATTTTCCTTATATAGATCAGAATCATTTGAATAATTAGTTCTCAGTAATCTGAATAATTATCAGTATGGATATATAATTTCTTAACATTCATATAGTATCTTGTTATTATTTTCAAAAGCTCCTTTACATACATGTGAAATCACATATCTTTATTTACACAGTAGAAAGGTGATTTCTTTTCCCAATTTAGTATGTATAATTAGTCAATAGACAGGCATTTATTAAATATTAAGGAAATTCATACATTGCATTAAATGTTGGAAATACAAATATAAGAAAAAAAGGGTGCCCTTATATTCTAAAAGAAGAAATCAATACATAAAAGGAAGATAGAGTCTGGAGGAGGGCAGTACCAGAGTTATGATGGAAAACTCTAAAATAATACTTATGAGAAATGAAGACATGACTGATTTGGATACTCTCTTTAAAAGGAAAGTCTGGAAGGAGCCATACAGAGGGAAGGGTCTGAGGAGGGGAGAATATTTCTTAGGTGTGAATTCCAGGGCTAAAGTGATCTTCCAAGAGATTTCAGGACCATGATAGAATCAAAGTATAGCCTAGTAAGAATCACAACTTCAATCTTCATCATTTGTCAATTCTTTCACAAGATCTTTCATATTTGACCCTTTCTCTTTTATACTACAAAACAACATGATTTCAGGTCACCAGCATTACCTCTCACTTGGACTATTATAATAACCTTCTAAATGGTCTTTATTCCTCAGTTCTCTTACTTTTCTAATCTACTTCCACAGAGTTGCCAAAAGGGTTTTCCTAAAATGCATTTCTGACCATAGCCTGCCTCTACTCAGCAAATTCCATTAGTTCCCTATTTATTCTGGGATCAAATAGTATTTCTATTTTATCTAATTTTAAAAATGTCTATTTTTGTGTTTTATAATATAAATAATTTTAGTATGAAATACATGTAAATATACTAAAATATTCCAAATAAGTAAATATGAGAGGGAATGTTTGATCAAAACTGTTTATTGATAGTGGTACACAATTAAAAGAAAAGTTTAGATACCACCAATAATAAGGAACAACAAAGAAAGGATGTATATGTGCATGTGTTGTCTCTGATAATCTAATGAAGATTATGAACTCTGTTTCAGAATAATATCTCTAAGTCATGAAAGAAGTGTTCAATTTAATTCAGATAGTATAATTAAAGTTCTATTTTTTCTCATACAAGTTCATGGACACACTGAAATCTATCAATAGATCATTGGGGTGCATGGACCCCAAATTATGAATCCTGCCCTAATGTGTTAACTAGGAGGTAACATTGTTAAATCTATGCTCTGGAATGAATTATAGATGAGAGGGACCTGAAGCCAGATGAATTAAGAAGTTATTACAATATTCAGTGTGAGTGATATATGAACTGCAATGGGAGTTGAAAGAACTGGAAATTTGTCATCAACAGGGAAATGGTTTGGTTAAATGCATGCAGTCTAAAGGGCACAATGTGGGAAATAAGGAAAGGCATCATAATATTTTCATAGTAGTATGAATGATAACTGTTCAATTTTAGACTCATTTTTTGTTTCTTTTGATGCTGAGACAGTGATCTGTCCATTGAAAAGGACAAGAATTTAAATATCACTGAACACCTATAATAATGCAGTGTCTATTATCTTCTCTGCCACATCCTAGAATTCCATCTGACCAGTTTGCATCAACTGTTATAAAAGTGTGAGAAACAGCTAAGGAGACTTCATTTTAAGTTTAATGATTTTCTCATCTTTCTTTGACTTATTTTTCTAATTGTCTCAATGCTACTCTCATCTATTCAAAATCAAATTATCATAATTGCCCAGGAAGTTCAATGACTAAAACTGTTTTTGGTACCACAAAACTGATTGAAATCAAGTAAGTTAGCAGGTTGTTTTTGTGTTCTTCTATGCAACTCAGAAGGAAACAAAACAAAATGAAATTCTTCTCAATTTTTTCAATAAGAATATTTTAAGTAATAGGTGAATTATTAGCTTATTTAACTGAATTGAAGAAAGGAGTTAGTTGTTATTATATCTTCACAGTTTGATTCCTATTGCCTAAAGATAAAAATTTACTTTTCTCAGTCTGACTGTGCTTTCAGGCTTATATTCCATTATTCACCTTTACAAACTTTACTGTAACCAAAATACACTTGTGCACTTTCCACCTCTCTCTTTGCACATGAAGTTCCCTCAACTAGAATTCAAATACAGCCTCGAATGCTCACTCACTCATATTTCTAGGCAATTTACTTACATATAATTTTCTGCTTTCCTTAAATATAAAATGAAGATAATAAAAGTGATGACAGTGATGCCTACCTTAGGGTCTTGGAAGGATCAAAGGAGATATTTATGAAGAATTTGGCACATAGTAGGTGCTTAAAATTATTTTTCTCCTTATTTAAAATCATATCATACTTTATGGTATATCTCAAAATGTCATGTCTTTCCTGAGTGTATCCGTGATTCCTTTAGCCAAAAATGTCTTCTAAACTCCTATAGCTCTATAATTCTAAACTTCTCTTGCATTTGTGCATCTCTTATATTTCTATATCTTCTCTTTTTCTACTAGATTGTAAATTGAAGTCAGGGGTCACACCTCACTCAATTTTGTTTGTATCAGCAGTGCTTTCCAACAAGTAGTAGCCCAGATGTGTTTGTTAGATGAATCATTGAATTTACTGCTCTTTCATTCCCCTAATTCAAAATCAGATTTCCATAAATGATATATTTATAAGAAACTTATCTTGTTTCTTGCCTTTTCGTGCCTTTTTAGCAAGATAAAATAAGTGTTATAGTGGTTAGCAAGTAACCACAATTTTTTTGGTCCTTTATTCATTTCAGACTATTGAGTTTTATATTGAGACTTTTAGAGATAATTGTGATTTTGGAACTTTGGTTAACCACTTTCTTTAAAAAATTTCACCTCCCTTTGCCAGTAAGCTGTTAACTTGTTAGTGCTAGCTACTAACTTCCTCTTCTTCATTTCTACTTTGCAGTGTATGTGACTGCCTGAATAGAGAAAATTAATCCTCATTCTTTGAAAATGAAGAGCTGGTGTGGAGGGCTACAGAGTTAATTTTTTTGAACATTCATTATAGAGGAAGCAGCTCTTATTTCTGCACAATATTTCAGCAATAACTGCTGTGAAACATTTTGTTATAAATACCATGTAGTTTTTATAGATTTGGAAATATTTAGTTCCGACGATGAGTTACCAAAATGAACTATACAAAA
Source organism: Macrotis lagotis (assembly GCF_037893015.1). Taxonomy (NCBI): domain Eukaryota; kingdom Metazoa; phylum Chordata; class Mammalia; order Peramelemorphia; family Peramelidae; genus Macrotis; species Macrotis lagotis. The sequence goes on from NC_133666.1 coordinate 379,161,108, forward strand.
AAATTAGGGGGCAGCTCGGTGGCGCAGTGGATAAAGCACCGGCCTTGGAGTTAGGAGTACCTGAGTTCAAATTCAGCCTCACACACTTAATAATTAGCTAGTCATGTGGCCTTGGGCAAGCCACTTAACCCCATTGCCTTGAAAAAAAATCTAAAAAAAAAAATGGAAGTTAGTTTGTTGTGTATTTGGTCTACACAGTTAAAGTCAGCTGCTCATCTGTTAAAAAGTAGCTGATATAAGAATGTATATTTTTAAAAAATGAAACTTCATTGCTTTGAAGTTCATATAAATATCTTGTGGCAACCTGGTTCAGTGATGGGAAAATTGGCCTTGTTGTCAGAAAGGCCTGGTTCATGTCCCACCTCTGAGAGTTATAGGCTATGTAACCTTGGGAAAGTCACTTAACTTCTCAGCTCCCCAAGGTATCACTCTATCACTAAATTTCAGAGCAGATTCATTCTCTATTAAGTCATTTATCTAGTGCAATTAAAAGAAAGAAGGAGTTGAATTGGCTAATAACCCACTGGGAAGGCAAAAGTTAGAATGATGGAATTTCAGAGCATCAGAAACCCTAAAAAATGTCATGGTACAATGGATAGATTGCTGTGTGTATCACAACTCAAATTTTCCTTCAAGACTCATAGAATATATGCCATAAAAATATGAGGACATTTTTCCCAAGTTTTTCATACTATTCAATCTTTTGAAAACTTTTAATTGACCACTGCTCAATATTTCTAATGAATTTTGTCATTCGAATGGATATGATATTGAGATTGTTAAGTACTTCTAAAAGAGAATTTAGAAAAATAAACTCTTAAAAAACTTTTTTTCTTAAAAATACTCATAGGGAATGGAGTTCTCATACTGATGGAACCACGCAAACTTTGTTGAATTAAACTACTCCAGATGTAATTTAATTTAAGCCCTTCATTTTATAGATGAGAAAATTGAAGTCCAATGTGACTTTCTCATGGAATACAATTAAGCATGACCAAAGCAGATACTAGAACTGAGGTTACTAATCAATGTTCTTTCCAAGATACCAAAATGTCTCCTTTGCTTTAATGAATAAATTAGAACATATCTTTGTACATATATATATATGCATGCTTTTTATACATATTTACATATATATTTATTTTCATTAAGCTCTAGCTGAAATTTAGCAAGCATTTTGTTCAATTATAAATGTAACCAACAAATCACAGTAGTATTAGCAATACCCATGTCTTTGTAACCAATGGAAATCACAGTTCTTTTCAAATCACATTATGGTTTATGAAAGAAAGAAGTTTTGAAACCCCTTTTTCTACCTTACTCAACCAACTTTCCATAGAAAGTAGACAGATATATATGCTATCATCAGTCTTCTAGACTGAGGAGTTCAGGTGTTTTTCCTTCAAACAATATATATTTAGATTCACTGCAACTTTCTTAAAGCCCATAAACAACCCAGAAGATGGAGTTGTGGAGAGGGCATAATTATAGAATTTGTTGGTAACCATTTGCTATATTTTGTTTATAGGCTCTATCTTCAAAAATGTTTCAGTAAGTCAGTTGTGGTAGATCACCCCTGAAATTCTTGCCATTGGGGTATCTGAAGTTTGAGCCCAGTAGTTGTGTGCTTCAGTAGAACCCAAATAAATGTACTATATCTGACACCAATATGGAGGAGGTGAAGGTTGGTTATCAGATTGCCTAAAGAGAGAGGAATTGGTTCAGGTAAGAAATAAAGCTTCAAGGAAGATCAGCAGTGAGATTTGGCCACTGAGATATGAAAATAGGTAGAAAAATAGAGAAAGAATATATAATTATAGCTCCCATTTACATAAAAAACATAAAGGTTATATACTATTTGCTTCAAAAACACCTTTTCTGCTAGAGAGGCAGTGCAAGTTATTACTTTCATTTCATAGATAAAAAAATTAAATCTAGGAAAGGGTCTGTGATTTGCCTATATTTACATAGTAAATAAATGACAAAGAACTTAAAAGCATATGGTAGCAAAGTCGTGCAGTAGATAGAGGGCTAGAGCTGGAGACAGGAAAAATTAACTTTTTGAGTTCAGATCTGGTCTCAGACATTTACTTAGCTGCATGACCCTGAGTAAGTCACTTAACCTTGCTTGCTTCAGTTTCCTTATCTGTAAAATGAGGTAGAGAGGAAATGATGGGATTTTTGCAGAGACAAACTCCAAATAGGGTCATGAAGAGTTGTACACTACTGGACACTATTGACCACTGCACAATATTTCAATGAATTTTTTCATTCCATTGGATAGGATATTGAGGTTTTTAAGTATGTCTGAAATAGAATCTAGAAAAATAAACTCTTCCAAAACTTTTTTTTTCTTAAAAAGACTCATAGGGAATAGAGTTCTCATACTGATGGAACTGCACAACCTTTGTTGAATTAAACTACTCCAGATATAATTTAAGCCCTTCATTTTATAGATGACTTTGCTCTTCTATATATAGTTCATATATATATACATATATACATATATATATATATATATATATATATATATATATATCCATGATTCAAACACTAATCTAAAAAAGTATTTCGATGTCTTCAAGATAAAGAATGGAGCTGTGGATGGTTGCAAAATAAATAAATAAATAAACAAATAAATAAATGAGTGAGTGAGTGAATGAATGAATGAAGAGAAAAAATTTTTAATGCTTATTTCCTTAATAAACCTCAACCCAATATTACTGAAACTAAATTTGAAATATTACTAAAATTAATTGATGCCAGAAATAGGAAAAATATGACTAGCTGTAATAACCTAGAAATGGATTTATTAAATTTGTTTATGAAGTATTGATTAAACACCTACTGTGACTCAGGCATTGTTTTAAATGGTTCACAAATATTATCTCATATGATCCTCAGAAGAACCCTGGGAGGTTATTATCCCCTTCTTGCAATTGAAGAAACTAAGGCAAACAGGAGTTAAAAGGCTTATCCAGGATCATATAGCTAGCAATCTGATTTCAAGTCTTCCTGACTCCATATTCACCATTCAATGTATTTTCAATCTAACTGCTGCTAGCTTGGTCACCCATATAATCACACTGAGATAAAAATTCTTCAGTAATGGACCAGGCTTATACAGATTACAGAGGAAGGAGACCTCATACTGCCTCTCTTAGCTCTTTGATGAAATAAGATTGAAGAATAGAGGTTGACTAGGACAAATCACCAAGAAAGTTCTTCCAAGTCTAAGGTATTAATGTAGTATCAAATTTAAAATATGATGCCTAAAGGGGTCTACCTGAGGTTAACAGAGGGCCATCTGAGATTTCATCTAAGACACTTAAAAAGATCCAAGATCCATACAGTTTGAGGCCACAGGGAGGAAGAGAGTATAAAGCATTTTGAAGGGAAAAAAAGATCATTGAAAACAAAGCAAATAGGAGAATCCAGCAATTAACAAGTATTGATTAATGGCCTGCTCTATGCTAAGGAAATGTTCCAGGTGCTAGGGATGCAATGACAAATATGGAAATAATTCCTTGGCCTAAACCCCTTTATAATCAAGCCCAGGGAGATAAAAAAGGACATAACATATTCCAGGATTGTGGGTCATCGAGCAGAGGGGCAGACTATGTACTGTGTATGAGGAACAGCAAGGCCAGTTTGGCTCTGGCTCCATCTTTGGAGAAGGAAGCAATGTGTAATAAAGCTGGAAAGGTTGTGAAGGACTTTGATTGCCCCATAGATGAGTTTATATTTTGGCCTAGAGTTAATAGGAAGGAATTTGTTGAGTCTGGGAAGTGATATGTTTAGTTACAAACAAAAAGGGAAAATGGATTGGAGAGGGGAGAAACTTGAGACTGGGAGATCAGTCAGAAAGTTAATGCAATAGTGATTAGGCATTGAATGAGAGTGGTAGTTGATTAAATAGAGGAAAAAGTAGAAATGCAAGTGATGTGAAAGAAGAAAAGAGAAGATTCAAAAACTTGGAGATGTGTGGTGATTGGAAATGGGTTGAGAATAAAACTGAAATGGTGAACTTGGGAAAGTTTTTTTTTTAATTTCTTCATTGTCCTTTGAGTCAATATCATTTCCCTTAGCCTTTCTATAACATATAAATGTATAATTGCTTATATTGATAAACTACAAGAAGGAATTTATTTTATTTTATAAAGAATAAAAATTAGCTTGATAATGTTAGAATGACCTTAACTAATGAGGTTAAGGCTACCTAACTAGCAATAGCAACAATTAAGTGCACCCAAATAGAAAATGTAAGAATCTTGGCATCTTGACAAGACTTTAAAGAATGTATTTAGAAGAGGCAGCTAAGTGGTATAATGGAAAGAATGAGGCAGCTAGCTAGTGTAGTGAATGGAGCACTGGCCTTGGAGTCAAGAGTTTGAATCTAGCCTCTCAGACACTTGACACCCACTGGTTTTGTGTTTGGGCAAAGTCACTTAACCCTGATTGCCTCACATCCAGGGCCATCTCCAGTCATGCCAGATTCATATCTGGCCACTGAACCTAGAGGAGAAAGTGAGGTTGAGTGATTTAGCACAGTCCCCCCTTCTCTCAAATCCAATTAATTTGCTTGTAGTATCACCTCCCTGATGTCATGGTCTTAATCATGAATGACAGACAAAAAACAATGGATAGAGAGCACTGTCCTGGAGGAGGACCTGACTTCTAATCCTGCCTTATACACTTGATACTTACTACTGTGTGACTTTGGGGAAGTCACTTAACCCCATTGTCCCACAAAAAGAGAATATATTTAGAATATATAAATGATTTTAGTAGTCTATCTTTTCTCCAATATGTGAGAGGCAGCTGGGAGCAGCAGAGGATAAGCTTCAGGTCCTAGAGACAGGAAGATCAGACAGAGTTCAGCTTCTGCCTCAGATTTGTGATTTGGGTCAATTTCCTCTGCCTCAGTTTCCTCCAACTGCGAAATCAGGATGAAAATAATAGCATCTCCTTCACAGGGTAGCTGTTAGGATCAAATGAAATATTATTTATGAAGCATTTAGCAAAGAACCTAGAATATAATAAGTGTTTGTTCATTCTCTTCCCTTAAAAAGGACTTGATTTGAAACTGATCTTGGCTGTCATTAATGGAAATTTAGTCACTAATGGGGGAAAAAGCAAAAGCAATAAAGTCAATAGAAATCATATAATATTTTCAATAGATGAACAAAAGCTTTGGACAAAGTACAGCATCAATTCTATTAAACAGAGTAGAATGCAGAGGAATAAATGAAGCTGTCCTTAAAATGCTAAGTAATATATATTGAAAACCATGAGAAAGTATCATTTGTAAAGGGGATAAACTAGAAAGCTTCTTTATAAGATTAAGGTTGAAAAAGGATGCCCATTGTCACCACTATTATTCAATATTGTATTAGAAATTTTATCTTTAGTAATAAGAGGGGAAAAATTAGAATTAGAATTAGAATAGACAACAAGGAGACAAAATGTAAACCTTCAGAGATGATATGCTGGTATGCTTAGAGGAATCCTAGAGAATCAATTAAAAAACTTCTTGAAATAATTACTAACTTCAACAAAGACACAAGATATTAACAAAACCTACATAAATCAGCAGTTTTTTTCAATAAATTATCAACAAATCTCAGATGGAAAGAGAAATTGTATTTAGAATAATTATAGATAATAGGAAATATTTGGAAGTCTACTTGTCAAGACAAATTTAGGAACTATATGAACACAATTTCAAGATGTGTTTCAATGTAAATGAAGTCAAATATAAGCAATTGGGAAAATATCAATTGTTCATGGCAAACCTAGTTAATAAAAGAAAAATGATAATTTTATCTAAATTAAATTACTTATTCAGTGTCATATCAATGAAACTATCAAAAATATATAGTGGGGACATAAAAAATAACAAAATTAATTTGGCAAATTAAATGTCAATAATGTCATAGTAATTAATGAAAATAATTCAAGGGAAGGTGGCTTAGTCATACCATATCTAAAACTATATTATAAAGTAACAATCATCAAAGTTATAGGTGCTAGCTAAGATGTGGAGTGGAATAGATTAGACATACAAGACACAATGACTAAAGTAATCTACTATTTGATAAACCCAAAAACTCTGGTTTCTGTGATAAGAGTTACAATTTGACAAAATATCTGGGAAACATGGAAATTAGAATGGCAGAAACTAGGCTTAGATCAATATTTCACAACATATACCAAGAGAAGTTCAAAATGGAAAAAAGATTTAGATATAAAAGGTGTTTGTCCTCCATTCCATTCATGAAGAAGACCATGACATCAGGGAGGTGATACCATGACAAACATGTGAATTGAATTTGAATGAAGGGGTGTTGTGCTAAGTCACCAGGCTCAATTTCCCCTCCACAGCCATTTGGTCCAGTGGTCAGATATGAATCAGGACAACTGAAGATGGCCCTGGATGTGAGGCAGTCAGGGTTAAGTGACTTATCTAAAGTCACACAGCTAGGAAGAGTCAAGTAACTGAGGCAGGATTCAAACTCCCATCCTCCTGATTCCAGTGTTCTATTCACTATGCCCAGACATAAAAGGTGATACTATAAGAAATTAGGACAGCAAAGAATGATTTTTCCAGTCAGACCTATGCAGAAGAGAAGAATTTATGATTAAACTAGTAATAGAGAACATTATGAAATGCAAAATAGATTATTTTAATAGTGTTGAATTTAAAAAGACTTTCACAAACAAAACCAATGCTACCAAGATTAGAAGGAATGCAAAAAAACTAATAAACAATTTTTCAGCAAATGTTCCTGATAAAGGCCTGATTTCTAAAATATATAGAGAACTAAATCAAATAATTAAGACAAGCCATTCCTCAATTGAAAAATTATCAAAGAATGTGAACAGGCAGTTTTCAGATGAAGAAAGTTATCTATAATCCTACAAAAAATACTTTGTCACTATTAATGAGAGAAATGCAAATTAAAACAGCTCTGAGAAATCACATCACATCTATCATATTGAAAAGGGAAATGTTAAAGGTTAGAGGAGATGTGGAAAAACTAGGACATCAATGCATTGTTGGTGGAGTTGTGAACCACTCTAATCATTCTAGAGAGCAAATCAGAACTATGGCTAAAGAATAATCAAACTATGCATATTCTTTGATCCAGCAATACTATTTGGCTCTGTATTCCAATGATCATAAAAAAAATCCTTATGTAGAAAAATGTTTACAACACTTTTTTGTGGTGGCAAAGAACTGGAACCTAAGGGAATGTACATTAGAAGGGGAAAGGTTGAACAAGTTGTGACCTATGTCATGATGGAATATTATTGTTCTGTAAAAAATAAACTGGTGGGGGCAGCTAGGTGGTGCAGTGGATAGAGCACCAGCCCTGGAGTCAGAAGTACCTGAGTTCAAATATGACTTCAGGCACTTAATAATTACCTAGCTGTGTGGCCTTGGGCAAGCCACTTAACCCCATTGCCTTGCAAAAAAATAGAAAGAAAGAAAGAAGCTGGTGGATTTCAGGGAAAAAAAACTCGGAAGACTTACATGAACTGATGCTTAGAGAAGTGAGCAAAACCAGGAGAACATTATACATATGAACAGTAACACTGTGCAACAACCTAAAATTGTCTTAGCTTTTCTCAGTAATATGGTGATCCAAGACAATTCCAAAAGGCTCATGACAGAAAATGTTATTCACATCCAAAGAAAGAATTATAGAGCCTTAATGCAGATAGAGGCATCTTATTTTCACATCTTTAAGTTTTGGGGTTTGGGGGTTTCCCTTTTGCTCTGATTCTTCTTCTATAACATAACTAATATGGAAATATGCTTTCATGATTGCACATGTGTAAGTTATTTCATATTACTTGCCTTCTTGGGGAGAGATAAGGGAAGGGAGGGAGGTAGAAAAATTTGTAACTCAAAATCTTATAAAAATGAATGTTGAAAATTATCTTTATATGTAATTGGAAAAAATAAAATACTATTTTAAAAAAAAGAAAATAAACTAGGTTGTTTCTATAGCAACAACAACAATAAAAATAACAATATTAAACATTTTTAAGCACTTATTTGCTAGGCATTCTGCCAAGTTCTAAGAACTTGAAGAAAGACAAAGATAGTCATACTCTTAACGAGTTCAGCAAGGAGTTCAGAGTCTTATAGGAATGATAATATGCAAACAACTATGTATAAAAAGGATATAAACAAGAGAAATTAACGATAATTTCCAAAGAGAAGATAGTAAGATTAAGGAATGCTGGGAAAAAGTTTTGTTTGGGTTTTTTTGCAGATGGTATGATTAAATTGAGTCTTAAAAGAAACAAGAAATTAGACTACTATCAGAATACATTTTTTAATACACCAAACACCCAGCTAATTGCTTTTAAATAAGCCAGTTCTTGGAGATGAGATTTGAAGCAGTTGGAGACAGGGATGTAGAAAGTTCAGCTATCTGTATTTCATTGTTCCTATAGACTTACATAACTAGGAAATAACTACATAGGTATTAAATTGATATAACTAGTATAGTCTACTATAGTGCTTTAATGAGTAGATATTCACAAAACTGACCTATGAGCATATGCCAAATGTTTGTGTGGCATATGGTGGTGGCTACATGACGCAGTGGATGGAGTCAGGAATACCTGAGTTCAAATCTGACTTCAGACACTTAATAATTACCTAGTTGTGTGGCCTTGGGCAAGCCACTTAACTTAAAGCTAAAAAAAATTAATATCTGGATATATGAAAATTTTGTATATCAATAAGCCTTTCTGCCTTAGAAAGGTAATTAATTTGACAGTTTATCAGTTCTGATATCTTGTAAAGCAGAGGATTTTTCAGAAGGCAAGGAAAAAATATATATATGTATATATATATATATATATATATATATATGCATATATATATATATATATATATAGTCATTCTTACCAAGGAGAAAGAATAAGATTTTTAAAAGTTCCAAAGTTCAAAATGGAAATTGTGGGGAATGGAAAAGAGTTATTCAGAAATAGGATCACAGGCGTACAGCTGGAATGGACTTCGGAGGTTACATGCTCCAGACTCTTCACATTAGTGATGAGGGAATTTAAAGACTTTAGTGATTAAATTAAAGTTTAAGGTCACACAGGTATTTAACAGAAGTAAGATCTTATTCTGATTCCAAATTCAGTGTACCCACTGTACTATGTTATCTATTACATTGTATTACTCTGCTGTTCATAGTTTGCATCTATATAAATAGTTTTCTTAATTGGTTTTCTTATTCAGTACAAGTTAAAGTTTAGGAAAATGGTTTTGTTCAGATGCCAGGGGGAATTTCAACTGACAGCTCCACAGCAGGAAAGATAAAAAGCAGTCTTTGGCCAAAACACCTTTTATGCCAAAATAAATATGGTAGCTCATTGGTAGTCAACAAAACATTTGTCATCTATTTGTCTTTGTTAGAAAAACAATAAAAAATAGAAAATCGGTCTCTGAAGTTTAGAACCCAGGTGTCTGGCACCAATATATAACTATTCCTTATACCATGGAAAGTCAAAAACAAGAAGAAGGAAGAAGGGGGAAAAAAGTTACAGGACACTTTATTCCTAAATTTCTGCACAACGCCAATAGATCTTAATTTGGAATAATAAAAAACATTATTTATTTTTTCTATTCCCATTTTTTTAAATTTCACAACAGAAACATCCTGATTTTCCTTCAGAAAACAATGCAACCATTTTTCCTATGCCTTCATCTCTCTTCTTGTCAGGCAAATTTTCTTTCACTATTCTTTCTTCCTTATCTAATTGATCTGCTTCCTACTTTTAAATCTTCCTTCATTCTACTTCTTCTAAAGGACTATCTGTCAAGTCCTTTCCCCCACATTCTACAAAGCCACATTTATTCCCTGAGATTTCATATATTTCATATAATCAACGCCTTCAAAGCAGAAAGAAAAAATAAAGCAATAGTTTATATATATATATATATATATATATATATATACATATATGTATATATACATATATATGTATATATACAAATACATATACAGGAGACAGAAAACCAGACTTTCTGGCTAGAAGACATATGTTCAAATCCTGCCTTTCACACTTACTAGCTACATGACTAGACAAGTCACTGAGCCTCCTAATTTCACCATACAATTTCCTACACTCAGTTTAACACAAATTACAGGTTTGTTTTAATGAAGTTCCTATACAAAATCTTCCACAAAGATTGATATGCATTTATGTGTGTTTTATGGGATATAAATAAAATTCATAAAATCTTCCTTTGATGTGTGACTCGCAAAAAAGGGGAATTTTTTTCAATCATCAAAATTTTTATCCAACAGGTCAGGTTTTGGGTTTTTTTTGTTTTTTTGCCTTTGATTCTTTCTTCTTCAGTTTTTTTTTTAAACTTAAACTTTTCTTTTTCTTTAAAATTAGTCTACTGGCTTAACTACTTGTGCTCTAGGTAATTCCCAAAGACTCAAAACTGCAAAAAAGGAACTGAAATAGATGGTAGAAGGAATAACTAATCTGATTGCTCCTTCAACACATGAAATCCTAAGTTTGGCCCCTATCCCTTAAAAAGGGATATGTTGAAGAAAAGGCAGAGCAAAAACAATATGGCCCTTATAAAGATCCTCTTTTATTTTCCTACCCTTATCTGCTTCTAGTTGCTAAAAGGGAAATGCACTTTTAGCAAAAGAATTCTATAATTTTTGAAGACAGAGTTCTAATTTGTCTTTAAATGTAAAGACTTTGATGGGATAGAAGAATCTAGTAAAAATGTTATTATCTCAATCTATATGATAGCCCTTTAGAAGAGATCTGCCATATTAGTTCTCCAAGGTGAAAAAATGTCTTAGTGTCGTTCCTGCTAAATGAATTCATTGAAAGTTAAGAAAATTCTTAAAGAAATTGTAGAGCCACAATTTTCACAAACAGGTGTTGTGCTAGTTTTAACCTGTCAGATTATAAATACCCAGTTGAGTACTTCCCTATTTTTAAACGCTTTAAAAAAACAATTGTTCTAAAAATAGTCCAAGGACATCCAAGATGCAATAATACTCACAAAACCTTTTAGATTCCATCTTTCATATTAAGCGTTATTCTCTACCTTGTATGTTAAGGTGCTAACAAAAATATTAGTGACTTCATTTTATTTATCATGTATAGTTTGATTTAAAATGTTTCTAAAAAGCTGCTAACATTTTATTTTATGTCTTGAATTTGTCCTTTATGAGAATAAATAAATAAAGACATGTAGACAGTAGATATGATGGATACATTAGAGCAGAGAGGTTCCTTATCTCAGGTCTGCAAACTTGAAAAATATACCTACAGTCAGACAAACACACATATATATACATGTATAAATAAGCTAGTTTACATATATAAATGTATTTGTATATATGCATATGCATATACATGTATATTCATATATGCAAAAGAATGTATAAATATTTCAATAGAATTGTCTTCAAAATTCTCTCTCTGTATATATATATATATATATATATATTTAAATATGCAGAAATACAAATGTCTATATATTTTAAAATATTCTTCTGAGGAATCCACAGATTTCCCCAACTTTCAAAGATGTCTATGAACAAAATAATAAAGCATTTAAAAAAAAGGTTAAGAACTCTTTATTTACAGATATTTAGTACAAACTTTTGATTTGATTGATGAAAGAACTGAAATCGAAGAGAAAATATGCACGTTTACTGTTAGAGAAAGGGAGGAAAAGAAGGAAGGAAAGTAGGAAGGAAGGAAAGAAAGTAGGAAAGAAGGAAGGAAGGAAGGAAGGAAGGAAGGAAGGAAGGAAGGAAGGAAGGAAGGAAGGAAGAGAGGGAGGGATGAAAGGAAGGAGGGGGAGAGGGAGGAAGGGAAGGAGGGACAAAAATTTTCCTATTACTGCTGAGGGCACTACCAAGCTCCCAGGCTCCCAGGTTCTCAATCCAGATGTCATCCTCTACTCTTCAATGTCTCAGTCACTATATTCAGTCTTCTGAAAAGACCTGTAGGTATGTTCCCTTCTCTCCTCTGACACTTCCACCACTCTGGTGCTGGCCTTCATCACCTTACACTTGAATTATTTCAATTAAATCTAGTTTGGTCTACCTTGACACAAGTTTTACTCCACTGTAATTCATTCTCTACTCAACTCTAAAATTAATTTTCTTCAAACACAGCTATCATCATTAACCCCTCACCCTTAAAATCCCATTCAATAAAATTCAGTAGCTCCCTATTACCTTCAGGATCAATTATAGTATCTTCTTGATATTTAAAGCCCTTCATAACATACCCCTCCTCACTTTATCAGTCTTCTTATTCTTCATATCGTCCCTCATATAGTCTTCAATTCAGTGACACTGGCCCCCTTGCTGTTCCCCACAGAATACACTCCAACCCCAGATTCTAGGTATTTTCACTGATTGACCCCATCTATTCTTCCTCATTTTCATATTCTGGCTTCTCTGATATCCTTCAAAGCACAGCTAAACTCCCACTTTCTTTAACAAGACTTTTCCAATAATTATTAATTCTAGTTCATTCCCTCTGTTTTCCTCCCCAATTATCATGTTATCTCCTCTATTGCTTCTTCAGAATAAAAACTACCATTTTGCCTCCCATTTTAGCCCAGTACTTAATGATGCCTAACACATAGCAGGTTCTTTTTAATTGACTAGTTCTCAGAAAACAGACACACATGCTTCTTCTAGACCCATATGTGAAATCTTTAGACCTGACAGCATACCATCAATGCTTAACTGACATGGTCTTCAAAAATCCAGAATATTTGAATAGCTTGTAGACCTTCAGCAGATGGTGAAGAAATAATTTATGTTTATAAACATCAATTACTACAACCATTGTCTCTCCAAAAGATAGGAACATTATTATTAATTAAAGAATATTATTGAAAATATAATTCTTAAAAATGGTAGACTATCCAAGGCACAAGGGACCCCCATGGTAACAGAGTAACATATAATTTGCATTTGCGGAAAGATTTGAAGTCCAATATTTTTGTCATCATCAACACTCAGTTTCTTTGCTCTGATAAAATATCATCTTCTTTCTGTCCTAGGAGGAATGCTGAGATATTACTTGATCCACCCAGTTTAATCGAGAACAATTTTTGATATAAATTCGAATAGTTGTTTTGCCCATCAAATAGGGACATTTTAAGACAGTTTTCAAAGTGGTTTCTTTGGAGGAAATACAATTAGCATGAGGGACAGGAATGGTTAGAGAAGGAATGAACACAGTTTTTAAATGTACATGTGATGTTGAGGGCAGTAAATCTTTCCTCAGTATATGGGTTAAAAAGAGCCATTACCTTTTGGTGCTGATTCCAAATTTCAATAACCCACTCCATATTCACATACTAAAATGTGATTTATTCCTTATCTCAAGGTATGCATTATGCCCTGGACAATTATTTTAATAGACTATCTTTAATAGATGAAATTTTATTTTTCATTAACAATGTGCATATTACAAAGACACAAATTGAATAGATTTTCTTCTTGTTCATAAATTAAAATTGAAAACATGCTCCAAGAGAATAAGAGAAAAATAAATTAGAGAGGCAATGACCCTTCCTAGAAAGTACTCTGGCATTAGTTCATTTTACTCAGAGTAAGATATGTGTAGACTAATTCTTTTGTCCTTCTTAATTAATCCAAATCCTACCTATACCTCAAGATGCAGTTTAAGTTACACTTCAATTGTCAGCCCACATTAAATCCCTTCTTTGAATTCTTTAATCATTTATAAATATGTGGCATGCAATTTACCACTTACCTATAAAGTCTCTGTTCTATTACTGTCATTTTTGTTGTTCAATCATTTTCCTCTCTGTAAGTCCATTTGAAGTTTTCTTGGAAAGATACTGGAATGGTTTGTCATTTTCCTTCTCCAGTTCATTTTACAATTGAGGAAAATGAGGCAAACATTAGTGACTTGTCAGAAATACGCAGCTAGTAAATGTCTGAGAGATTTGAACTCAGATCTTCCTGATTCCAGGGGTCAGTGTTGTATCCCCTGAGCCCAAATTTGATTTATCTAATTATAGCAGTTCTTATCTCTCCAACGCTCCTTTAAAAGGAGACAAATATCTTCTCTTAGAATTCCATCATTATAATAGAAGTCCTTGACACAAATTCATGGCTTGAATCTTGTTGATCAGTTGATCAATCGTCAGGAGGCATATGCTGGGCAGTGAAAGTTTAGTATATTCAAAGGTGATTTCATTAGTAACCAGAAAGTTTCAGGACTGTAAGGAGAAAAAACCCTCAGAAATAAATCACATCTTTTCCTCCTATTGTAATTAATGAGGCTAATTAGCAACCTGGAAATAAGTTAACGAGATAAAACAGAGTGAACTGGTCTAAAAATGTCCTTTCATTCTGACATTCTTCAATTTTAATCCTTTCCTTTAGAGAAGACCAAAAGTGCATTTTCCTGTTTGCCTTTTTCACATAAGACCAGAAACAGTTTTGGAGCTTAATAGTTTCCTGGGTAGCTGTTCAAAAACTAAAAAATGGGACAGTAAAGATCCAAGAGGGTGTTGAGGAAAAAAAAAATGTGTGCTTATTATAGCCCACCAGGGATGTTATCTAGAAAGGCAGCACAAAGTCTTTTGGGTAGCAGGGAAATGTACATAGCTTATATTCTAAATCTCTCCCCAAGTTCCTAAAGGCTAATTCAATTCTCACGAAGAGTTCAAAGCATGACCAACAGAGAGTAGAGTTTGAAGTAAAAAAGTGGGATGGAGCAGTTTCTACACTTTGAAGCCCAGAAAAAGAGGAATCATTTCATAGACTTTAAAGCATTCACACAAAACAGTCTTTCTTTTCCTTCTCTACTGCCACCAAAAGGAACACCTACTATATGTTATCTCCGTATCAACCTCCTTGCAATAGCTCAATCTCTATTTATAACAGTTTCAGTGTTTTAAAATTAATTTTCATTTTGCACATTTAGAATATCAATAAATTTTTTTCAAGACTTTTTTGATCTTATTCAGTTGAGTCTACCCTTGAGAAAATAAATAAATGAATGCAATTTTAATTTAGAAGGATATAGAAAGCTGCAAGTGATTTTTAAATGTGCTATAATTCTGCATTATCATTTACCCTAATTAACATAAAAAGTATTCAGGCTTTGTCTTCATTATTTAAAAAATTAAATGTTTTATAGAAACTATTGAATTATGGTCTCCATTAGAAGGAAAGAAATCTGCTGTCTACACTTGAAATTATTTTGGTCAACAGACCTAGAGGTTTTGAGACAAAATTTTGGAGGGAAGAGAAATTGTCAGGCAGAGTTCTACCCAAAACAATCTCTTAAAAAATATTTCCTTATTAAACTACTGGAATGATTTAATTTTATTAGATTGATCAATAAGTATTTGTTAAGTTTCTACTATGTGCCAGACACAGTGCTAGATGCCAGGGATTCCAATACAAAAGATAGATAGTCATTGACCTCAAAGAGGTTACATTCTATTAGGGAGACAGAACACAATGTCAGGCACTTTCCAGGAAGAGTGTATTTAATTATTATCCACAGAGGAAAAGCAAAGAGGTGAATGGGGTGAGAGGTGAAGAGAGGGTATATAGATTCATGCTGTCACCCACAATACGGGGAGTGAATTTTAAATTAAGAATTCTTAGTCCTGCCAAAAATTTTAATAGAAAGACCAAGCAGAAATGAAATGATAGCTTCCTGCTGATCCTGTAAGGATCTGGAGCCTAGAAGGTTGGACTGAGACTAATACAAATGTGATGTAATTTCTAAACTCCCCATGGGCTAGGAGGAAAAGACTTTGAAAGGGTTGTGCCTTTGGGTGGGCATTCTATCACCACCTTCTCTGGCTAAAAAACTGAGTTTTTGAGGAAGAATGGAACTTTTAGAATACCAAGGAATGCTCCTCCATAGGGATCTGGAATTCTTGGCACCATGCTGGTCTCAGCAGGATTGGTATTTATGAGAAAGATATAAAGGTAGTTTCTGGGGAAGGGATGTTTCCATGACTTTCAGGAAAACAGTTGGAGGTTAGAGCACTACTGTTAGCAGCTCCACTGATCTCTAGACAGCCTGCGATGAACACTAATTGTGAATTCCCACCTGTCTTTAACAGCTCTGGAGGATCTAGGAGTTGGCTGCCCTCACAATGCCGGTGCTTTTGGGTATTTCTAACACATTTGCTGCCTCTTCGACCTTCTCTTGAAGCTCGACTAGTTTTCCCACCAGGACCGCCCTCGGAATGTATGCATCAGCTTTCCTTAATGTTGCCCTCCTGTAAATGGACCACAGTAAACATATTGAGCAGGCTATGGGAAAAGCTGAAGATGGATGGTTTAAACTTCTTATCTGCCAAAGAGACTAGGGAACATCTGGACCAAGTAGTTACTGAACCGCATTAGAGCAGCAAGGATTGGTAGGCTTAACTGTAATCTCTGAGCCTTTGGTTTAACAAATGAAAGAAACGGAAGAGGAATTTCCACCATACAGTAATGGAACTCTGTGTCGACCTCGGTGAATAAGATGAGATTCACTCTTGCCTGGAAGTAAATAAAATATCAGTATATACAAACAACATTCATAAGTTAAGGTCTTCACAGCTAAAGAGAAATAGAAGGGGGGGGAGAGAAACTACTCTGAAAATTCCAGAGGAAAGACTGAAAAATGTAGGAAAGAGGGATAACAGAGAGAGAGAGAGAGAGAGAGAGAGAGAGAGAGAGAGAGAGAGAGAGAGAGAGAGAGAAAAGACATTAAGACACAAAGACAAGAAGAGGGGAGGTAGAAAGAAACAATGAGAATCAGTGACAGACATATTACTTGGGCAATAGAGATCTGCATATAATTGATTTAAAAAACAAAAAACTAAAACCTTGCAGCTAGTCTGCTAGTGACTTGGTGTGGGGGAAGAGTTCCTGTTTCTTTATTACCCTCTGCTTTTAGATCAATTCACAGGAGAGACTAATAGGGAGGGGGAAGGGATAGCCTAGAAAACTCCAAAGGATGCAGAATGCAGTCATTGTAATTCATTCACATTCATGTTCTAGGTCAAAATGAAGTGACCCTAAGTTGTGAAAATCCATTTCTAACCAAATACATTTAATAATTTTAAGTACTCATGTCAGTCCAGTATCAGGCAATGTCATTTACTACGGTATATTGCTGTCTGGGGTTGTGAATCTCCTCAAAAACACCATCAGGTCATAAGCATTATCCTCATTTACAAAGAGAGGAAGTGAGGGATAGAGAGATTGAAAGCTGTTCACAGAGTCTCAAATAGATGTTACCCTCTGTCTGGAATCTCTCTTGGCCAATATGACTTTTCATTTTGTTTTGTTTAATTTTACTTGGATTACTGGCCAAGCACATAATTGCAACTTTTTATTCTCAGAATATATAAGGATTCCGTGTTTACAAAAGCATATCAGAGATCTTTTTTTAGATTGGTAAGGGGAAGGAGGACTTTTGATATAGAAGTTTGGCAGACAGTTCCTGAACTATGCCAGCTATAACTTTTGGCCAAACTGATGAGCTATGTACCATCTTCACAGTGGTACAGCTGGAGAGATTCTTTTAGTCATTTGGCAAGGATGCAATAGAGAAGATTACTACTTTGGTAGGGAGATTGGATTAAATGACCTCTAAGGTCCCTGCCAACCCCAAGATTC
Source organism: Macrotis lagotis (assembly GCF_037893015.1). Classification (NCBI taxonomy): domain Eukaryota; kingdom Metazoa; phylum Chordata; class Mammalia; order Peramelemorphia; family Peramelidae; genus Macrotis; species Macrotis lagotis. Next base: position 379,178,810 of record NC_133666.1, read on the forward strand.
TATGATTCATCCTTTGCAATTTGGCTTCTATCTCCATGGCTCATTGAAAGTGCTTCCTTAAAGGTCACAAATTTTAAAGACCTCTTTATTGAGAAACTCAAGCTATTTCCTATTCCTTGATCTTCCTTTTTTTAACCTCTCTGCAGCATGTAATGCAATTGAACATTCCTACCAATTTGAGAAGTGAAGAGATAAAAGAGAAAAGTTAGCTACCATTAATGAGTTCAAGTTACCTGACCCCAAACTACACTCAGGGGGTACTGAAAAAAAAGTCAATCTACAAGACTGCTTTATGTGACAGGCCACACAATCCCTACATTCAAAGAACTTGAATTCTATTGAGGGAATAAATAAACCTATACATTGACTTGTAAATACAAAATAAATCAACAAAATTTGGGAGAAAGAGAAGGAAACTGAGAATGACCAGGAAAAATGTAATAAAGCAAACCTCAAAATGCTTAGACTTAAACTTATCTCTTTTAAAAATTTATATGGGGGCAACTAGGTAGCTCAGTGAATAGAGTACCAGGCCTGGAGTCAGGAGGCAGTTTCAAATCCAGCCTCAGATACTTAATAATTACCTAGCTGTGTTACCTTGGGCATGTCACTTAACACTTGCCAAAAAAAACCTCAAAAAAATAAGGATTTGAAAATATAGAAATTAGAAAGCAATGCATTCCAGGTATGGAAGACAACTTGTGAAAAAATGTGGAGGTCGGGGCAGCTAGGTGGCATAGTGGATAAAGCAACTGGCCTTGGAGTCAGGAGTACCTGGGTTCAAATCCAGTCTCAGACACTTAATAATTACCTAGCTGTGTGGCCTTGGGCAAGCCACTTAACCCCATTTGCCTTGCAAAAAACTAAAAAAAATGTGGAGGCCAAAAATAAAATTCTATCTTTGAGGAATGGCAAATAAGCCAGTTTTTCAGGAGCATTGGGTGAATAAAGGAAAGTAATGGATAATAAGTCTGTATAGGTGAGCGACAGTCAGATTTTAAATGAAACATGAAAACATCATAGGAATATTCCTATGATTAAAAAAAAACTATAAAACCTTGCAGCTATTCTACCTAGTGACTTGGGGCGGGGGGAAGAGTTCCTATTTCCCACATCTCTTTACATATATTGTTTCATTTGGAATTGCTTTGAAATTGTGCAAAGAAAGGATGACAGAGAAGGAAAACTTTAGGTAGGAATTTACTGCAATAGTCTAGGCTAAAGATGATACTCAACTGAATTAAAGTAGTGGCTATGATAAAGGATAAAGTTACAGATATGAAAGATGCTGACAATTAGATCATCAAGAATAAAGCTTGCATGAACCAAGTTGTCACAGCCCAGGATTGCTGGAACCCATGGTATCTCATTGATATGGTAGAGATACCAAACTCAAAAGGTCAAGGACTTCTACAGCATCCAAACATCACGAAAAGTTCTGTTTTCTTTCAAATCAGGCCATGAGGAAACATAGTTCTGGAAGGATGCGGATGCCTTAGTGCAACATTTCTTTCACTACAATAAACATAATGGGAAAAATCATGCCACCATATATATGATAACATGGTCCTCTTCTTTTACAAAGGGCAACTACTGCTAACTAATTTGTTGAAGAAATAGAGTTGGAAAGCTTTTGCAATTATTTGCAGATTTGAATACAGATTTGAAGATGTAACCAGAGTGATTAGAAGGATAGCAGTGCCTTCAACAACAACAAAATAAAGAGAGTGTGTTGGAAAGAAGAAAAGAGGAAAGGTAAGATTTATATATTTATATATGCTATAGATATATACATATATACTTATAAAAGCTATAGATTTAATTTCTGAACCATTAATGATCATTTTTGAAGTTAGTTGATGAGTAATAGGTACCTTGGGACTGGAAATGAACAAACATTGTCCAGACTTTCAAAAAGAAAATAAAGTAAATGTTTCTAACTACAGGCCTCTTTTATATATCCAGTCAGGAAAAGATAACTGTTTTCAATCATTCTACAGTCTCTGAGACCAATTATACCATTACACACCATTAAGGATGGCTTGGAGAATCAGGATTTGCCATTAAGATACTAAATCTTTTACTGATTTACAAATGCATATCTTTATGTGGAGGTCTTTGGAATACAGTTTTATGTACCTTAAAGCAGTGGTGTCAAACTAAATAGAAACAGGAACCACCCATCAAATTGTGCATAAGGATCTCTGTGGACCATATGTTGATTTAGAAAAAAAATATATTAATATTATTTACATTCTATTGATTTTTAAATTTATTTTGTTAAATTCTCAGTTACATTTTAATCTGGTTGCTGCTGTTAGGAGTGTGGTAAAACATTTGTTTGATTCCATTGTTCCAAGGATTAAAGTACCCAGTAGAAAGTGCCATCCTCCAACCCCACCCCAGGTTATTCTCCCTCCCTGTTCCTGAAAAAAAGACTTAAGCCCCCTGCTCTATTTGTTGATTACAAATAAGTGAAGTTACCATATTCAGTCATATAAACCAATCTTATATCCAATCATTCTGCCTCACAAAACACAACTGTACCCCATCATAATACATACTTCTCATCATCTAACCAGTAAGCTCAAGGAGAATGAGGACCACTGTGGCTTTCATATTTGTATTCCCAGCACCTATCACAGTGCCTGGGACTTATTATAGTCTTAATAAATACTTAATAAAATGTTGACAATTAATTGCTCCTGCCATTACTTTCTGTATTAAAAGAATCATTTTGATGAGGATGCTACATTTTGCTCATGCTCTGTTCTATCCATACTCTAAATCGAATGCCCACTGATTACCTTCCTAGTAAAATTCACTCTATCCCCAACAAAATTAAATTCTGTATTCATCCGTTTCAAGTCCTGGGCAACAACAAAGGGCAGCTGCAAACCTCTGGGCATATACTTGCTGCCCCCTCAGACTCTATTAGTTTTTGAAGTTGGTATTCATTTCTTGTAAAATTCTTAAATATATTAAGAAAACAGCTTGACAGCACTGTCACCATAAGACAGAGTAAATGCATTAAGAACCAGACCAGACAACACATTTATTTCCTTTATAACTGTGTTACGAGATTAGTGGATCAAAAAGATGCCATTTACATATTATATTTGCTTTTCAAAATAATGCACGACAAAGTAGCTTACAATATGCTTATAAACAAGATGGAAAAATGTGATATAAATGATAAAGCTCTGACTTATCCTTATCCTAACTCCCAGTTTCATAGATGAGTTGGATTCCCAGAATGTGTCTAGCTGCATTTCCCTCTCAAGGTTCTAAGCATCAGAGGGTGAGTTTTTAGTGCCAATGGCTCAAGTCCTCACTAGAGCATTTCTTCCCCAAGATCACAAGTACAATAACATCCTGAACCAAACAGTCCCTGTTCTCAACAAGGTCTCAATTTAATGAAGGAAGGTTTAAAAACAGTAGCATTTTAGTTGAGACTTGAAGGAATTCATGGAAGTTGGGAGATGAGATGAAGAAGCAGAACATTTCAGGCACAAAAGCAACTAGTGAAAATGCCAAGAGTCAAACGATTTGTGTGTAAGGAACAATAAGGATGTGAAAGTGTCAAAGGAATTGGGAACAAATGTAAGATATTTTATAAACAACCAAAAGACTTATTGTATAAGGGAGAAGGGGAGGAAAGCAAGGATGACACCTAGGTCATGATCATAGTTGATTGGGAAGATGGTGGGACCCTGCTACCCACAACAGTAATAAGGAAGGTAAGAAAAGAACAAGGTTAGGGAGAAAACATAATGAACTCAGCTTCAGACATATTGAATTTAAGATATCTTAGAATATACAATCAGAGATATATAAATGGCAGTTGGAAATGTAAGAAGAATTTGGAAGAGAGGGTAGGACTGGATGAAAAGTCCTCTGCATAAAGACTGCAATTCAAAACACAGGAGCTGATTTTCACCAAATAAAATTATACAGAGAGACAAAAGAAGAAGATATAAGATTTAGTCTTGTGAAATCTATGATATATTTTCCTCCCAGCTCATTTAGAGGCCAAGAGAAAGCAAAAAGAACACATATGACAAAGGATTAATTCACAGAATTTTGGGGGTTCCTGGAAGTCTTTTATCCTATCTGACCACTGTATTTCCAGCCTAGGCAAGCCAGAGAAATCTAGTCTAGAATGAAAGAATGATTGGGTAAGAATGATAAGTAAATAAAGAAAAAAATAAAAGTGAAATGGTTTCAATACTACCCTTTCATTGGAAGATCCAAAACTGGTTTATCAATCATCTCCAAAAGTGTTCATTCATCTTTTATCAGAAACTTTGAAAGTTCATTAACCATTCCTCAAGGATATTGTAAAAAGAAATCATTTTTTTAATATTAATGCAACTGGAAAACTTCTTAGCATAGTGTCTCTCTCATAGTACTTAATTACATAATTCTAATGTACTTAAATTGAAATTCTTGCTGTGACAGTCCAATTAGATCTAAGGAAGAGAGACCCAACTCAAAGAGTAAAGGAAACTAGAGGTAGATAATTTATTAATGTTAAATAAAGAAACTTGGACTATATGAGTCTTCCTGGGACAGGCCATTATATATTTGAGGTCTAGACAAGACCTGGTCAAGTCTTTCAGGAGCTTGAATATTGAGACTTTCATTACTTTCTACAAAGGAAGTTGGACCAGTGCTAGTAAAGTAGGGCCCAGACATCTTTGAATATTAAAGGCATGAGCAAACATAGAAGAACCACAGAGGAATTTTGGAATTACTTTGGTACACAAGTCATACATTGTTGGGAACCATTGTGTATGGGAGCATTGCAAATTATCTTTGCCTGATGACTTTGAGCACCAGAACCTTGTTTTGCTAAGTGCCATGGGAGTGGGAGTGTATTAGGGTCTGGGAAGGATATTTAAGCATTTTTATTCTGGTGAATAAATGGAGCACTTGGAGTTCTTGAAGGAGTACTTGTCTCCTTTGTCATCCTTGTCTTCTGCCCCTCCAACGTGCACCTGGGAAAGATAAGGGAGTCCAATAGTGGGACTCTACAACACATGAAGTCATTAATCATTGCAACTAATTCTTTTTACATGCCTTCTCCATTCTGACTGATAGACAAGGTTTATTTGGAAGAGTTATTGAGTCTTCTAATTCTTGATTCTACCTTATCATACTGCTTGGCTTCTAAGACATCACACTTTTCTGTCTTCCCTCCTATCTCTCACCCCCTTCCCTTCTTGCTAGTTTTTTTTTCTTTTTAATGTACATTCTCAATATTGGTATTCTGGTAAGGTTCTGTCTGTATCTTCTCTCTTCTTTTTTACCATGTCTCTTGGAAATATAACTTCTTGTATGGTTTGAAGAATCATTTCCTCTATTCACAAAACTCCCATTTCTTTATTTATAATCTGCTTTGCTCTAGTCCTCCTTAACCCAATCTAAACTTCATATTGGTATTCTTTCCTCCAGTCTCTCCTTAATATAATCCATCCTTCAATTTGCAAACAGTTTACTTTTCTTTATGTACAAGTCTCATAAAATTCCTTTGACTTCAAACATCAAAACCCTTTTGCTTACCAAATAAAATCCAAACCTTCACAAGTACTAAATTGTAGAGATTTTATTGACAGAGGAATAAAGCCCAGGGATGAAGAAGTGACAGGCCTACTGTATTATATGCTGCACAGATAATCTAAAGTATTAAGTTCAGTATTTGGTTTCACATTTTAGGAAAGGTATCAAAATATTAGAGAAGGAGCATCATGAAGTATATTGGGAAATTAATTGATAGAAAAAGAAAAGGTCAAAGTTCTGTTTCAATTTTTCCATTTAATCAATGCAGCAAGGTAGATAAGTAGATAGAACCCAAGGTTTCGTTAGGGCTACATATCACTTTCTAGGAATTTATAAACCATTCTACATTTCTGATTCCATTTCTCTATATCCCCTTCCCTTCTAGATTTTGCTTGTATTTGTATTCTCAGCACTTATTGTAGTGGCATGATTATCACCATCATCTTAAATAATTACTTACAAAAATTTAAAGGAGTATGTAATGATGGTGTGATTCCTGAAAAAATTGGAGGTTGACATTACTTAATAAAGTTTAATGTTGAAATCAAAATATATTTTACAAATTAATGACAAAGTTGATGATGTGAAAAATGATTACTATATATTACAGAAATTAAGTATAAATTTAAAGTGGTTCAAATCAATGAGATATGGCTAGGTGGGGGCTGGTCAACATCAATGATATTGTCGAAGTAGGTCCAGTCATTTAAAATATTTCTTACCTTCTGACAGAGAAATGATTGACTAGAATGCTGGTGAGTTCTGTTTTGGAAATGTCGAATTCAAAATCCTGAAGGAGATATCCAACATACAACCAAGTATATATAGATGGAATTCAGAGTAGGAAAAAAACACGCTAATGGTAAAAGCTGACAGATCTCCAGGAGAATAGAAACAGAAAATGAGAAGAGGATCCAGAATAAGTATCTAGGGAATCCTAATGCTAAAGGGCAGAAGATACATTATAATACACCAACAAACCATTTAAGTGTTTACTTTGAGCTATGCATTGAGTTATAATATAGAAGTAAAACATTCCATCATCTCAAAAATAATGTGATCTATTGAATAAAGTAAAAGAGAATAAGAAGTGATTAAAGATAAAACATGAGAACAAGGAGAGAGTATCATTATAGAAGTCAAAGGAAAACTGAGTAAACAAGAGTTCTTCAGAACTATCAAAAACAACAGAGTCAAGTTTGAGAGTTTTTTAAAAAGTTTCATTGGCTTTAGTAGATAAATATACAAGGCAGAGAACAGTTTTAAAAGAGTATATAGGCTATAATGTTGTACTGTTTTCTTTCATTTGTTAGTTGGTTTTAACAATTGTTAAAAAGTCAGCTACATGTCACTATCTCAAAATAGTTTTTAAAATTCCTGAAGGTACACAAGAACAAGAAACATAGGAATAGGAAAAAACTTCTAAGAAACATTGAAGAAAATAAATTAATATAGTAAAATGCTCCTAAAGACAATGGAGTGAATAGACACAATAGCCTAGCCTTCTCACAACTATTCCAGCAAGGTTTTGAGGGTTTTTTCATTTTTTTTAAAGAATACCCAATCAAGAACTCAAAGGAGAAGCTACAGTAAGTATATTTTGCTGATCTAGATTTGCAAAAAAAGAAATGTATCAAATAATTTGGAAGAGTTAAAGCAGAAAAGGGTTGACTTTTTTTCTATATTAGGGAATAGAGCCAAGGCAGAATTGACTAATGGCAGGTAGAAGGGAGTCTTAAACCAAATTTTATACAAGAACATGTGTAAACTACAGTTATGTTGTTCTGACTCTCTTCCAAGGCTCAAAAACCCCCAGGGTTCACATCTGGAGGTTGATGCTTAAATCAGACAAGTTTATCAGAGATAGTCCACTTAGATTTCCTTGGCACTGTCCACAGTGTATATATCACTCTAGTACAGCTCACTGACCATTGCTAAAGTATTCATTATCCAGCCCCCCAGATAATACAGGTCAGTCTAAAAAATCAACACACCATTTATTTCAGTAGTACACAGAGCATGGCCCTGACACAAAGTCTTGATTCAGAAAATCAGTCTAAAAAATGATTCATTCAAGGATACTTTGATAAGAAAGAAATATTATGGAGCCAAAGATGATCAAGACACAAACTCAGAAGAGAAACACTTCAACACATAATCTATATTCAAAATATCAAAGAAAATCACTGATTTTTCATGAGATTACTAGAACTCCCAGAAAAATTAAGAATCTTAATATGATCATATAATTTAAATGAAAGGTCCAGATTAAAGAATAAGGGAAATGAAAGAAAAATCTGAGAGAATAAGTGGTTTAGTACAGAAGATACAAATTTTTGCAGACACCCTGAAGATAAGATTGGACAAGACAGAGATCAATTGCTACCTGAAACAATAAGAAATTCTAGAGTAAAATTGAAAGATTAAAATGATAGTTGAAAATATATTATCTCCTTAAAAAAGTGACCTGGAAAACAAGTCAAGGAAAGATAATCTTAAGAGCCAGTGAACTATCTGAACACCTCAGTCATAAAAGGTTAGATACGATGGTTCAAGAAATCATGAATAAAAGCTGCCCACACCTCTCTGACCTAGAGGTGAAAATATAAACACTACTGGTCACTCTCTGAAAGTAATTTCCAAATGAACACTCATTAACATGATAGCCAAAATCCAGTTTCCACATGAAAGAAAGAATACTGCAAACACTCAAAAAAGAAAGGATTCAAGTACCAAATAAGCACAATAAAGATAACTTAAGACCTGGCAGTTATAACAATAAAAGAAAGGTGACTTTAAACTATTATATTCTAGAAAGCAAAAGTTAAATGCTTCTAACAAAGTAAAATTTATATAACCACACTGAGTTTAATATAACAATAGGTAGGGAAATGAAATTGTAATGAAAAAGAGGACTTCTAAGTCTTCTTAATAAAGAGATCAGAAGATACTTTGAAAGTTGAAATTATGCCCACATTGGTTTAATATTAGAAAAATTTATAAACATATATTATTAAATATAATTATAAACATAATAAATGTCATATTAATAACATATACAATTAAATTAATTGATTATTTTAAGATACAAAAAAAATTTGACAAAATGTAGTACCTATTATTGTTATTTAAAAATCAAAAAAATGTAAGAATCACTAGACTTTTCCATAATATTATAAGTAGTATGTACCTAAAACTATGAGTAAGCATTTCATGTAATAAAGACTCACTGAGAGCATTTCCAAAAGGACTGGAGTAAAACAAAGGTGTCTATGGTCACCTCTATTTGTTAATATAATTTCTGAACTATCACTTTTAGTATTGACAAGAAAATAAAATCTAAGGAATATAAATGTAAGAAAAGAAGAAAAAAGACTTTGGTAGATGATATTAAGGTTTAAAGAGCAAACTAAAATTTATCAAAATAATAACTTTAAAAAATAACAAGATACAAAATAAACCCACACTTTTCAATGTTACCAGCAAAACTCAACAAGAAAAGAAAGAAATACAATTCTATGCAAAATAACTACATGATAGTTAAAATATTTGAGAACTCCATGTATAAAAACACAAAGCAAGAAGAAAAGAAATCATTTTCAAAGGATTAGATATACCTAACAATTGGAAATATATTCATATTAATAGTTAGGATTTGTATGGTACATTAAGGCTCTCAAAAGTGCTTTATAAATATTATTTCATTTAAACATCACAATAGTACTGGCAGATAGATACTATTTTTATTTCTATTTTTAGGTGGAGATACTGCAGCAAACAGAGGTTAAATGAGTTGTCCAGAGTCCCACAACTAGTCAGTGCCTAAAACTAGATTTTAATTCAGCTTATCCTGACTCTAATTTTGGTACTTTATCCACTGGGAACACCTAGCTGTCTCATGGTTAAAATTTGCCAATAGAGTAACTATGACAACAGCAATTTACTTGTTCAGAACCATAACAATCAACCTACCAAAGGGTTTCTTTTTGAGCTAGAAAAACACATAACAAAAATCTTCTGGAGCAACAGAAGATCAAGAATCTCAAGGAACTTTTTAATGAGAAGAAAAGGGACCTAACAATCCCGACAATGTGCTACAAAGAAGCAGTCATCAAAACTATTTGATTATACTTAAGAAAAAACTAGAAAAATATGTCAGTAGGTTATATTATGAAAACAAATCAAAAAGTAACTGAACATGGCCATATAGGCTTTGATAAACCTCAAAACTTTAACTTCTATGCTAAGGCTTCTCTGTTCAATACCACCTGCTGGGGAAAACGTGAAAGCAATCTGAGAGATATTAGGTTCATGCCATATAGCAACATGAGATCCAAATGTTTATATTTATCGTATATAAAAAGTGACATCAAAGACAAGCTTTTGCACAAACAAAATCCAACAGTAGAACTGGAAAAGGAAATAGTTTAACCTTTTGTAATCTTTGCAGCATGTTTCATACAGGATTTATAAGGAATTGATTCAATTCACAAACAATAGAAGAAATACAAGTATAAAAATATTCTTAGATTCTACTTAACATTCATTCATCAAATTATAAAAGATAACCAAAAGGAAGAGGTGAGGATATGAAAATTGTCCTGGATCTGTGAAGTTATTCATCTATTCTTGAGAGTGATTTGTAATCATATACCAAAAATTGAACAGACTGTACATACCTTTTAACCTGGTTTATCTTCCAAGGAGATAAAAGAAAGATATAACAAAGAAGTGGAAACAAGATGAGTGTACATGAACTGGGGAATAGCTGGACAAATTATCATATAGAAATGTAACCAAATGTTGGTATAGGCAATGTCTTTTAATGTGTGCATAAATTGGATTTAAGTAAAGCAGAGTTATACAAAGACAATGGCCTCACTCTCTCTCCCAGAGTCATCACAGTCTAGTGGCAGGACAGAGGAAAGATGGTCCTTCCTGAACACACCCTACATTCCAATCAAATACAATTCAATGAAACAAATGTCAGAAGTGTGAATTAAGAGAAATATAAGAACTGATGCAGAGTAAAATAATTTATAAAATGATTACAACTTTAAAAGACTTAAGAATCTGTTCAGTAAAATGAGGGGCCATATAAAGGACTGGTGAGGAAAGCAACTTTCCAACTCTTTCCAAACAATTTTAAAGTAGAAAAATAATAATAATAATAACAGTAATGACATATTTTGAACATGGCCAATATGTGGATGCATTTTGATTAAAATATCAAATTTTAATAGAATATTGTATTTTTCTATTTTTGTCAGGATAGAATTGTAGGAAAAGAAAATAGTGATGGCAATGCCATAAAAAGGGGAGGGTGAGGAAAAAAAGCAACAATGAAAAATAAAGAAAAGGGATATTTGAGAGCTAAAGTGAAAAATTGTGGGTGTATATATATATATATATATATCATATAGTTTTGATATATTAAGAAAATATTTAAATATTTAAAATATAATAGAGATTATGGTTTCATACATATGGTTTTTTGGTCTTTTTATAATGGAAATATCTGTTTTTATTAGTATTTGTCAAGTTCAGATTTAGAAAAATATTTTAAAATTAATAAAAATGAAAGGATAGAAATTGAGATAGCTACTACAGAATTAGAGGTTATTTTGTCCTGATATTCAAAAAAGGAAGAAGCAGATACTTGCAAATAATGGACTTAAGATACTTCAAATTACTTCAATTTCTTGAAAAATTCTAGAATGTATTATTAAAGAGATTTTGAACAACTAGAAAAGGAAGCATTGACCACAAAGCATCAACATTTTTCCATCAATGATGGTTCATTCCCTATTCTAAGCATATCCTTTATTGACAAGATATGCTAATGGTAGATCTGGAAAAGGCTGTCACTATAATTTAGCTACTTTTCAGAAAAACATCCGACAAAATTTCTTATACTAATCCTGTGGAAAAGATTAAAATTAAAAAAACATACAATAAGGACAGTGAAATGTATTCAGAGCCAGTTGAATGATCAGATGCAAAAAATAATTATTAATGATTCAACATTACCTTGGAGGGACATCTGTAACTGAATATCCTAGGGATCTGTACTCAGTTCTGTACTGTTTAGTACATTTATCAATGACATGAATAAAGGAATAAGTATCATCTTTGTCAAATGTGGAAATAATCAAAAGAATGAATGGAAAACAAATATACTAGATGACAAGGTCACCACCCAAAAAATTCTGACTAGCAAAATATTCTTCTCATTCAAGAAAGAAGAAAGTTGTTTTTAAAAAAAAAATGTAGTTTTATTCAGATTCCAAAATATTTACTTCACATATAAATTTTTGAGATGTGAGGGCTGGTCAGTTCTAAGTCTCAAAAAAAAAAAGGTTTCACAGTTTTTTAGCTTACTGAAAGCCCTAAGTCAGCAGTATTGTATGACAAAGCTAATATTAGTCTGTATTGGAAGAGAGAGATATGTTAAAATCTGTCCTGACTAGACCATCTGGACATCATATTTTAATGTTATTGTGTATTATCAACTTAATAAGCATTAATAAAAATAAAGTTGGAGAAAGAGAAAGTTGGAGTTGTATATGATAGTATAAATTTCTCTTATGTACCATTTCTTTTCTTCCACTATGTACAAGTTTATTTGCATGTGATTCAAATTTAACATGATACTTCCATTGCTCTTCTATTTGTCTATATTCCTTTTTTGAATTGTTTTCTCTTCTGTTTGGTTTATTCTGATTATTTTGTTGTCATTCATTTTGATCTATCACTGATCTCCCATTATTCCTCCTAATTCCACTCTGCCAAACAAAGTCTTCCCTTATAAGAAATGAATATAGTCATATAAAACAAATTCACATACTATCCAAACCTGAACATGTATGCCTCATCTTTTACACTGATGAAGAAAAGTTCATCATTTCGTTGCCAAGAGGATGGAAGTATAATGCATAATCAATCTTCTGAAGAAATACTTGAAGTGGTCAATATGAAACATCATCAGTCTTCTGGAGAAATACTTGAAGTGGTCATTATATTGATCATATTTCTTAAGTCTTTCACAGTTGTTTTTTATTACAATGTGGTATTCTTTTTGGTAAGCATGTTTCTTATTCTGATCACATTAACTCACATCAGTTCATAGAGTTATTTCTCTGAGTTCCCTTCATTTTTTCTTATTTTACAAATAACATTTCATTGCATCCATATAACATAATTTATTTAGCCATGACCTAATTAATGGGAATCCATTTTATTTATTGACAAAAAATTAGATATTAATATTTTATATGTATAAGCTCTTTCACCATATATATCTTGATCATCATATATGATGACCCCAAAGAAATACCATAATAATGATATTATAATATGATAAGATTGAAACAAAGGTTTTGCATATTTTGTGACATTAGGAACATGATATTAAATTGGACTCCAGAAAGTTAGACCACTTCACAGGTCTATCGACAGTGCATTATTGAAACTAACCCTTACAATGTTGACATGCTTCTTTTTTGTTATTGTTCTTATCTTTGAAATATGGTTAGATGAGTTGGATTTTTAGAAAATTTTTTATTTGAATTTATCTTATTACTAAATTGTAGTGTTTCCCATGTGGTTACTTATAGCTTTCCTCTCTTTTGAAAATGCCTGATCATATCATTTTACCATCTATTGAATAATGGTTTTCAATTTTTTATATGTTCTAATATATGTGTGTATACAGTATGTGTTTACATATTGAATACAAGAACTTTATCAGAAACGTACTACAAAAATTTCACCCAGTTAAATGTCTTCATTCTAATTCTAACTATTGTTTTTGTTTGTGCAGAAATTTTTCAACATTATGTCATTGAAATTATTCATTTGATATACTATGATCCTCTCTAACCCTTGTTTGGTCAAAAATCCTTTATCAATAGTTTTGGAGGTTATCTGCCCTTGTTTTCAAATTTTGAAACAATAATTTTTTTTATCTATGTCTTATAACCAGGAACTATGATATAATGGTCCTAACCTAATTTCTAAATCCAGAATGTTTTTCTGAAAGCTTTATTTGAATAGATAACATTTACCCTAGTAGTTGGAGTCCTTGATTTTTCTGGACACTATTTTGAACACTATATTTTAAGGTCAATAATTTGGAGATTAGGAAGAGGATAGCAAAAAGGATGATAAATGTTCTAAAATTCAAGAATTATGAAAATATGTTGAAGGAAATGTGAATGTCTGGACTAGAAAAATGAAATTTAAGGATACAGGATCTAAGTTATCTTCAAGCATTTGAAGGATTGTCATAAAGAAGAGTTTCCGAGCTACTAGGTCCCCAGAAGACCAAACTAGAAATAATAGGCAGAAGTTGCAAAGAAGCAAATATTTTGGTAGAAGCAGAAAGTACCTAAAAGATATTTTAAAAGATAAATGTTCCCTTTTGAGAGATAATGAATAACTCCTTTTAATGGAAAAAGATTATAGGTACAATTTGGTATAATGCAAAGGGACTTTTTTTCAGGTATTGGTTAAATAAAACAAATGTTGAAGTTGGACCAATAATCTTGTTTTAAGATTCTCATATTTATAGTTTCAGATACTCATAGGATTTTCAAACTGTCTAGCAGGTATTTGGAGATGGAGCAGTGAAATTCAGGAGATTGACTAGACTTAACATTTATAGATTAGGAATTTTCTTCAAAGTGATGATAATAGAAAACATGAGTGGACAAGATAAACAATAATGACAGCATAGAAAGAGAAAGGGGACCAATTCAGAACCATAGAGAACTCACTACATCTAATGACTGTGAGATGGATGATGAGTTTGAAAGGGAGTTTCTCCACTACAATAAAATCGGTTACTCCTTTAAGGCAGATAATTGAATTTTGTAACCCTCATGATGCTTAATACAATGCTTAACATATAGCAAGAGCTCATTAAATGTTTAACTTAAAAAATATTAACTACTTACTGATTTAACATAAAAATTCCATTCGTTTATAAATTATTACACATGAAGTATTAAAACTCAGTGACAAAGCAAAGATGAAAATTGTCTCCCTTGGGAAAATGAATTATATAAATAATTTTTCCAGGATTAATTATTTCCTATGGGTCTAAATCAAGCAGAGAAAAAAATCAACTCTCACAGTGAGGGAAGAAGAAAAGAATTCATGGTAAAAAATGAGATTTGGTAGAATATGCATTTTAAACTTTGCAACTGTCACTGCAATAGTAAAGATATTCCTTCTGGTCTTAATAAAACTTTAGGCCAGAAACCAATAGTGTATGCAATGAAATCTCAGCAAATATAAACTGAATCTCAAAAGAGCACTGACTATGTAACTCAAGGTAGCTCTTTCTCCCTCCAATAAATGCATGATTATTCCCCCAGTATTATTATTAAAGAAATTCTTAGTAAATTCTCAGTATCCTTCAAATCACACAATCAAATAAGACCTAGAAAGTAGCCTGTAAAGAGCCATAGCTTTGGAATCAATGGACTTGGATATATACATTCTGCTTGTACCATTAACTATCCAACTGACCTTGAGAGAAACAGTTAACCTCCTTGACCATCCATTTCATTATATTTAAAATGAGCAAACTGGGACTCAATGATCTCTAAGGTTCCTTCCAAATCTTAATCTGTGATCCTAGGATCTATTTCATGCCTGAGGATGTTGATAATATTAACAGAATGAATATTTTTTTTAAAAAATTACTTTTCTATTCTTTCTTCAGTTTATGCTAACAATATAAAAAAATACTCCCATGGAGTGCTTGATTGTAGAATGTAAGACTACTGACCCCCTTTTCAGGCTTCATCTCCATACAGGTTTAAATAATCCCAGAGAGAACCCTTCTCTCTTCCCTATCATCTTGTGTCAGCACCAGAGGTTCAGGCTAACTTCCTTTTAGCGTGCTGCTGTAGACAATCAGACAATATGTTTATTAAATTTCAGATACATCATATATTATTTTTCAAAATATAACTAAGGAATTGGAATAAAAGATAATTCTGAAATCAATAAGCTATAGTCAGTCTTCAATTATCCAGGAAAGGAGTAGTGCTGTAAATAACCTTAATTTAATTTGCATTTGACTTTAGAATATATGGTAGGATTAGGGGAGGGGGTCAGGGACAGCAGAATATTTATCTTCCTAATAGCTGACTGATAATTGAATTCATTTAGACATCCTGTGAATATACTGACTAATGGTAGAGTGAAGTAGCCCTGAGAACTCTGCTTGGCAACAATAAGTCAAACTAGGATTAAATAGATGCCATAGATTTCCATAAAGTATACAGATCATTGAGAGATAGCAATCTCGGTGTTTGAAAAAATAAATCAAAGTACTTTCTAAATGCAAAATTACCATAGGATTTTGTGCTACAAGGAAGCTTAGAAATAACCTCTCTCATTTTTCCAGGTGAGGAATTGGAAACTATGAGAGGTAAAGGGACTCATTCAGCATCTCAAAGATGGAAAGTGTTATTGGAACTTAGGTCTTAAGATTCTAAAACCAATGTCCTTTGTTTCACTACATGATAACATCTTACCCATCACCCAAGAGACAACTTGAGAGAAAAGTCTACCAGAAGCAATTATTATCCACTTTATGTCACATTTTAACTTTAAATTATGCATGTATATATATATATATTTGTGTGTATCATATACATATGATACATATATAAAATTTATTAAATATATATGTATACATATATCTTATATTTAATTTTTCTGCACAGATTTTGGAATAGGTGATCTCTAAGGTTCTTCACTGTTCTGAAACTCTGCAATTCCTGTCTTTCTTCATGTCTGTAGCACACAGGTAGCAGATAAGAGATTGAGAGGATATTAAAGATAAGACAAACCGAGACACCAAATCAATCACAGTCACCTGGAAACTTCTGTATGGAAAAACTACCTTCAGAAAAAATAACAGAAAAAAACTCTCTGCTGAAATAATTCATAATGTACAAGTGAAATCTGTTTTCCTGTTAAGACTTGAATCCCCACCTTTGCATGTACTGGATAATTCTTTCTCCAAACAAATCATTTATTATAGTGCCGACAGAAGCTTGGGAAACAGTAAGCAAAACCCGAACAGGTTTGGTTAAGGTGATTTAGATGTGTTGCGTTGATTCAGATATTTTAGCTGCTTGGAGAGATTACCTCTGCTGATCACAGAGCGTAGGAAGACAGAGTATTAATCAGCTTCTGTTTGTCGCACTTTGAAATGAAAGATACTAGATAGGTCCTAAGAATTATGATGAGAACAAAAGAAGCATTAGTCAGTTAGGTAAAGAATAAATAACATCATAAATTAGCTTAATAGCAGGATCCCACATTTTCCTTTTCCTCTAACTTGGAGTAAGCTTTAAGCTTTTAACTATAACCTAATACTGTAGTGGAAGTGTGTATGTATCTGTGTGGATCCATATATTTATTTAGCATTCACATTGTGTACATAAAATCAAATCAATTGATGGAGTATTCATAGAGATCCCATGAGGGCCATTTAAAATGTCCCATTCTACATATTTTTGGCCTGATGCTAAATGTTCTAAATTTATCATGTGAGTTGTTAATTTGAAAGTACATATAGTACAGATTAATTTGCAGCAATTTGAAATTTGTGATCTAGACACAATTTGTCACTAATTACCTATGGGACAAAAAGCAGGTCACTTTATCTTTTCTGTTCTGGTTTTTTCCTCTTCAAAAACAACAACAACAAAAAAAAATTTAGCAAACTGAATTAGATAATCTTTAATTCCTTATGACTAAAAAGATGTGATCAAGTGAATCATCGTTAGAAGATGCCTTGTTGACTGTATACACTCCAAGATTTGTTCCAATTTTGTCATTAATGAAATACAGTTATTAAAATATACTAAATACATTTTATTTGATGAAGCATGTCTCACACTGCCACTTAGTAATGCTCTGTCATCTGTCCACACTACCTAGTTCATAGAATTCAGAATTAGAAGGGTTTATCTAGCTCAAGTCCTTCATTTTACAGATTGAGAAACAAAATAAAGAAGTTCAGTTTCTAAAAGTATATGGGTAGCAAAAAGTGGCACTCAAGTTTGAACCAAGGTGATCTACTTCTAAATTCAGGCAAGCTAGACTAATATTTTTCATTATTCATTCATTTCCCTTGTTTCAAATATATTCCTTTCTAACAAGGTCCAAGTCATAGACTCCTCTTCTTTCTCACCTGAAAAATAAATTCTTTCCCCAATTTTCCTAAAACATTTCATCTACATTTCTTCTTTGTCCTTGTTCTATACTATTCTGTGTCCTTCTTATGTGTGTCTATACCATATCATTCATTTGCAGATGCTAAACTCCTAGAGAAGAGAATTTATGTTATTTTTCTCTTTGTATTCAAGAACCCAAAATAGAATCTTGCAGATGGTTGCAAAACATGTGGAATTCAGCTTAATACAACACAAGTGCCCCAAATTTCAATACACAATCAATATATTAGTGACCTGTGATTTAATCAGTTTGTAACATTCCCCCACAACTGACACAATAATAACACCATAACTATAGTCTTAGAGATCTGCCTGGAGCTTGGAAAGGTTAAATGAACTGTTCATATTTATAGAACTATTACTGCAAGATCTGAATCCAGGCTTTTCTCATTCTAGATCCAGTCTACCTGACTGGATGTAACCTCTCAGTTCTGTGCATTTAGTAAAACTTAAAAATACACACACACACACACACACACACACACACACACACACACACACATGCACACATTTAAAGGTCTTTAGTAACTAGTTTATGGGACAACTAGATGGTTCAAGGGATAGAGGTTTGGGCCTGGAGTCAGGAAGACGAGTTCAAATATGAATTAAGTTTTATGACCTTCTTTGCTTTAATCCACTAGAGAAGGAAATGACAAGCTCTTCAGTGTCCTTGTCAATAAGGTTCAGTGGATAGTTTGGCTTATGCAGTCACAAAGAGTAAGACACGACTGAACAACAAAACTAATTTTTAACAGAGTTCATATTAATTGGATACTCTTGGATTTCCTTGCTTTGAAAGATTTTGACTTGATCCTATAGACTTTTTTGTTATTCTTCTAAAGCAACTAAATATGAAAAAAAACTAAATTTTACAAAGCAGGAGACCTAATTTAATTATCGATGCTTGAAAATAGTCCTTTTACATATGAAAACTTCCATGGGCACTATGAGAATTTCTTTTTTGTAACTACATGTATTTGTCTAGCTTTTATATTTACTTTAAAAATAACTTTATAATCTATAATTTATTAGTAGCAAACCTTGATTTCTATAAGAACAAAATTTATTTGGATGCTATAAATTTGCTTTCTTACCACCAAAATGTTAACTTTGGTTTCAGAGACAGATCTTGTTTTGGGGGGGGGGGTTCCTATAATCCTCTTTATTGGTATTCAAAATAATTCATTTGACCCTGTATCTTTTGAAAAAAGGCAGTTGAACTGAAACAGTGAATCATCTTTGTGAATCCAGTACTTAACCTTCTAAGTAAAATTTAATGGTTGCTGATATTTTTCCACTATTAAAAACAACATTTAAATAACAGTCTATTTTAAACTTCAATTCTTGCTGAAAATTTCAAAATATTTTGGAAGAAACATAAAATGTAATCTATAAATAAAATGCCAGTCTTTTAATAGAAAATAACAATAAAGTTGGATGAGACTAGTTTTATGCTCTCTTCTAATAGCTAAGAGAATTTCATCATTTTTGCAAGGGGAGCCATGACCAAAAGATTTGTGACAAGGTCTGGTCTCTAGAATTTTGATCCTTTTATATCATATTTAACCTAATTTGTGCTAATAAAATATTTAATGACACATCTGAAAGTTTGTTTCATTAAACTATTTTAAAAAGGAAAATAACATATTTTGAGAAATTATTTTCCCCCAGACTGACTAGATTTAGAACCTCACAACAGTTTACTCCCTTTTTGCCAATACTATGAAACTTTTTTGGAATAGATTTAACATTTAGCATGAATACATGCAACTAAAATCTATACATTCCTTCTTCCAAATACTGTCAACATGTAGCAATGTGTTTTTTTTCTCTATGACTGTAAGGAGAAAAATAGCATTTCTATAAAACATACATTTCTTCTTGGCCAAATATAAATTGATTATATTTAGTGGTGGATTATTTTCAGTCGGGCTCTCTTCACTATTGATAAAATAAAATGCAGGTGGGCTCAATAGGCACAGGGACCATATGCATAAGAAAATGTTTGCACTAGAGATGACATATGTCATACCATGTGCCAAATCCCATTCTAGAACTAGAAGTGACAATTTTCTCATATATATACTGGCAGTTGAAACTCTGTAGATAAGGATTTATTTCTTCTCCCCAAAAGCTTAGATTATCTTCTTTCTGCTTCTTTGAAATAAAGAAGCAAATTTTATGGTAATTAGCTAATTCCATACCATACAATTTACCTGCTATTTCTTTTCAATAATTATTTTTGTGTACTATTATTTACCATATCTTCCAAATTTCAACCATAGGTTTTGATAATATGCTGTCAATTTTTCTTGGTACTGAGTATAAATAGAATCCAATTTTCCCTTTAATTATATAAAAAAGCATGATCTTTAACAGATATGTAGGAAATTCAGGCAAAGATTCAACACTGTTTAAAACAGGTCCTCTCTTGCTTTTTGGGAAAGTTACTAGTGAGTTGTTGACAGTCTTTTTATTTCATGTGTTGCCTCCTTTTAGACTGCTGAGTATGAACAAGAGTTCCTTGTAAGTCCCTTCTGCCTGGTGAACAAGTGGCACTATGTAGGATCACCAAATTTCTCTCAGTATAAGAAGGTAGTATGACTATTCCCTGTGAAATATGCTCTATGAATAGACTCATGTGACATTTCACTATGGCTTACCTTCCTAATTTCAAAATCAGGCATAAAATACACATAATAATAATAAATATTTTATTCAGTGGCAACTGTGTGAAGAATGTTGCACCAGACCCTGAGGATAATATACAGTTTAGCTTAAGATATGAAGATGTTCAAGGAATTTACTTCTGAAAAAGGAATAATACTAATGTATACCTCGATGCAAAGCATTTACTTAATGAGTACTTAAGACAATCCTAAAATCACAAGCTATTTTGGGGAATTGGGGGGTGAGAGATGAAAGTCATGATGAACCACAACCACCAATAAACTTCAGTGGGCTCTCTATGACCTTGATGATCAAATCTAAACCATTTTATTTGGTATTTAAATCTTTTTTTACATCTTAGACCCATGCTACCTTTACATTAATATATTATTCACCTCTTTAAATTAGAAGGTCCAATCAAGCTGACTGTTTTTCACAAAACATTTCATTAACCATCTCTATGCCTTTACACTGACTTCCATGCTTAAAACACTCATAATTTATCTCCACTCCTTGAATCTCTGGCTACCTTCAAGACTCAGTTCCAGGGCTTTGTATCTAGTTTGTAGATAGGAATATATCTGTCTGTATACATGTGTATGTTTGTGTGTGTGAATGTTTTCTTTTGTCATTAGAATGTAAGATTCTTATTTTTTAGGTTTTTGCAAGGCAGTGGGGTTAAGTGGCTTGCCCAAGGCCACGCAGCTAGGTAATTATTAAGTGTCTGAGGCCAGATTTGAACTCAGAGACTCCTAACTCCAGGGCCCATACTCTATCCACTGTGCCACTTAGCTGCCCCAGAATGTAAGATTCTTGAGGGAAAAAATAATTTTGTTTTAGCTTTTGCATACAACACACATAGTTCATTGTCAGGCAAATGTAATTACTGAATGAAGGGAATTAGAAAAGGTTTCATGGAAGAAGTGGCATTTCAGTTTTCCAAAAAGGCTAAAGAATAGCAGGAAGATCTCTACAGAAAGGCAGAGGACAGCTAGAACAGAAAATTGAGCATAATGATAGATAGTCACTATATGAGTTATTTTTCACTTAACTGACTTTCTCTCTTATTAAAGGAGTCTCAAGTCCAGAAAAGAAAAGATATATATCTCCATAAAAGAAACCTGGCTGAGATGTAAAAACAAGACATCAATTTAAAAAAGAATTAGAGAATTGTGTGGATAAATAAACAGTGAGTTGTAATAGTATAATTTTGGGAATAGAGATTAACCCAAGTTTGGATGACTCATTGAGTACATAGTGGAAAATAATAGGAGATAAGGCTGGAAGGATTGAATGTCAACACATTATAGCAAATCAATAGCAGCCCTACCTCCTCAGAGGGTGGTTATGGCAACCAAATTAGATAGACAAGAAACTGCTTTGAAGAATTAAAAATTGTTATAATTAGGATATGGTAGAATTTTTATTCAGGGAATATAGTGTTACACCCTTGATAATGTCTTCTCATAATTATCAGTGAAGGGAGTGGGAGAGCAAGGAGTATCTTTTAGAATCGTATATTGTCCCTTAATTATTTTATACACAGTAGTGAGTCACTAGACTATACATTCTTTGATGACAGAGTCAATGCCTCATTCTTCCCCATTTCCTTCAAAGCACCTAGGTAAATAAGTTCTCAAAAATATTTATTGAATAAATGACATCTATATAGTCTTGTTCTCTAATTTACACTAGTCACTATTCATAGTCAATCCCATCTTTCTTATCTTCAAAGAATGGATAAATTGTCAGCAGTTAGAATAAAGAACTAGCCTAGATAACATTCAAACTTCTTAGGGTTAAATCTATACTATCTGCTGGCTGCCAATACTATGTCCACCAGTCCTTTGCTAATCTTATGAATTTTTGGTCCTAGATAAACCTTGTCCACCCTCCTTGAAACCTCAATCATGTTCTATTTCTTATATGAATATTTTTTGTATCACTGTTCTCAAACTCTAATCTAGGTCCTAAATTCTGATCCCAACTCAGTCACTCACTGGATATGCAAATTGAATTACTTAAACCATAGAGTTTCAAATTAATTCATATATGAAATTAAATTTGTAATCAAGATAACTGCTTTAAGGTCCAATTCTAACATATAGTTCTTTTAACAATTCTGAAATATAGCATACAGCTAGAATATAGCATATAACTGATCTCTAATTGTTTCATGTATATTTGGGTTGGTTTCCCAAAGCAAATTCTTCTTCTTGGCAAAGGGATTGTGAAAGTTGTAGATTAATGGTAGTGAAAGCAATGTGAGAGACAGAGACAGAAACAGTCAGAGAGACCATTAAACATGTCTTTAAACTTATAAAAAGTGCAGGAAGGGAACACAGAATATGTTTTGGGGTTTTCTGCTACTTTGTGGAAATAGATTAGATTAGATACATACATACATACATACATTATATATATATATATACCTACATAGTTATTTCTTGAAAAACAGACTAAAAACAAGATCAAATTCTTAAACAATCTTCTTGTGTATGTGTCTGAATATTGAAATTTTTATATTTTGTTGATTCAGTTCACAATAGAAAACATAAAGAGTACATTATATTTATTCCAAATTAAAGGAAGAAATGTTAGAAATTCTATATATAATAAAACACAACCTATGACATTTCCTCCAACTACACATCAGTCCTTCTATCAGGGAAAGAGATCATATTTGTTTAAATTTATTTGTTGTTCTTCATTAAGGTCAAAAGCCATAAAATATAGAAGTTTCAGGTTTCTGTTTGGATTCCTTTTGTTCAATTCAGATATGGGAGTTGCTCCTTCCCAATCCAACCCAGTTAAGTTAAATTAAACAAGAGATTCCTGAGAATATGAAGTCAAGCATGACTAAGTCTTGTCTCAGACACATACCAACCTTAGTTAAAAATTAGACTCCCCTTAGTCACTGAGGCGACAGAGTAAAGTCTCATTCAATAGGACACAGCATGGGAGAACAGGTCTCCTATTAGTTTTAAGGGATCCATTCTTGTATTTCTCTTTTGTATTTCACAGCAGTTCTTTTTTCAGAGGAAAAAAAGGGGGCGTCATGCAATCTACATTTATTGTCTCCCAAAAGGGTTACCAGAAAAACTAACAAATATTTTCAATCAGAACTATAGCTTAGTTCTATAAATGTGTCAGACCCCCAACAGAGCAAACCCTGTGTCTTTGGAGTAGCAGTTCTTGTCTCTTAAGAGTAAAAATTGGAAAGCAATTCAATAGCTTTAGGAGAACATTTTCAACCTGCCTAGAGTCATGTATTTCATTCCTTGGTAACCAGGAGATAATGTCAGAAATTCCAGAGATTACCCATAACAAGATTCTTGGATTCCTTAGGGGAAATAATTAAATATCACTAAGAAAAATAAACACTTTCATGGAAAATTGATGCCATAGCTTTCCATTGTTGTCACCTTTGTATTGACTATGATAAGGAGATAAAATAATCCCATATTAAATAATCATCAAAAGTTTACATAATCTTGCCAGTTGATTACTAACCATTTCAACCAGTTGTTGGAAATTATCTTAAAGTTTTATATATAACTTTGATCACAACAATAAAGATCATAACCTATCCACTTATTATCTTAAATAATTTAATTCCATAATACCTCAGCCATCATAGATGTGCAGCACACATTGAAATGAATTGAGTTGTGTCAATAATTTTGCATATTAAGTAAGATTTGACTTCAGAGCTAAAGGACATGTTCAAAGAACCCATTAATCTTTAGAAATATTGGCAAAAAAATTCTTTTTGGCTGAGCAATGTTCATTTAACATTTTCCATTCTGTTACTTGCAGAAAAATTTATTAGCCATGAAATGCAAGCTCCTAAACATGTGTACTCATGCATACACACACACACACACACACACACACACATACACGCATGCTTCAATGCATTTTCTAGTTTTGAGGTTTTTCTTAAAACATGTATAAAGTGATTACATTTTTTTAAAAAGCTATTTCAAAATTATCTTGAAAATCATGAACCCAAAGGAATTACCAAAAGAGAAAGTGAGACCAAGGAAGCTAATAGTAGTTTGATTCCCATAAACCTTTGACTATTTCTTTAATGCTCATAACTTTGACATATTGCTGCAGTTAGCCTCTTCCATGATAAAGATTGCAAAGTAACCATGCCTTCAAAACCTATATAAATCTTATCCTCATTCTCTTGATGATATTCCACAAAGGGTTCACCTTCATTATCTCAATGTTCATTGTCTTTCTCTAGACCCCTTGTTACTCTATGAATTGTAAGGGGAATACTCAGACTATCCATCAATTATTTTTTGCCCTTGGCATATGATCAGTTAACCTACTTTTTCTGGTCATAAGATCACACATCACAATTCTTCAATACTAATGCATTACACCTACTGTTACTAATTGATTTAAATCTTATGTTAGTTTCAAAAAATTTTATGCCAATGATAACAAATTATAGGGTTTAGAACTGAAAAAAACCTTAAAAACTATCTAGTCATGGAATCATAAAATCAAAAAAAGTCTAAGTGCTTTTTAAGTGGAAAACAATGTATGAAAGGTGGAGATACAAATAGGAAAACGATGAGGCAGTTTCTGCTTCCAAGAGGGAAATAATATTTAAAAGAAAGTTCAATTGAAGGAGATGAAAATACCTGGAAGTATATGGATATAGCTACAGGGTGTGAGAAAAGTCAAATGATACTTTAACTACATTACTAGTTTATGTGATGGTACAGAGGAGGGAAGAGGTAGTTTCTGGAAGGCATAGAAACAAAGCAGCTAATAAGGTTTGGAGGACCTTAGTATGCAGTACCGAATAGATGGTAAGAAAAAAAAAAAAATTAGATGGCAAAGTGTGGTGGTTCTCTGTCTCACTGGAAAGCATAGAGTTGGTGATAATTCATCTCACTGTAAGTACTAGAGCAGAGAAATAAGTTCAAGATGCCAGGACAGAGTAGAGAGAGAGAGAAAGGAAAAGGAAGCAAGGATGAAGAAGAAAAGAAAGATTGAAAAGGATATATCTCTCTCTTTTCCAGTTTTCCTTTGTCTTAGCCATCCCGGAAGGATGCATTTATTTATAGGTGGAAGAGATCAAGAAGTCACTTAGTCTAATATCTTATTTCTTGTTAATAAAAAAGAAAATTGATTTTTTGTGATTTCCTAAAAACTCAGATCTTCTGATGCCATATTCAAGATATAACGACACCATACTGCCTCTTTTGCATTTTACAGATCAGGAAACTGGGACTTGAAGACACAAAGATAATAATGTGCAAGAATGCACAGGTCATAAGCAACTGAACAGTAACTCACATCTACTGACTAGTTTGTCTTGTGAGAATAGAAAGTTTATTATGAGTAGGAATTGTTTCATTCATTATAGTTTTCTCCATAGCCCAGATTGGTGTATGATAGATAGTAAGCATTTAAGAAATATTTATTGATTGATTCTGATTCCATTAAATTATTAATCAAATAGTATTTACTGCTGTCTGACACTGTGCTAATTACTTAACATACATAACATTTGTTTTGCATTTTAGAAGAAGGTTGTGATATCAGGGAGGTGAGGTCATGACAAGCACGTGAATTGGATTTAAGTGAGGGGGTGGTGTGCTAAGTCACCAGGCTCCAGAGCCATCTGGGTTCAGTGGCCGTATATGAGTCAGTATGACTAGAGATGACCCTGGATGTGAGACAATCAGGGTGAAGTGATTTGTCCAAGGTCTCACAACTAATAAGTGTCTGCGTCCAAATTTGAATCCAGTCCCCTGATTCCAAGGCTCACACTCTTTCTACTCTGCCATCTAGTGCATAATATGGAAGAAACAGTCCCTCCCCTCAAGAATCTCACATTTTAATAGGAGAGATAACTTGCAAGCAACTACATATATTAATAACTATGCATATGTTGTTGTTGTCTTTCAATCATTTCTGACTCTCAGTGGTCCTATTTGTGAATTTCATGGCAGAGAAATAGGAGTTTACCATTTCCTTCTCCAATTCATTTTATAAATGAGAACTTAGGCAAATAGGGTTAAGTGACTTACCCACGGTCTCATGACCAGTAAGTGTCTGAGGCTAGATGAACTCAAGAAGATGAGTCTTCTTAACTCCGGACCCAGTACTCTATCCTTAAACTAACCAGCTTCTCCTAATTATAAACACTTACACATACACATACACACACACACACGTGTGTGTGTGTGTGTGTGTGTGTGTGTGTGTGTGTGTGTGTGTAGGGTAAATTAGAGGTAACCTCAAGGGAAAGGAACTTGCTTTAAAAAGGATCAAGAAAGACTTCTAACGGAGGGTGGAAATGAGCTTAAACACGATACTAAAAATAAAAAATAGTATATCTATGCTTTGCCAAAATATACATACATACATACATGCAATTTTTTTCATCCTAAAGAGGCTATTTCTTATGTTTTAAAATATTAATCAAAGAATTCACTTTTACTTAGAAACAACAGCAGTTTTCATGTAATATAGCTTAGTATCAGTTACATTTTTGCAAAGTTAAAACATTTTGTTGAATTTCAGAGGTATTAACGCATTTTGCATTAATAAAATAGGATCAAGAAATTGATGTTAGAATAATAATAACCTTATGCTAAGGTGGAAGTTGAAAATAGGTTGTCATTTGTTGGTGTACAAGACATAGTTTAACTTGTGGTAAAGGTAAGAATTACAGAGAGAGAGAGAGAGAGAGAGAGAGAGAGAGAGAGAGAGAGATTGAGATTGAGATTTGTTGTCATTGCCTTTTAAAAAAACACTACATCATGTTAAATAATAAAACAAATGAAAAAAAAAAGATGAACATAAAGTTTTCTCTTTTCATTCCTTTGAATATTTTCAAGGAAACCACTACTTGAATTCAGCAATTGTCTTCACCTCAAAAGTCTTGTAGTCCTCCATTTTTCTCAAGAGTCTTATTAAAGTGAGCTACAGGACCTGATAGACCTAAACAATGATAGTAAGGTTATAGATCTTTTTATGTAAGAGTCTTAGTTCAGTAAAGGATTGCTCACAGGGATTGATAGAGTACCAAATGGCTTTGGGGAAACTTGTAGGACCAAAGTAGGAGAGAATTATAAAAGATATTGATAACAAAAAAGGCAAGATTACAAAAAAGTCGGGCTATAGAAACTTCCCCCAAGTGCTCTAATCATAGAGATAAGTCAATTTATTTATTTATTTAATAAAATAAAAACTTTCTTAGTGGTATAAAGCTTGCTAATCTTGTCTTCCATTATCTTCCTGATAGCAGCACTCTTGATGACTGAAGGCAGCCATGAAATTTTATTCCATAGAAGAAACTTAGGTCAAAGTTTCTTTGTCCAAAATCTCTAACATCCACATATAGGAATGTTCCTTTGTGCAAAATTAAAATTAACTTACAGTTAAATGTTCACAGCTGGAGTGTTTTGTACTTTAGGTTACCCCCTCCAAAACATTATTTAGACTACTTTTAACTTCCATTACTGATTTAAATAAATTGTGTCATTTCCCTCCTCTTCTGAACCTGTAATTCTATAGTTTGAAGATGTTTATGCTTAAGGCTTATACTATATTTTGCCCTGATTTTGCCTTTGGGCCATTTTCCTTCATAGGTATTACTGGAATATGTTTTATCCCCATTTTTCCACAAAGGATTTCTTTAATATCAACCTTATAGGACCATAGTTATTATGATTTTTTAATTCAAAAAAAAAGCAATGCAATTAGAATTCTTTAGGCTATAATGCACAAATTTTACTGAAATTAAGTTCAGTCCAAATTAAAAAGGTTTATGTTTCTTCTGCCAGTACTTACTCCAACTTTCAAAAAACTTCAGGTCTAAAACCATTGAGATAATAAGATCTTCCTCTTCAACTTTAATCTAATTTA
The DNA here is from genome assembly GCF_037893015.1 of Macrotis lagotis. Classification (NCBI taxonomy): domain Eukaryota; kingdom Metazoa; phylum Chordata; class Mammalia; order Peramelemorphia; family Peramelidae; genus Macrotis; species Macrotis lagotis. The sequence goes on from NC_133666.1 coordinate 379,207,207, forward strand.
TCACACTTAGTTTATTCCTGGGACTAATTCTGGAATAGTCTAAGACCATATCAGAGTTTAACAAACTGTATAACAATGAAATTCTAGGATTTATCTCTTAAAGCCTGTTTATCTTCTTAAGTTTATAGTTACTATCTCAATAAATATCTCAATATTCAAAGCTCCTGGTTCAAATGTTCAATAATTCAAGAGTACATTCTTTATAAGGATTATCTTTGTAATTTCCCTTTAGGATTCAAGTTGTATCTACATACTAATTCAAATGCAAACACTAAATTATCTGCTTAGTTCTTGATTAAAATTTTTTGGCCTACATTATTATTTTATTTGTTCAATTATTATTTAATTTGGCATTTTTAGATTCAGGTTTAGTGAAATAGTCTTAATTTTGTTTTGATTTTTCATATTTTTTTGTTTTGTGAGGTATTGGGGTTAAATGATTTGCCCAAAGTTACATATCTAATAAGTATCAAATGTCTGAGGTTACATTTGAACCCAAGTCCTCCTGACTCCCAAGGTTGGTGCTCTATCCATGCTACTTAGAAATAGTCTTTATGAATAAGAAAGGTCTATTAGAAAGTCTCCTAACAGTCTCAAGAATAGATACAACTTCCTTTATCAAAAACTTTTTATCATTTCATTAAATTTAAAGATTGAAAGGTCCTTGGAGATCACCTTCTCCTTTTCAAATGAGGAGATAGACATGCCCCAAAAGATTAAGTGACTTGTCCAAAGCCACATAGATAGTAAATGGCAGAGCAAGGATTTGAAGCCATTTCAAGTATTCTTTTGACTATGCTATGGTACTTAATATATGTTTAAAAAATCAAGTATCCAAATATATTTCACCAAGGTTTTTCCACCTACAAAGTAACTCGTGACCTGTGGGTTTTTAATTTCCTTTGAACACCTGATCTAGAACTAAAAATTAAGGTTAAGAAAATCACTACTTTCACTGTGGCTGCCAAGGTGCCACTGGTTTTAGTGAGTTGCTAGAATACATCCAGAAATCTTCATTATAAATTATGCCACTTCTTCTACCATTCAGAAAATCCTTCCCTCCCCCTTCCCATTTGCCCTATCTAACTTCCCTACTCTATCTTCCCTACTTCCCTATCTAGGGTAGGAGCAATATTCTAACCCCATCTCGCAAACAGGCCAGCTAGTATTTTTTCCCCTTGAAATGTATTAAAACATTCTTCTGAGACTTGAAAGGCTCAGGGGAATCAAGGGTTCAGATTGTTCCTGTCTCCTGAGTACAAAGCAATCATGGGAGCACCCTAGAACTTTGTGAAAAATAATTCAGCAAGGCAACCTCAACCAATCAAATTAACTATTTTTTAAAGAATTTGCACAAAATCTTTTATTGGCTATTTATATTCCTTTGCCTGAATCCTCTAGTCATTAACCTAAAACTTGACAATCTTCAAAGGTTTTCTGTTCCCTGACCTTTGGGAAGAGGGTAGATAGGGAATGGGAAGAAATGGAACCATCAATTAAAACCAGAGGAAGATAGATCCCCATACTCAGGTTATTTCAGTGGGAAAGACAAAATGTCTGCTCTTTGTGAGTAGTTTGCCCATAGCAGCTCCTTAAAACAGTGTCTCTATTTCTCAGGGGATGGACCAAGAGAAGAGATGTCATTTGTATCATGGAGGTATATAGAGGATAATGTACCATTTCACTTCTTCTCCTCCATGCCCTAGACTTGTTGAATATATTCTTGTTATGGCTAAGTCAATCCCTTTTTGTTAACTACAAGTTGAATTGCTTACAAGGCCCTTACCATGTTCCAATATCAAACATAAATTCCCAGAGGACAGCCTTGAGTTAGACCAGGGGACTGAGCTGCCAGTCCTTGCTTTTTTAATGGATCCTACTTTACTAGGGGAACTATTTAGGCAGAATTTATGTATATACATTTTACAAAATTGTTTTTGCATGTGCCAGTTAATTCATTTCCATTTCCCTTCACTGACTCAATAATATTGTACATCATTATTACCAAGTTCCTCCTGTTTGATTTTTGCTTACTCTTCAGTAAACACTATATTGTGATATTAAATCTTAAGACATTTTCTTGGTTCAATGAGGGGCCTTTTAATTGCAATAATCTCACCTATCTTTGAAATAGTAAAACACATTTATGATGAAATGTCATTATAGGACTAATATACTTCCTATCATGGATCAGATTGTTTATTTCTTTTAAAAAATAGAATAATTGGGGCTTTTTTAGCTTTGAATGTTATGAGTTATAATTTTTGAATTAATTCAAGATTTAGTTGTGTATATTATCACTCTGGACTTACTTCAATTTCCACAAGAAGTTTTTCCCCAGTAGTAAGTATAGGACATTTCCATTTAAACTGTTGGTATTCAGAAGAGAGTTTTTATGTGGGTTCTTTTGTTGTTTTTTCAAAGGTAAAAGATATTAGGTAAAACATTTTCAGCACTGATTCCTAAGTCCTTTTGCTACAGTATCAAACATTTTAAGAATGGACTAAGCAGTAGGGATTTAAATTTGCAATAAATTCAACTCATTGTAATTTCCTCAAAATGGTTACTTTTTATAGTTTTCCTCTGACATACTTAAATTACAAATACCATTGTCAATAGATCCATTCTTTGTCCTTCTGTAACTTTGACAAACTGAAAAATAATGTTCACCTGACACTTTGTTCACAAAATACTTCCCTGACCACCCCTCCCTATTTCTCTTGAACCTTAGAAAGGTACTTTCCTTTCTACTCTTTTATGCATTCTATTTTGTATATTTTCTATTTTGTTCATTTTCAATTAAACTTTAAGTTACATGAGGGTAAGGCTTCAATAATATCCATTGATCTGCTGGTAAATGTTTAATAACTGGCCTGTAAGAAGAAAAAAATATCATGCATGGCACACTTTTAAGTTTTTATCTGAATCATTAAAGTTTTCTCTATTTTTTCCTTAAACCTATACAATCAAGAAAACAAAAAAATCCTGAATTCCAAGTTGTAAATACTCACAAATATAATTAACAGATCTCTATTCTGAGTCCAGAACCTATTGCATTACCAAAATTTTGAAACTTCCCCTGCTTATTAAAATCGATATTGAACACTTCTTTAGCATAGACAAAAATTAAAGTTTCTGATTAGAGAAAGGAGTAGGGAGATAATGAATTTGTACTTTTCTAGATAAGACCTTGGTGACTAAAATTGTTTAAAGAAATGCAAAAATACCTATTTTCTCATTATATTCATTCACATTAAAGATAAACAATTGCCATAAGTCTAATGTTATTTTAGCATGATATAAATAAAAAAAGTGTATACTAACCTGGGACCTATAGACTTTAAAAAATTATTTTTAGATAACTATCTGGATATATCTGGTTTCTTTTGTAATCCAATACATTTTTTTACATTTAAAGACATTGTTCTCAGAAGAGATTCACAAGGTTCATCATCTTCTAATTTTAATGACTGAGATCTTAAAAGATTAAGTGACTTGCCAATGGTCGCCAAGATTAGCAAAGACAATATTTGAATCCAAGTTTTCTAACTCAAGATTCAGTGTTCTTTTCACTCAATTAGAAAAATGAGAAGGAAGTAATAAAGAAAGTGTAAGGGGGAGGGAAAAGCTTCTTAAATGCATAATTTCATATTTCACTTTGATATTTAAATTAGAATAAAGCCATTAGGAAGGTCTCCACAATGTAAGATATGCAATTTTAAACATTATACAATCTTGGGAAAAATAAGTAACTGGATCCTTTTTGCATGCAGAATTCTGCATCCCTTTTCCATGCTAACTTCAAAGAAATTATCTGCCTAAAGGAAGAACAGAATGAGTGTCAAAATCACTTCATGTAATAGATACTAGTAATATTAGAAGTATTCTAAATAGTTTTACTATATGAGTAATATGAGAAAACCATGCTATATAGAAGTCATTACTGGACTCAGCAATACTGTATTCCAGAGAGACTAAAGGAATAGGGGGAAAGGATTTATTTGTGCAGAAATATTTGTAGCAGTTCTTTTTTGCAATGGTAAAGAATTGAAAATTGGGGAGATGCCTATTAACTGGGGAATAATTGAAGAAGTTGTGGTATATGATTCAGAAGAAATACTATTGTTCTATAAGAAAAGATAAGCAGGATGCTTTCAGAAAAACCTGCAAAGACATGAATTATTGCAAAGTAAAATGAACAGAACCAGAACATTGGACACAATTACAATAATATTGTACAATGATCAATTGTGAATGACTAAGCAATTCTCAAGCATACAATGATCCAAGACAATTTTGAACGACTTATGATGAAAAATTCTATCCACCTCCAAAGAAAGAACTGATGGATTCTGAATGCAGGATGAAGCATATCGATTTTTTTTTTACTTTATTTTGGGGAGGAGGGGGGGTTGGTCTGTGTTTTCTTTAACAACATGACTAATATGGAAATGTTTTATATGATTGCACATGTATAACCTATATCAAATGACTTGCTGTCTTAGGGAGGGGAAAAGATTAGGAAGAAAGGAGAGAAGATAGAGATCAAAATTTTTAAGATGTTTAAAAATTGTTTATACATGTAACTGGAAAAATATTTGTAAATCATTACTGCTTTAGAAGTAAACATGGAAAAATACAACTAAGTCTTCTTACTAATTTCCCCATTACAAGCTAGAGTCACCTATAATACAAGGCAAACTACTTCAATATGTTCAAAGGAGAATATGAATTTATCTCTTGGAGCTATGTAAAACTTTATGATGCCTTTATTTTCCTGATAACTAATAGGAATATTATAATAGATATCTACTTCACTAAGTCATTTGAATTTAATCCCTGATGTTTGGGGTTCTTAAAAAACTGAAGTAAAAGCAAAAAACTTATTTTCATTAAAAAGTCTTAGTTCAGTCATTCACTCTAGCAATGTGTAAACAAGGTCATTCATATATTGCTATCCTCACTGATCACCATTGATTCAAAAGATGCATGAATTTTAGGTGCTTGAATGAAAGACCTTTCCAATAAGTAAGGAATATTGAATGGTGAAATGCAGGTGTGGATAAACAAAAGATTATATTATATAATTATATATAATAATTATATATTATATAAACAAAAGATTATATTTTTTACCATTTTTTATTTACCAATAGTCATTAGCAATGATACCTGAAAAATTCAAGTAAGAACACAATACATAGCAACAAAATAACTGTCTCTGAAGCAGACTCTCATAAAAAAAAATTCAAAGGAAATAGAAATGACATTGGAAAATGCTTGATTTCTTAGGGAGAATGCTCTTATATATAAATGTGGTTTGCAAAGAATCACAGCATTCCATATTTTTCATGGAAATGAAAGGTGTTTGGTCAAGTGGGCTCACATTCTTTAAAAGGTGCCTTGATATGATTTCTAAGCCACTTACAACAAACCATTTCAATCAGTTAAAAGTGCATGAAGGGTGCAATATTTTGTGTAAATTTCATTCTTGGAATGATTAGGGTCCTTTCTAGGGGACGCCTCTTATTGAATAGATGTTTTTTTCTATTTCACATACTCACATTCTTGAATGACTAATGGATCCTTCATTAAGGAGATCACAGCTTTCAGGTGTCATGCTTGAAAACCCACAATGAATTGGTCATTAAGGAAATTCACCCACGCAGAAAGGACATAGGAACAACTGGTAGTATCTTCTAATGACTCAGGAAAAGGGTTGGCAGAATCACCCTTCACTTACAAACTATTTAATAGTTGCAGCACTGGCATTAATTCTCCAGACAATGAATGAAGTGAAGGGAGCACCTAGCTCCGAAGGGTGTTTGCACCTTTGATGAAAGCTATTGGTCACACAGCAGCTTTCCCCAGAAAACAGACCTATTCCCATAGCAATGGTTTGTTCTTTTATCTTCTTTGGGTTATATAATGTGGTGAAACCTTAAACACATATTGAAGTAATTACACTTCTTTGATTAATCATTTTCATATTAGAACATACAGACATTTTTAGAAGGATATTTTTTAGACTTCTATAATCCTTATGGCATTTTATCTTTAAAACTTTTATTTGACTTTTTTTCAATTATGACATTTTTCTGACTAAATTGTCCATTGTTTTAAAAGGCACTTTGTTGATCAAATCCAGTCTCACCAGGAATCTTAAAACAGTGACTCAAGCTCTCAGATTTTCTTTAAAATAATTAATCCATGGGGCCAGCTAAATGGGGCAGTGGATAAAGCACATGTCCTGGAGTCAAGAGGACCTGAGCTCCAATCCGACCTCAGACACTTAAAAAAAAAACTTGCTTAACTATGTGACTTTGGGCAAGTCACTTAACCCCATTGCCTTGTAAAAATCAATAATAATACTTAACCTAGGACTTTAGAAGAGACTAGGAAAAAGATAACCTATAACCTCATTAGAAATTATTTCCCTCTCCTCCCCCAGCATCTTTGGTTTTAAGGTGAAACTGATATTGGTATAAAAAAAAAATTACTGTTCCAAGAATCAGATATAAATTTGATCTTATGCTTATATAGCCAGTCTAAATTTTAATTCTGAGCAATGGTAAAATCAAAAATCTCCAAAGTCGGGGCTCAAAGGGGTCAAAAGGGATGAAGAGTTTAAAAAAATAAGTAAAAGTATGACTAGAACAGAAACCGTGTCCATCCAGGTCTGTCTCAAACAGTGGCATTGAAAATTTCAGTGGAACAGGGCATATCCATGTTCCCTATTTGTCAGGGCTAAAGATGATGCTATTCAGGGGCTACATGTGGTTACAATAGAAGCATTTCTTCAATTAAAAATACTTAGCTGTAGCTGTAGCTATAGTTTCCTTTCCAGGAAACTCCATAATTGATTATTAATCAACCAATCAAAAACATCTAGCCATAGCATACTACATGCTAGATGTGAAGAATTAACCATGCTGTTGTGAAGACCACAGTTTCAGTTTAGCTGAGAGAGAAGAAAAGAAGAACAGAAAGTGAAAAATCTATGTAATCAAGAGGGCTTAATGGAAGAGTTTTCTCAAAAGATCATTCTGAGGGTTGATTCTACAAATTAGCCCCTGAAGAAAACATATCAAGAAAAGATTAATCTCTCTACAAATGATTACTGGACTTTTCTACTCTTGTGCCAATCTATTTGCCTTTAGTTGTTTTGCTTCTGATGTGCTACTTGAAGAAAGAATCCCCCAGAGCCACTGGAAGGCAGGGACTATTTATTTGTGTATCTGTTTGTCCATTGTTTATTAAAGTGACCAGCTTATAGTTAGAGTTTACTAAATGTTTGGTGAATTGAATTGGGTTATTGACATAAGTGACTTATCTGTGATCAAATAGGTCATTAGTGGAATATACAAGACTTAGAATCTAGGTCTCCTGACCATAGGCAAGCAGCCACAAATGGCAGGTTCTCTTAGTGAAAAAAATAACTATTCTTCCTTGGAATTATTTATAGAAGTTTCAAGATAAAGAGAATCTATCAAAAAGACTAGAATGTATACATATGCATTCATATATAATTTTAAAGAGGACAACTAGATTGTTTGGAAGGTCACAATTATAAAGGACCATCAGGGAAGGGCAAAGCTTACTAAAGGCTGTATCCAAAAGCAGGATTAGAGAAAGGGTCACTCTTGGAGCCTCTAATATTGACCACTATGGCAGGATCACAGAAGTATTTGAATTAATTAGTTGAGTGATACAGAGATAGATACCATGTCAGATAGAAAAAAAGACAAAATCAGAGAGAGATGATATGAACAGATAAAAACATGGAGAAAAAGCTCAGAGGCAGAGGAATGCAGGACAGCAAGTAAAGAAGAGTAAGACAGAAAGGGAAAGAGAGACAGAGAGAAATAAGTAACTTTTACCCTTTCTCAACCACTAACTCTTTGGGGTTTTGTATTTATCCCATTCCATACACTAAATTTTATTTGGGAGGGGGGAGTTTAACACATGGTTAAGTCACTTTTTATTCTCAAAGTCATAGGAAGCTTCTGCACCAAGAGCAATGAAATCCCATATCTGTGATGACACTCATTAAACAACATCCATTATAAAAGCAATGATGATACATATATACACATCTATGTTGTTTTCCTGGGTAATGCACAGACATATGTGCCAATATGCATATATACATTCAGCTATGCATATAAAAGATACATGAATATACAAGCAAATACAAATGCATTGCATATATTCATAGCACAAAAAATCCCTAAATATAAAGTAATTCAAACAGACCAAATAATGTGAAAAGACAAAACCTAAAAATAACCTAAAAAACTGAGCTTAGTTTCTAGGATAATCAAATAATACGAAATTGCATTTGCTTTGGGATTCTTTGGGTTAAACGTTATTCCCTGCAAGCTATATGAGATGCCTTTGATTTTTCCAGTTTGTTTTAAATAAATAGTTTCATCAAAATAGAATGGCCTTAACTTCAAACCCTGGGAATAAACAAATAGTTTCAATCAATGGCACTGAGATACCCTTCTAACATTTTTCAAAGGACTAAGAAAAGAAATATTTTCCTGCCTACAACATTGTCAAAAATAGCCTTTGGCACATATTTAACTAGGACTTTTCAAAGGTTGTGGGAAAATTCAGAGGAAAAAAAAAAGATAGGCAGAATAGTCCATACTATTGTGAAGACCACAGTTACTTTCAGGTCACCAGTAGAAAGAGAGGGAGGGAAGGATCAAGTTCATCAGAGGACCATACCTGAGGGTAGACCTTCAAAAAGTAAAAACAAAAGAACAAAATCTGTTACAAGCAATGGATTGTTTTCTCCCTTGCCAACTGGATGTGTGTGTCTGTGAGTGTGTATGTATAAGAAAGAATACAGTAATAAAATAATATTCTTTAAGTATTTTGCCTTGTGAAAGAATAGATTTCAATATAAAATACTCTAAGAAAATTTATTACTGAAACTAAAGAAAGACCTCTGCATAATACATTCTTACCTATATGACAATCTTGGAACAGATATTGAAGACTATATTACATACTAACATTATAGTAAAGTTCTTAGAATCCATTCACTCTGAAGAAAATTAGAACTTTCAATTGTCTTACTTCAAATGGTCTATCAAGCTAAACAGTGATGAGCTGTAAAATGTTTAATAGTAGTATGGCCAATTCAGCAATCACTCTTTAGCTAAATCTAACCTTTCATTTTGGATAAAAGAGGGTCCATAATAGATAGAGAGATAAAGCATTTATTAAACACTTGCTGTTTCATAGTCTCTAGGAATACAAATACAAGCAACAGATTAAAAAATAAGGTATACCCTATCTTCAAGGAACTTAGATTCTAATGAAGGACAGCAACATATGGAAAAGATCAGGGAGTAGGTAAGAGGTATAAAGTATCATGTAGGTTAAGATGGAAAACTCCAAAGAGTTAGTAATAGAGCCAGGAAAGAAGTGAGGAAGTAAATAGGTATTTCCTGAAACCATAGTGCCAGGTAGAATTCAATGAGAGAGAGAGAGAGAGAGAGAGAGAGAGAGAGAGAGAGAGAGAGAGAGAGAAATAATCTAAATTCAATTTAATATTAATTTTAGTTATTAAAATATTAATATACTTAATATTATCATAGCTAGGATTGACTTAATACTTCAAGGTTTAAAATTACTTAGTATGCTATAATTTCTAGGACAGTAGCTAAAGTTTGCATACCCCAAAACAAGGGAATATCACCTCTCATTTTGATATTCACCTTCAAAATGTTTCATGAACTGACACTTTTTTAAAAATTCTTGGTGCTAAAATGTGTTTTGCGGGTAGTAGTGATGTTTGGAATGCTGTTATTATTCAGGTTCTGCCCAAGAAAAATATTGTATTAGACCCCTATGTCATCATAACCACACAATTGTCTGGTCACCCATGTGTTAAATCTGACTCACATATATAAGACAATAAATACAGACTAGTATAAACAGCATGTATTATTTTTCAGTTTGAACTATAAAGAAAAACACTTTAAAATTCAAAATCAAATCACTCACTGGAAAATGTGCATGTGTTGCAATTTAGAGTTGATATAGTCATCCTTTCAAAAGATTAGCTATGGTATGTGATAGAACAAAACTAAATATTCAATGATAAAGCTTTTTTTGTTTGTTTAAAAAATTCAGTGTGAGTTGCAAAACTCATTATTTAATGGACTTAGATATAGAGTGAGTCATATCATGCTTGCTAAAACAGAATAAGTAGTACAGTAAAATACAGCTTTAATAATGCTATGAGAGGAAATAAAATATAGTAGATAATGAACTGATTGAAAGTAGAGAAGACCTGGGTTCAAGGTCCCTCTCTGACACATTCTAATTATATAACCCACAGTAAACTCTCAGTGGCTCCAAACAGCTTTCTAAACTGACAAATTGAAGAAAACACTTAAAGATCTGCATGGATCATTGAATTTGAATCATATTTCAGATACTGACTCTGTGACCCTAGGCAAGTTAGTTAATCTCTCTCAGGCTCAGTTGTAAAATGAGAATAGGGATAGATAACATATTATATACTTGAAATTCTATATTAATCTTAGCTATAATAATATTTACTAGTATAAGGAGGCAATTTCATTGCCTAATGTAATACAGGCTAAGATTTAAAAAAAAAAGGTTTTGGAATAGATTTTCTTCCTATCCCTCAGGTTTAGGATGATAAAGGGATTCACAGTTTCCACAAAATTGGAACCTAAAGGGGTCTCAGAAATCCTCAATTACAAAATCATTTTGTAGATGGAAAAACTAAGAATTAAGATGCTGAGTAACCTATCCAAGTTATCACATGCAGGATGAAATAGTAAGATTGTGATGCTATGCCCTTTGATTTTTCCATAGTAATACTAATATATATTCTGTGTTGCATCCTTTTTTTCTGTGAAGATACATAATACATCTTTAGGACACTTACAGTTATACCATGTTTAACTTTTTTTTTAACAACTCTCATTTAAAAGTTAAATCCTAGCAACTTTAATCTGTTTTAAAAAGAAAAAAAATGAGACCTAGCAATGTATCTTTCCCAAGGTAACAGTCAATGACCCAAGAAAATTACTAACACAGAAGTAGTCTAATCATCAGATTGTGCCATTCAGCTAGAATGACTTTTACTTTTAACCTCTCTGCTTTATTAAAGTTTCTGCAACTTTCATAAGAGAGAACAAATTTCCATTTGTTTTAGGGAACTTTCTGTCTCCTACCCAATCAGTTTCTATACAAGACTTAGCAAATAGCAGCATATATCCTTATCACATATAGCAGAGGCTATGGTCTGCCTAAATGATACAAAATTTGTATGGGGGCCAGGGAAAGTGGAGTATTATTTTTTTATTTATATAAGGAGAGAATTTCAAAGAATCCAACATACTACAACAAAATACATAAAGTCACTGGTTGGTTGCTTATTTATTTCCAAGTGGATGGAATCAACCATATTCTAACTCTATTTTCAAAATTTTAAAATAGTGACAATAATAATGTGATTTAAGAAAATAAATCTTGCAGCTCAATTGTAACAATTTATGCTCCATAAGTCTTATGAAAGACTGAATCTTGGGGCAGCTAGATGGTGTAGTGTATATAGAGCACTGTCCCTGGTGTCAGGAGACCTTGAATTCAAATGACACTTAATAATTACCTAGCTGTGTGACCTTAGGCAAGTCACTTAACCCCTCTGCCTTGCAAAAAGAAAAAAGAAAAGAACCAAAAAAGACTGAGTTGTCCAATTTTGTGTCCTATGTCATAAAGGATTGTGCCTCAGAGCTCAAAGCAGTTACCCTAACTTTATTTCCCAGGGTTTTTAAAGTGGGAAATATAAGTTTCATCCCAAGATATTTATTTGGATCTCTGTCAAGTATTACTTCTTTCACAAAGAAGGAAAGTAGAGGTGATGATACCAAGGAAAGGAAACAGAAAACATTTTCTCAGTTTTCACACACTTCTCTATCTAACAGAACTGAGAGACAAACTTTAAGTTGTCAGAAGGGATGATAATACATCCATAAATGTGTTTCTCTTCCCAGGTGGGTATGGTAAGCAACTTTTGCTCTAACCTCTCTCTTCCTCCGTGAAAAGAATGCTTTCAGATTCTGTTTAGCAGTGTGGCTTATTCATTTTTCCTGTTTAGCAAGACTTGCCCTGAGTCAATGCTGAATTGCCCTCTGCCTGTAAGCAGAGACTGGGGGTGGGGGGATGGGGTGGGGGGAGTCTAGGAGAAACCACCATGGTTCTGGTGATGAACACTATAGAATGTGCATATCCAAGTTGTTTTAGTATATGGATGCTTGCTCCTGCTGGGCATGCAGTGGCTTCACAGTATGCTAATAAACACTCAGGGAAGGGATCACAGTCACAGTCAAACAGCCCCTAGGCTGAAAATGCAGAGATTCAAAAATCAACAAGTCACAAAAAAGTAAAGATTACCAGTGGTGGGGTAGTTCTATTTGAAATGCTTCCAGAAATTAAAGAGATCAAGTTAGTCCCTTGCCTTTCTTGGGACTAGAAAATCAGTAACATTGGGATGGGAGGAAGGAAGCAGAGAATGAAAAGAGTGGTATGTTTTCTAAATGTGTTTATTGTGAATCACAAGCAACATTTCCCAAGTATACGATTTGTTACATTCCATTGGTCATTACTTTTCATTTTAAAAAAATGATCATTTTAGTACTAATTTTTTTGCCTTAAAAATACCTTTTTAACCTCAAACAAAACAACAATTTTATCTTGGCTTGTGTTTTATTTAAATTAATTTTGAAAATAGACTTTTCTCCTCTGTATTCAGAGAAATAAAACCTATCACATAAGAAATTTTGACATAGTCCCAAAAAAGCACTCTCTTAATTACAGTCATGACAATGTTACTGTTTCTGTTTTTCTTTTCTCTCTTTTTTTCTAATCTGTTAGTAGAGTGGCTATTGCCATCTCTGGAAAAGACATGAAGTCTTTAAAAATATTAAAACTTTTTTTAAAATGAATATGCTTAAAATTTGAGTAAATGACTGAAAAGTTTAATAGAGTGATCAAAAATATCTTGTTTTCTGCCTGTTGTATACAAATTATGGATTGTCTATCCATCTACCAAGTACTATCATTCTAATTTATCAGGGTAATCCTAATGGTGTCACCTCACACAAAGACCAGGGATAGCATATAGATAAAAGAATGCAAAAGAATATTTATCAAACATAAAATATATCTAAAACTGAGAAAGCAAGATAAAAATAGGCATAAAATCATTTTTTCACTGCATTGCACTGAAATAATAGTAGCGGACATATATAAAGCTCAAAGTTTACAATATGCTTTACATATATTATCTTATGTGGATTGCCTTACAATCTTATGAAGCAGGTACCACAAGTATCGTTTTCCTACATCAGAAGTAGGTGAATTATCTTTCCCAAGACACACACTAAATTATAAAAAAAAAAATATTCAAACTTAAATCTCTCCTCAATCTGGGACACTATTAAACTAACTAGTCTAATTCCATCATCTAACACATAAGGAAACCCAGAACCAACATGGTAGATGGAGGCAGGAACTTGCATGAGTTCTACCAAATTCCCTTCCAAATAACTAAATTAATGCCTCACAATGAAATAAGGAGCAGCAGAACCAACAGAAGGATGAGTTGAAACAATTTTCTAGTCAAAGACAACTTATAAGTTTGACAGGAAAGGTCTTTCTCACTGAGATGAGAATGGAGCACAGTCCAGCAGGGCAGTCCAGGAGAGCCAGGAGCAGACCCTTCCCCAGAAAGCCAACAGTGAGATACCAAGCTAGTTGTGAGGCCACAAGCCAGCAGTCAAGTCCTGCACCTAGCACAAGACAGAATCAGTCCTCTCCTCAGCAAGTCAGTGCAGGTCTTGGGGGTCACTGAATCATCAGCAATGACTCTCAGTTCCCAGCCACAGATAATAAGGGGACTCAACAGCTGGTCAGAAGGAGATTACAGGGGCAATCTCCTGATGCTGCAGGTGCAGGACTTTGTGGCATTGCCCAGACATAAATCTGAGTCACAGACTTGGGTCACAGTCCCAGGAGAAGGAAGAAAATTAGAACACAAATGCTTGTAATCACAGGGGAGCAGGGATTCTGGTCATAGATGCAGGGCAAAAAACAGTGCTTTGTGGTTGTTCACAGACCAGACCAAAGTCCAACAGAGTAGGGACCACACTTCTTAGGTCATACCATCTTGGAAAAACGTAAAACTTAATGGTCCCCAGAATTAGTTCTGAAAACAGAAGCATGAAAATTGTGAAACTTGCGGAAATATCCTCTCTACTCCAGAGCCCAACATTAACATTAAATTAATTCAAGGAATAGGCTGGAAAATGGGAAGAAATCAAAATAAACAACCAAACCAAAAAAAAAAAAAAAAAAGAACCTAACCATAGACGGTTACTATAGTGTCAGAGAATATCAAACACAAACTCAAGATGGCAGCAATGTCAAAACAGCTATATACGAAGCCTCTAAGAAAAATATGAAATGGTATCAGGCTCAAAAAGAACTTCCAGAAAAGCTCACAGAAATATTTTAACAGTCAAATAAGAAAAAGAAAGAAGAAATATTAGGAAAAGAAATGAGTGATGAAAGAGAACCATGAAAAAAAAAACAGAGGTAACAATCACGACCTCAGACAAAGCAAAAGCAAAAAAGTAACTCTAATTAAAAAGATAAAGAATATACATTCTCCTAAAAGCTGCTATTGACAATGAAGTAAAGAATATACAGCCTGCTAAAAGGTGCTATTGACAATGAAGTAATTTCAATACCAATATAACATCCAAATTTTTAAAGGAAAAGTCAAATATGAGTTACACAGTAAAACTATACTAATAAGAGTTAACTTTCCCCTCTCAGAATTAGATAAATGTAATGACAAAACAAACAACAAAGAAGTTAAGGAGATAAATAAACTGTAGAAAAGTTAAATATGAAAGATCTCTGGAGAAAATTGTGTAAGAATAGGAAGGAGTATAGCTTCTCTCAATTCTACATAGCACCTTCAAAAAAATTAAAATTACATTATGACATAAAAATCTCACAACCAAATTAAGAAAAGCAGAAACATTAGATGCATCCTTTCAGATGATAATACAATAAAAATTATATTCCATAACAGTATCCTGGAAACACAGTTTAAAATTTAATGGGAAATTAAATGATTTAATAATAAAGAATGAAAGGATTAAAGAACAAATTATAGAAGCTATAAATAAGTTCATTAAGGACTATGACAACAATGAGACAACATACCAAAATTTATGGGATGCAGCCAAAGCAGTAGTTAAGGGAAAATTTATATCTCAAAATGCTTACCTCAATAAAATAGAGAAAGAATGGGCAGTCAAATTGAGCATGCAAGTAAAAAAGCAGAACAAAGAACAAATTTAAAATCTCCCATTAAACAATAAATTGAGAATCCTAAAAATCAAAGAGTAATAAAACTGAAAGCAAGAAAATCATTGAACTAATAAATAAAACTAGGAGCTTATTCTATGGAAAACAACAATAAAATAAATAAATCTTTGAAGAAACAAAAATGATCAAATTACTAGTATCAAAAACAAAGAGTGAATTCACCACCAATGAAGGGGAAATTAAAACAATGATTAGGAATTATTTTGTCTAACTGCATGCCAATAAGCCTGACAATCTAAGTGAAATGGATGAATATTTACAAAAATATAAATTGCTCAGATTAACAGAAAAGAAATGAAATACTTAAAAAATCTCATTTTAAAAAATGAAACCAAACAAGGCATCAGTGAACTTCCTAACAAAATATTTCCAGGACCAAATGTATTTACAAGTAAATTCTACCAACATTTAAAGAACAATTAATTCCAATTCTATATAAACTCTAATTATATGAAAACAAAGTTCCAAATCACTGTTAATTAAAGAAATGCAAATTAAAACCAACTCTGAGGGATTGTCTCACACCCATCAGACTGCCAATATGGCAGAAAAGAAAAAAAAATTATAATTGTTGGAGGAGATGTGAGGTAAATGGGACACTAATGCCTTGTCAATGGAGTTGTTAACTGATCCAACTATTCTGGAAAGCAATTTGGAACCGTGTCCAAAAGGCTATAAAACTATGCATATCTTTGATTCAGTAGTACCACTACTAGGCTTATATCCCAATGAGAAAGAAAAAAGAAACATTTATGTACAAAAATATTTGTAGTGGTTCTTTTTGTGGCGGCAAAGAATTGCAAATGTCCAAGGGAATGACTGAACAAGTTGCGGCATATGATTGTAATGAAATACTATTGTCCCATAAGAAATGACAAGTAGAATACTTTCAGAAAAACCTGATGAATCTGATATGAATTGATGCAAAGTAAAGCTGGCAGAACTAGGAGAACATTGTATGCACTAACAACAGTATTGTATGATGATCAGCCATGAATAACTTGGCTATACAATGATCCAAGAAAATTCCAAAGAACTCAAGATGAAGAATGCAATCTATCTCCAAAGCAAATGTTGAGGGAATATGAATGTGGATCAAATAATGCTATTTTTTATTTTAGTTTATTTTTGTGGAGGTCTTTTGATCTGTGTTTTCTTTCACAACATAAGCACATGATTGTATGATTTTATGACTGTAAATGAATATTATATATATATCAGATTGTTTATGGAGTAGGAGGGGAGAAGGGAGGAAGAAAGAATGTTTCAACTCATAAGTTTGAAAAATGAATAGAAAAAAATTTGTTTTTACATGCAAATGGTTTAAATACTCAGCAATTTTCTGAGCAATTAACCTTACTTTATATCTCACAGGTAACAAAAACTAGGACTAGGATTCAAACCTTTGACTTTTATCTCTAAATCATTGTATTTTCTACCACACCATATCAAAAGGCAATTCATCTACAGAAGGGAAGGGAAGGACAAGAAAGAGCAGGCAAAGCAAGGGAAGGGAAGGGAAAGAGAAAAGGGAAGAGAAGGAAATCAAGGGAAAGGAAAGCAAGGGAGGGAGAAAAGGATAGGAAAGGTAAGGAAGAGGAAAGGAAAGGAAATGAGTGTCTCTCTGAAAAAAAATTAAATACACACGAAGAATCAAAGTGATATTGGTATCTTCAAATTAGTATAAAATAATTTTTGATAATTACAATTATATGGCATTTTAGCAATTATGTCTTGTTTAGCATTTGAAATGAACAATAAGGCCATAATTTTGTTATAATTGCATGGATAAGAAATAGGAGAATCTTCACTCAGGACTTGGTTTCCTAAATCTAAGTTCAACAATCCCCTAAACCACCCTTCCTCTAAATAATTATCATCCCTTGGTGCTTCCATGCTCTATTATTTATTAATTTTACATATATGGCATGTATATACCCACAAATGCAGCTATATAATGTATTTGTATGCAACATTTAAAATAAATTCCAAGGTATTTTTCCTATTTTGTGTATGCTTCAAAATAAGAGGTTATTCACAGATATTTTCTTTCAGAGCTCAGAAAAAGTTCAGAAAATAATGTGACAACTAACATTCTACCTGAGTAAAAGGAATAGTTTTCCTCCAATTTCGATGAAGAGCAAACCAAATAAGTTAGTAGTATGACTTACACATTATATTTATTATAGTCTATTGTGTAAAGGCATCCCTCTCACTTGCCTTTTTCAGAATCGTTTCACCTTGTAGACTAGTATTGGTCTGAATGCTGCAGAAGATTCTTGGGCTATGATGATGGTTCCCCCTCCTTTATCAGCAAGGCTCTCTCAATATCTGACAAAACACTAGTTTGTGGTTTCTGGTGATAGAATGGTGACACCATGTTATCTCCAAGACTGACAGGCCATCCTATCCTGACTCTCATCAGGTTAACCATCAGTGTGGGCTTTCCTCTCAGACCTTCAATCACACTCCCCCCCAACCCATAGACTTTGGTTTCCTGAAAGCTGCCAGTTAGTCATGGCACTAATGATACTGGATCACTTGTTGGTATAATTTTTGGTCAGAGCTATGACAATATCTGATCTTTGAATCCCCAGTAAGGGAAGAAGTGGTGAGGACCAATATAAAGATCAGCAATTTTTGTTAGGTAATTTTTTCATGGGAACAAATAGTTTACTTTGGATTTTGTGCATATATAAATAATACCTTGTCAATGATTAGAGGCTATAGTCTTATTCTAGTTGCTCATAGTAACAATAAAAGGAATAAGGTATTTTAAAAAGAAAAAAAAATTTCTTAGATTGTCAACAGTCTCCAAATGTCCAAAGAGATAACTTGGAAGTTAAAAGCATTAGCTAAAGTTCGAAGTGTGTACTTGCAGGAGGTGACAGGATTGAAATCCCTGCTGACTTATATGGTTTCATACACCTCAGAGTAAAGAGAATTCACAAAGGAAATCACCCAGGCTATCATCTACTAAACACTAGGTATGACAGTGTCATAGAGTGACAGGGCAGTTTGAAAAGCAGGGCAACAGCCACTTTTCAGATGGTTTTAAAAATATAAATAATGTAGAAATGTGGAAACACTAGGAATACCCACAAGCTCTGTGCCAACACTGTCCCCTTTTAAGGATTCATAAAAATAACTCCCAAGAACAAAGGTTAGATTCTATATAGAGAAGAAAAATAATTGCTCATATCATGCCTCCTATTACGATAACAGATCATTCTAGAGAATGCTATGATAGATGCAATGGAGGATATGTGATGTATAAAAAAGGGTCCCTGTAATTTTATAATCTTTGCAAAGTCATTTGAATACTTCAATACCTTGGAAGCAATAGCAGATGTCTAAGGAATGCTATCATTTATTTTTTATAACAGGAAGCAATCACTATTTAGTGATTTGCAATTTGTAATGTAGCATCCCTAAAATGAACCACATCTATTCTTCATAAAACATGAAAGAGGAGTAGCTAGGTGGTACAGTGGATAGAACACTCTCCTTGGAGTCAGGAGGACCTGAGTCCAAATCTGACCTCAGATGCTTAATAATTGCATAGCTGTGTGAACTTGGATAAGTCACTTAATCCCATTGCCTTAAATAGATGATAAAAACAAAGCATGAAAGTTTTAGCACTACAGTTTTGTGAAATCTTTGCAATCAATACAGTATAACATTTTAATATTAAATCATATAATTAATAAGGTTATAGATTTGGAGCTGGCTCCAAAATTGCACATTGGTTTTGGATATGGTAAGTTAAGTGATGCAATGGATAGAACACTGGACTTGGAGTCAGGAGGACAGGAGTTCAAATCTAACCTCAGATATTTGACACTTAATGGGCAAGTCACTTCATCCTGATTGTCTTACATCCAGGGCCATCTCCAGTTGTCCTGATTTATATCTTGCCCTGCCCATATGGCTCCAGAGGAGAAAGTGGCCTCCTCACTCAATTGCAATTCATGTGCTTGTCATGGAATCACTTCACCTGATAACATGGTCCTCTTAAAGAATGAAGGACGCCATCATATTGAATTTGAGATGTCAATGAGATATGCAGGTGGAGATATTCAAGGAAGTAGAAATGCAGAGGAGGATCTCAGAAGATAGAGGAGGACTGGATATACAGATTTGGAAGTAACGTGCTTGGAGGTGAGATGCTGGTTGAAGAAGATCAAGGCATCGGGGAGGTGATGCTATGACAAGTACATGAATTGGATTTGAGTGAGGGGGCTGTAGCCATCTGGGTCCAGTGGCCAGATATGAATCAGAACAATTGGAGATTGTTCTGGATGTTAGGAAACCAGGATGAAGTGACTTGCCCAAGGTCACATAGCTACAAAGTGTCAAGTGTCTGAGATAGGATTCGAACTCAAGTCCTCTTGACTCCAGAAACAGTGTTCTATTCATTGCACCACTTAGTTGCTTTTTGGAAATGACAATTGATTCCATGAAAACATATAAGATCACCAAGACAAGAGAGAGCCTAAGGAGAGAAAAGAGGAGAGGGATTAGAACTGGGCTGTGGGATATAACCAGAATTAGGGGTGATATGTGGATCCTGCTAATAAAGAGCTGATATGGGAAGGGTCATTTCAATCTCCAAGATTAAATGAAATGTAGTATGTGTGATGAGTGATGTGTGATCATGAGATGCATAAGTCTTCACTAGTAGGTGACTGTTGCTGCTGTTTCAAATTCCATTCTTACCAAGAACTCCCTTCCATGTCTGGTAGGTTGAGTCTACTCTAGCAGTAAAATCATCCAGGATTATAAGTTTGTCCTCTTTTGGTACATTAATGATGAGGATCTCCAGGTCTTCCTAAAATTTTGCTTTGACTCCTTCAGGGTTTGTGATGATGAGAGTATAGGAACTAATGATGGTGGCATTTTGTTTCTCTGCAAGTGGAAATTGTTGCCATGAGCCTGTCATTTATTCCTTTTTTTAGACATTTAAGTTTGTTAACTAGATTAATTTTGATTCCAAATCCTATCTCACCTTCATAGCACAAGACCACTCCAGAAAAATGTGTATCTAGCTCCAACTTCACTAAGTCAGCCTTCATTTGCTAGTCTCCTTTCATTCAGGACTGCTATTTGGATATTATCCCTATTGAGTTCTCTAGGACAAAGAGCTGTTCATCTTTCAGGTCTATTGGCTCTTGTGTTTCAGTGACTGTGCACACATTCCATGCTCCATTGGTGAATGGCATCTTCTTTGAAGAAGTTTTTGACCATTTTTTTTTGTTTTGGCCACAAGGTGGAACCCCAATCTGCTGTGGTAATTAGGCCA
The DNA here is from genome assembly GCF_037893015.1 of Macrotis lagotis. Lineage (NCBI taxonomy): Eukaryota > Metazoa > Chordata > Mammalia > Peramelemorphia > Peramelidae > Macrotis > Macrotis lagotis. The sequence goes on from NC_133666.1 coordinate 379,227,965, forward strand.
ATATTGGGTAAATAGAAAATTTTAAGACATCTTTTCTAACCCCTTCCTCCCACCAGGAGTTGAGTAGTGCAATCCTAAAAAGGCTGCTCAGACACCCAGAGGCAAATCCCCCTGCTGCTTCCTGTGAGGAGATGACACTATGCCTAGACTAGGAACTATATAGTTCCCAGTGTATCTGTACCATCTGCTTCATCACTTGCCTGGCATCATAGGATTTTGAGATAGGAATAATAAGTATAATAATAAGTATGAGTGATGTCTTTTGATTCACACATGACGTGGATTTAAGTGAAGTAGAGTTGCTCTAAGTCCTCAACCTCACCCTCTCTTCAATGTCATCATGGTCCAATGGTAAGACAGAGTCAAGAAAATTGTTGATGACTCCAGATGAAATGTATGACCTTGGTGTATTTGTGTCTAATCAAGTTCTAAGCACTTCACAGTGTCTGCTTCACCTGCCTTTATAGTTGCTGGAACAAATTGCACTCGTTCACCTATTTCATCAGTAGAAGACTTCATATTCTTGGGGTAGACACCCCTCCAACCCACTAATGGGTTTCAGACCCCCCTCAGTGACCTCAACCTGGTATAGCCTTTTTGTTGAAACAAATTACCTGGTTGTGATCTCTGTTCATGCTATGCTTCTTGGAGGCACAGGTGAGAGGTTGCTCAGGTAGACATCGAAGCATTCAGCAACCCTCACACCAAAGGAACTAGTCTTTCTTGAAAACACCTTACATCTCAGGAAAATAATAAAATAAGGGACCAAGAGAGTAATAAGTAGAGGGCAGTAACAAGCTGAAAAAATAAATTTTTGCAAGAATAAAAATGAGTTCGGGACAAAGATGATATCCTGAGAAATCAGGGACAGTTTGAGAGACTGGAAATCACAATAACAAAAGGTAAAGAAAGTCTATTGGAAGCATCATAGTTTAGAGGGTACTGAGTAATTAGCTCTCAAGATATCTGTAAGTGGTAGAATTGCTATGGATTAGAAAATGTTTTCAAGTCTTATCTTTAAAAATCCAAATATCAATAATTACTAAACCATATGCTTACTTCCTTATCTCTACAAATTTTATAAGAATAATCCATTCATACATCTAGAAAATCCTTAATGAAAGTAAGGGAACAGGCAAGTTTTCACAAAGTATATTCTAAAAGAAACTACATCTGTCTAAAAGGTACAGAGAATACAAGATACCATTGCACTTGTACTTGTTGACTATAAAATAATTGATTAAACAAAACAAAAATTAAACAAAAAAGCCCTCTTCCAACATTTCAAAATCATATGAGATGTGACAGTGTTCACTTTGTTCTAGTACCCTCTGATTATTAGTTTCCAGCAAGACTAAAACAAGGTTCTGTGTTTTCCAATGCTTTTTCATCATTATAGGGATGTATCAAATAGATTTCAAGCAAAAGTAGGATTTCCCATAAATGAGCTCCCCCAGATTCTCTTGTTTTTGGATGCTGTTATACTGATTCTTTCAAGCCCTGGAACAATGTAGAGCATCCTCAGAAAAAAATCAGCGTCAATCAAAGGATTTTTGTGTAAAAAAAAATCACACAAGGGAAAAAATGGAGTCATGAGTAAGTATATCTCAGGCCAACACTGTACATGGGCAATGAACCAAACAGAATTGAACAGGAAGAGGAGAGGCTGTGTTGTCTTTTGAGAAATTGTATGGTGCTTTTAATAACCTAAAGCTTGTCATTGAAACAAAAGCCTATCTCTTCAACAATATCTTGTTTGTGATGTTAAATGACTAAGAACCAGGGAATACCACGGTGTAGAAAAAAATTAAAGAATCATCCAAATAGCAATGAAGAAGTGCACAGCAGAAATAAGAATAAACATGTAACTTACGAAGTATTGGATAGAATTGGCATAAAGTAAATCATCAGAAAGATAGATGACCAACTAAGAAGGCGGGAGACTCATGATCTTCAAGAATGAAGAAAGACAACAACCTGAAAAAATAGTTTATGTTTCTATAGTTCATTATAATTATCAAAAATACCTCTTAATTCATTATTGATCTCCCAATAGTCCATGGAAGTAAGCAAGTATTATTTTTCCCATTTAATAGCCAAGGAATTTTAGGCTAGTATATATAGCTTAAAATGATAGTCTAGCAAAAAAGGAAACTCCTATTTAAGTCCACGAATCTATGATCCTCCTCTTCCTGTACTACTTCTGAGAGTAAATCATACTATCACTACATAGCATGAGAGAGGTTATCTAATTATTGATAGGATAGATTCCTATTCTTTGGGTTAATGGTTGCAAGAAAAAAAAAGCAGTGAAAAATAAAACAGAATAATGGAAATAGTTTATTGCTATCAAAAAAAGAAATTTTGCTTACCATCTGTTTATCTTTGCCCAATTTCATGTCCACAAATGAACATTTTTGCTAGAATTTTTTTACTAAGCTTATAGATCTCAAAAGTTCACATTTTGTGATTTAATGAAGGTAGACATTTCCTTTATTAACAGAAGTCAAAACCTCTTTATACCTTAACAGATGGCCTCTATGAAATGCCATGGTCAAAAATATTTGCTACTTAGAATTCAAATTTGGGGCATGAACCTGCCATACTTTTATCGGCTTCTTTTCAAACCATAAACACAAATTGTCTGCTGTCTCCTATCCTAAATGATTTGGTAGAGCCTTCCAGAGCTTGTACTACTCTGGCATAAATTTCAACAATCCAGAGTCACCTCCATCCATTGATAGATTTTTAAACTACTATTTTAGGAAAAGTCTATTAATATTTGATTACTAAAATTTAAAAAACAAAAATGCACTTGATAGTTTTCTCAGATATTGTCGATGGGGAGTTGCTTGCTCATTTGTGATTTTACACCTCTCTTGGCTGAAACAGAGTTACAAATACATAACTGAGCCCTGAGAGATATCATGTAAATTTGAGACTGTCCCTGGAGGACTTTGGGTCCTCAAAGCCACAACTGAATATAAAAATGGCAATTTCATCTGTGATCAACATGCCAATTTTTCCAATGTACTTATAGCAAAAATACATCCACAAACCAGCAGTCTGAAATATCAAAGGATCATATTGGGCATATCACACAGTGTGAATAAAAGAAAAATATTCATAGAATATAATTGGGCATAATTTTTGGAAGAATGTGGATTTTCAGGTAAACACGGGAGATAGTACTTTTAATGGTCCCTGGGGCTTGTTTGAGCAGTATATTTGCATGACCTGAAATCATGTGCCAAGTAGTTGTTGTGGAATAGAAATTGGTTATTCTAAAATGTGCAGAGAGGGTGCAGCATTTTTGTGACAACTGTGGAACATGGCATTGAAATGAGAAATGTAGCAAACCCTTGATTTCTACTGTCAAATGACACTTAGGGAGGACCATTATATAAGCTGGCTATGTGAGGAAGTCTCAACTGAAAAGCTTTAAAATATTTGAGGAAGGGGAAAAGAAGAGGGAAGGGCATAGGAAAATGTTTATCTTAATGGACAAGGTGCTTCATTATGTTGACTATGCAAAAATATGTTTGACTCTCAGGACATAGTCTTTCTGGGAAATACTAACACATGAAATATTATAATGATTTCCTCTTGAAAGTATTGTGGTAAGAATATATTGTCTCATATAGCATAACTTATATTCAAGGACTTTAAGATTAATAAAGAAATTTCCTCATAACTAAATTGGGAGGTAGCCAACACAAATGTTACTTCTATCCTACAAATGAGAAAAATGAAGCGTATTGAAAGGAAATAACTTACCCAAAGGAATATAACTACCAAGTGATCAAGCCAGGACTCAAAACCAAGTCCTCTGTTTCCAGTTTATGCTGCTTCTACTAAAACATTCTGTTGATTCCATTAGCATAAAGTCTAAGGAATCTTTTGCATTACATACCTTTGAAACATATTTCAGATAGGATTCATAAATGGTTAAGAGTGCTGTGGGACAACTTACAGTAGTGTAATCTTTCAAACTCTCCTTTAAAATTCTGAGCATTTCAAGAGGTACATAAACATATTTCCAATAGTGCTATCAGTTAGGAATATGATCAATATAAATGGAAGTAGGGGAATCACTCTGGAGTATGCTCTGAATTGCTAACTTGGAAAGAGGCACACAGTAGAAAGGATAGGTGTGAAAAATACCTAATCATATTCCTTGATATTGATTTATCCCTGTATGCGATATTATCGACTCTTCTATGCATGATTTTTGCTGGGAGGTCCCAGAACAAGATACTCATGCTTTCCAAAACATTTACACCACTCTTTAATGCCAATAACATGTTCTCCAAAACTTATTGTGTATATAAATCCCCTAACATGTCATGGATCAGTTACCGTAGTGCTTATATTCTAGTATATTCCTTTGACTAGAAAAGGAAAGGCTAACATGAATGGTGTCTTTGTCCTCCCTACTCTAACAAAAGAGGAAGGAGGAAGGGAAGAAAGAAGGAAGACAGGAAGAAAGGAAAGAAAGGAAGGAACAAAAAAAGTAAGGAAGGGAGCAAGGAAGGGAGGAAAGATGATATGAAGGAGAAAAAGGAAGAAAATAGGAAGGGAGGAGGGATGGAAGGAAGGAAGGAAAGAAGGAAGGAGGGAAGGACCAGGGGAAAGAAGGAAGAAAAGAGTACAGGAGGGAAAGAAAGAGAAGAGAGAAGTTCTTTCTTATATAACTCTTTAAGATGTACAGTACATGTTTCTCTCTCCAAAATAACCCTGAGAAATAGGTAGTGCAAGTATTATTAACTTACCATTAAGTCAAAGAGGTTATATAATACCCACAGAAACAGGTGATGCAATCCAGCTGGGAATAAGACTCATCTTCTAATTGTATTATAGGAGTATTCTACTGTAATTAAATTCTCATTGGAAAAATTTGAGACAGTATGACAATTCAATTCAACAAACATTTATTAGGTGTCACCTCTGTGTAAAGCACTGTCCTTGGCATGGAGGATATAAAAACAAAAATCATATGGTTCCTGACCCCAATAAATTAAGATTCATTGGGAGAGAGAGAAGATAATTTGTAGACAAGAAAGAAAAACAAAATGATACATAGCAACTTGGAGAGGATGAGTACTACATTTATTTTAAAAAATCTTCATTTATTGCTCTATAATTCGGATCTATTTCCAAATTTGGGTATAACTGCAGAACCAGAGTTTCATGGATTTCTAGAGGATTTAGGGATGGAAGATTGAATGCTCATTTAGTAGTCCAGTTTCCTGAGGTGGCAAAGTCCCCTGGGGGGGGGTGGGGTACAGAACGCAGAATATCTTAGACAACACAAAACAGAGCTTTGAGCATTATGTCCCTTTACCACCTGCTGAAGACAGCACAAGATCAAAAGTCCAAGATCCTTGGGAATAACAGGTCCTGTAGCCATCAATAACAAAAGAAATCTTTGTGGAAAAGGGACTATCTTCCTTATCACTATTAGCAACAAAAATTTCTACACTTAATTGCTACCCAACTGCCACCCCAGACCAGACAAGTCAGTCAAGACAAGCAGCAAGTTATGACGGGGGAAAGATGGAAGATCAAGGGTTGCTCAGGCTTCTTCCATCACCTTGATCACCTTCTTTTCTCAGATACAGGTGGATACATCCCAAGATCAGGAACCCTGATGTTATTTATCATTCATTTTCAAAGAGGAGCAATGATATCACTGGTGACGTTTTGACTTTCTCTTGAACTGGATTTAAGTGAGACAGAGTTGCATGAAGTCATTAGTTTCACTCTCTCTCCCAGAGTCATCAAAGTCTAATAGCAAGATAAATATTAGGATGACTGACAATGGCCTGGGATTTCTTTGGCATCTTCTATGTGTGACCAAACCCTAAGTACTTGACAAGGGAAGCTAGGTAGTACAGTGCATAGAGTACTGGGAGTCAGGAGGATGGGAGCTCAAAATCTAGATTCAACCACTTAATGCTTACTAGCTGTGTGACCTTGGACAAGTCACTTAACCCTGACTGCCTCACATTCAGGGCTATCTCTAGTCATCCTGACCCATATCTAGCCCCTGGATTCAGATGGTTCTGGAGGAGAAAAATGAGATTGGTGAGTTAGCACAGTATTCCCTCTCTCGAAACTGATTCATATGTTTGCCATGGCATCACCTCCCCAATGTCATGGTCTTCTTCAAGACTAAAGGTCAAAATATCATCATCATCATCATCATCATCATCATCATCATCAAGTACTTGACAATGTCAGCTTTAGTTGTCTTCATGTCCATTGGAACAAATTGTTCTCACTGATCCATTCCTTCAGAGAAAATCTTCACACTCTTAGTGTAGACATCCCTTAACTCATCAAAGGAATTGAGGTTGTCAATTACCCACAACCCATCCACCAAGACAATTACAAATTGGCTGCTAAAATTATATAGCTTTTTGGAGCCACAGATATGAGTTGAGGGACAGGTGGATATCAAAGGTGCATGAACAGTGCTGAAAAGTTCTCAGCAAGTCCTCATATCAGAGGTGCTAGTGCTCCCTGAACAATCCATATTTTCCTGATGAGCATTAGAGATTTGGGGATTGTATTGTTTCAAGCTAAGTTAATACATTATAGCACAAACTATTGAAGGTCCAGAAAAGAAAGTGCTTGCCCCCCAAATCCTTGGCATGATCAATGGCTCAGTGTCAGAACCTAATATGATTCTGTCGGTGGAAATGGAGAAGCATTTTAATCTGCTTTGTTTTGAAGAGTATAAGACATTTCCACTGACTTGCAGCCAAAACTGCATATGTGTTTTTTTTTCTGTCCAGAAGATATGTTCACAGAGATCAGGAGTTGTTTGAGTTTTCAGTTGGCATACCCAGTACTTAACAGAGTACTTTAAATATAGTAAACTTTAATAAATGCTTCATTCATTCATTCCTTCAAGATCTGTTTTATTCACTGAATACACATCATAAAAGATAAAAATAGAATAATAGAATACAGGAGATTTATTTATTTTCCTTTAAGTCTTAAGTTCATACCTAAGCAATGACAAATCTAAAAGGTTCCAATACTTAGGTTGTCCTGCTTAGAAGAAACATTAATTCATTAGGAGACACATTATAGATGAATACATATTACATATGCATTAATGTATTATATAGTTGCAGTTAAAATGTAAATTAAATCCTGGCTTAAAATTGTCACATGTATGCTTCTTCCTCCTCCCCCCCAAAAAAAAATCTAGTTATAAGATCAATAAAATGTCATAGATCCATTATTTATTTATTTATTTATTTATTATTCCTTATACTGGCCAGTCTCTCCTAGCCTGTTTCTTTGATGGAAATACAGTCTCCTGGGAAATTTGAGAGGCAGTTTTCTTGTTTCTTTTAAAACAAAATGGAAGAAAAAATCTTGAAAGCAATTTTCCTTCTTGTTAGATTCAAAAAGTCAAGAAATTCCTCAGGAGAATCTTTGATTCTTGGTCTTATATAAAGGAAGTCAGTGAATAAGCACATGAAGATTATGAGTAAATATACTTTTTTTAAAGATAGTTGAAGATAATATTTAAAGTATCCTAAGCAATGAAGTAATCCCTGGGTCTGGGTGTTGGGGTGGGTAGGAACTAATGATGATTTATTAGTATCAGGAAGCATCCTTCCTTCAGGCTCACTGAACTCTAGCTGAACTGCAGTTGTAGCAGTGGAAGTAACAAAAAACTGGGAAAGTCTTAATGTCTTACTTTCATTCTCCAGCATTACCTTTGTTCTTTAAAAATCAATTAATGGATGGAATAATTATAATTCTTAAAACACAATAAGCTTAGAGAAATGTAGTAAGGTGAGCTTTCCTTATGAGATTTTTCTAATTCACTGTCTACGAACCAATCCAAGCCCTATTTCCAGGAAATGAAGGAATATAGCCACAACTCAAATGATATTTTTGTGGCCTGGAGTGCACTGAGAGATCAAATTCAGGTTTCTAAATGTGATAATGATTCACCTTTTTTATAGAGGCCTTTTTTTTACAACTACATAGTTACTTAATAGATCACTGACTTCAAAATCAGACAGACCTGGTTTCGAATCCTTTCTCTAACAATTCTGACTATATGACTCTTGGCAAGTTCCTACATCTTTCCATGCTCTAGGCAGCATTCTAAAATGATAAATTACAGAGAAAGTGTTGACTTGCATTGAAAGAGGAAGCTACTTCACCTGGGAGTTACCAATATCAATGAAATTACAGGTTCAGTCCTTAAATTCTGAAGGAAAAAAAATGATAATAACCCCTAGTCCTCTATAACACCTCAAGACAGTTCAATCATTTTAGAGTTGATCTCAAGACCTTTTGGTGATTAATAGACTTTTTTGCTTGTTTGCTTTTGTTTTTGCAAGGCAATAGGGTTGAGTGACTTTTAAGCTAGGTAATTAGCAATTGTGTGAGGTCAGATTTGAACTCAGATCCTCCAGACTCCAGGGTCTGTGCTCTATTCACTGCACACCTAGTTGTCCCAATTCATAGATTTTTAAAGTTGGAAGAGACCCTATAAATCAAGTTCAATCCATTTTTTCTGGTTTTGCAAGGCAATGGAGTGAAGTGACTTGCCCAAGGTCACACAGCTGAGAAGTAGCAAGTGAATGAGTTCTGAATTTGAACCCAGGTCCCTTGACATCAGGGTGGGTGCTCTATCCTCCAATTCAATTTAAGAAGCAAAGCACTGTTAGAGTTACTAAGATACAAAGACATTTTTTCAAGTTCCTGACCTCAAGAAGCATGAAGACTACTAGAAATCATCTAAACTAATGTCCTCCTTTTGTAAATGAGGAAACTGGGACTCAGGGGGTGAAGAAATTTGTCCAAAGCCACACAGAACAGTGAATAGCAGAATAGACATTCAAGTCCACATCTTCTCATCCTAAATGTTTAAACTCAGAAGTTTAGAGTCTGGCTAAATACAGACTATAAGTAGGATCACAAAGCAGAAATTTTTAAATTATTTTCTGAAATCACATTGATCTATGCAAGAACAATGTGATTGGTTGGAAGTAGGAACTAGCAATGAGCCTCTCCTATCCTGAGATTAAGAAGTGCTCATTATTGGAGACAGGTGCAAGATAGTGCCCAGACTTATGGACAGCAAACCATATATCCTTGAAAAATACCTTGGTAGTGTAAAGATTTTGGACCTGATTCCCTAATGTTCATATACATTCCCCAAGGTCAGCTAAATGCCTCAAAGCAATGATAGATCAGTGGTTTTCTGGAAAGTTAGTTTTTAAACAACCCATTACAGACTAGCTGAATTCTGAATCAAATTCAGAAACAGAGAACCATGACTTAAACAGTTACAGGACAAAACTGTAAATAGTATTAATATACAAATGATATAAAATCAATTTTAATATTTGAATACTCTGTTTTATTGTTTTTATTGTCATTGTTGTTTTAAACATTTTTATTGTGTCTGACTCTGTGGGACCCCTTTTAGGGTTTTCTTGGCAAAGACACTGGAGTGGCTGCCATTTCCTTCTCCAGCACATTTCACAGATGAGGAAACTGAGGCAAATAGGATTAAGTGACTTGTCCAGTATCCTGCAGTAAAATTCTGAGGTCATATTTGAATTCAGGTCTTCATAGATCCAGGTCTGGCACTCCATTCTCTGTGTCATAGTTGCCCATACCATAGTCAATACCGTTTTCTAAAAGTTAATTTGTTTGAGCTGACAGATATCAATTGATAGTCATGATGTGTAGCAAGCCCACTGGGTAGAGCTTGTCAACAAGATAGTCTTTTGAAAACCTTCACTTGCTAAGGGCTAATCTTAGAGCTTCAATAAGATTGTAGTGCTTTTGCTGTAGGGTAGGTAGATTCAGTAGTCTACAGTAGGAAGCACAAAGATCCACCACTAATGGAATTTTTTCCCCATCACACTTCTTTTTTTTTCCCTTTCCTTTTCCCCCCAACCCAGATTGTTTGACTCATTATTGGATGATATAGGAATCAAATGTCATTGATCAGACCTTACCAGCTACCATGGTACTGCTTCCTAAAGTTCTCCAGGATTTACCAACCACCATGCTTTTTTATCCCAAAAAACCCCAGGGCTGTTATATTACATACTAACAAGATCACTGGTCCTTGCTATTAGCTCCTCCATTGTAGCCCTAGGATTTCCATGCCATTCTATCACCCTTAAGTTGAATAGTCTGTCCTTTGTGTTGTCTTCCTCAATTAGAATATAAGCCCCTTAGAAGGACCATCACTATTTTTTTTATTTTTCTTTTTATATCCAGTGCTTACTACAATGCTTGGTATATCATAAATATCAAATAAATCCTGTTCCATTCATTTATTCATTCAGATCTCAGAAAAATGTTTTATTTCTGCCCCCCATTATTTCTTTTGCATATAACAATAAACCTTTTGGCCTCATCATTGGATAGCTTCACACTTATTCAACAGAAAGTTCTTAGACACAGTCCTATGATGATCATGTCCATTTTTTTCCTTCTCCAATTGAAAGGTAGATATATTATGGGGATGGTTACAATATAAAGCATAATTTCTGATATCTAAAGTTCTAAGAAATTATTTCATCACATCTACTGGGAGAAATTATTCTGGGATATAATTACAGAACAATATCACCATAATAACATTATTATTTTATATTATATGCTATGTTATATGATATAACAATATTAGGTCATAATACTTGATGATTGACTGATTTACCAATTAGTACAAACATTCCCAACTATAGTGGAATTATGGTACATTATCATTTCTTTGATGTTGAAATCCTATTTTCCCTTCTAAGTTCTATTTGCCATAACTTATTTTTAAAACTAGAATGAATTAAAAATAGTTTTGTTTTGAGAATTTAGTGGCACCTAATGGGATAATCCAGAATACCCTAGAGGGTCACAAAAACTGGGGATGTAAATCACAGCTTTAGTCTTTAGGGAGGAGGAAGCAATTTCCATAATTTCAATATCATTTCACTAGTGGTTACTGACTATTTTCATTTTCAGAAACTTGGGAGCTGACCATATGCTCCATTTCTCCCCAGAGGGAACCATGGCAAACTGCTACCACTTAACACAAAGAGTTGGATCTATCCAGCAATTCAAATTGTAGAAGTAAAAATGAAAATATATTATAATAATTCATTATGTGTATTAAATATATAAATTCCATCACTTTATAGTAACACTAGGTTTGTTTCTTAAAGTGAAGTTGAAATACAAACTGCCTATGAAAATTCTTACAGAGGTAGAGAAAAATTCAAGATTGAAAAAAGTATATTGTTAAACAAGTAGGATAAGAGTTTTCAAAAGATATGCAATACAAGATACTGTGCCTATTTTACTCCTAATTTTGTAGGAAAGTGAATAATCAGGTCATGGCATCTGATGCCATATTAACTCTCCCATTAAAGATAATTCACGGAGGACTAGAGCCATTCTGAAGATTAAAATTACTAGCACAATCATACAGTGTCTCTTCTATGACAAGATATTAAAAAGTACTATTGGAAAACTACAAATACAAAACTGTAAAAACTATGATTTTACAAAGTAATTTTCCCAGAGAAAATATATTTTCCCAAGACCAAGTATGCTTTATATTTACCATTTTTATTAAAGGTTCTGCAAGATTCTATCCTAAAAATCTAGGTAACATATCTTTCTGTCAGGGATTTCTAAATACCTTGTGACTTGATCTCAAGCCTCAGAGTGTCTTGACAGTCCAGGAGGGGAAAATGTTAATTTTACCATTATATAGAGAGGAAGGCTTGGCACAGATACACTGTATGATTCATCTAAAGTCACACAATGAATGAATGAATGGCAGAGCCAGGAATAAAACCTCTAACCATCCTGGATGTCACAGAATTAGTGAATGTCAAGTCAATGAGATGTCCTGACACAGACATTTAGAACCATAACATGTTGAAAACATGCTTAGTCCAGGCAAAAAGAGTCCTAATTCATCCCTGCATTTGCTATGGAATATTGCCCAAGATAAATTAAAAGGCACATCATGCTATGGCCTTGGGAAAAAACATCCTCCCTCATTGCCATTACAGAGAGAGACAGAATCATATCAAAGTAAGTTAGACAGTTAAAAGGGAATAGGAAATAAAAGGGACGTGGCCAAGCAGTGCTGGTGGCAGCTGTCTCAGAGAAAACATCAGCAGGATCAAATAACAGAGTTTTTTCAGTTGCTTCTTGAAAGCACATAAAAAACCGTACAATACACCAAGATCCTCACTGTTATCTTGAATCTAAATATGCCAGCACAAGTACTCACTCTGGTTCCGGAAGATACAGATCTATCAGAAATGAGGCTGAGCCTCAGAACTGGCAGACCAGGTCACTGAACAGATGGACCCATATGTACAATCTGATATGATATAATTTGAAGAGGAAAAATTCATTTGGGTTCATGTAAATTTCGTTTGGTTTATGCTCAAAAGGTCAATATAGTATTTTATTGGAGATAGGTGACAACCTAATAGCTGCCATTATTACTAGAAAGGGAACTTTTACTGACATAAAAGAGAGGAGGAAAAAAGAAGGAAAGATCAGTAGTATAAGGATTCCTGGGAAAAACAGAATGAAGTAGCTAACTGGGAACTTCTAGATAATTAGAAACTATGGACAGCATGAAAGCATTAGATGAGTGAGGATGGACTGGGAGGGTGATACAGTGCTGAAGGAGAACAATAGCAGATTCTACTGACAAACTGCTTCCTTCATAGTTTTGTCTTGGCACTATTAGCATGCATTTTAGAAGTGATAACCAGAATATAAGAGAGATTACAACCTAAATGCTAACTAAATTGATAAAAGGAGGGAAGTGGGGGGAGAGATAATACATGACAGAAAAAGCTGGCATCAATGAAAAGAAAAATTGGTGGAACTGGTGAGTTCAATATATAGTTCCTGAAGAGAACAAGTTACAAAGAAATGAGTTGACAGGTAAATAATTCACAGATATAGCTCTTAGAGACCTTGAAGGTTGTTGAAAGAGGAGCAGTATTATCATGTCTACAAGACATGATAATGTTGTACTAACTCTCAACATTTAAAGTTCTTTGTGCCTTGATCTAATAATTGTCTCAGGTAATATAACCTGAGTATAATTAAAAATAAAATACAAAAGTTATCTGTTCAGAGTTTTTTCCCAAAATAATATTATTTGTAATTTAAGGAAACTGGAAGCAACCTCAGTATTCAGAAGTAAGAAAAGAGTCTAATAAATTGAGGTATAATTATGGATGTGCTAGAGTCAGTTCAAATCAGCTCAAGAAAATTAATTGTGAAATTATAAGTATAAATACTTTGGAAATGACAAAGTCTACAAATCAAGGCTTAATCTATTTTTTTATTTTCTAGTTTTTAAAAATTGATAGCAAAAATGTTAATAATGCAAATTCAAATTTAAAGTGTCTCATGAATACTTTTTTTTGTTTTGAGAGTCAATTTTTAAACATTTATCAGTACACTACTAAGTATAGTGATATTATATCATACTATAATTCCATTAGAATTTTAAAATGTGATAAAAATTAAGAAATATTTTAAAACATTTATAAAATAATTCAAAGAATAAATAAGAAATATGAAAAAATTATAAAATCATAGAACTTGAAGTTGCAAGGGTCTTCATATACATAGCCAAAAGTAGTCCCCATTATAACATAACATACATCATTCAAATACCAGGTATGCACTAGTCAAAAAGACTATTTTATGGAGAACTCATACAAGACAAGTACCCACAAGGCATCAGAAAAAAGTGATACAGGAACACCCTGAAGAATTCTCTTAAGAACTTTAGAATTGATTGTGAAGCATGGGAGACCTGGCACAGGACCACCCAGTTTGGCAAGCCCTCATCAGAAAGAGTGCCAGCAAGGCAAAATTGAAGTAGTTCTAAGGAAATGTGACATATGTAAGTCTAGAGCATCCACCACATATGTTCACATGGACTATTTGTGGCCAACCTGTGGTAGAGCTATATTCAAACTCAGTCTAATCAGCCACAGTTGGACACATTGTAATTCATCTTTCATAATGAAGTCATTTTGATCTTTTTCGATAATGAAGGACAGAAACCGACATTATTCACCCTCTTCACTTGAAGACTTTCAAGGAGAGAGAACTGCTCCCTCATCTCCCAAAGAAGCACTTCCTACTTTGCAAAAGTTGTAATTGTTAAGCAATTTTTTCCTGACAATAGTACTAAATTTGCTTCCTTGAATCTTCCACCCATTTTTTTAATTCTTCCATATGACAGTCCTTCAAATATTTGAATATAATTATAATCATCTTTTTCCCAGTTCTTTAATCAACATGAGCTCAAAGTCCTTCTCCAAGCTGGTTACTCTCTTCTAGACAACTGCTCTTAAACTACAACTACACAAAGTTGGGGTGTAGTCTGGGTTGTAGTCTGAACAAAGCAGAGAAACAGTAACTTGCTTCCCAATACAGTTCAAGCTCATACTAGTTTTTCAGACTGTCATACTGCTGACATTGAATTTATAGTGCACCAAATTAAACCTCATTCACCCTGTACTTATTAAGCTAATGTTTTTGTCCTAGTTTAAAAAAAATTAACTGTAACTATGTCAGAGAAAAAGTGACAGAATGAAGAATCATAGTGAATATCCATATGATTTTTTTTTGCAAAGCAAATGGGGTTAAGTGGCTTGCCACAAAGCTAGGTATTTGAACTCAGGTACTCCTGACTCCAGAGCCAGTGCTTTATCCAATGTGCCACCTAGCCGCCCCAAGATCCATATGATTTTAAGAAGTTCTCAGAAGAAGCCTTTTAGGTCATCAAATACCTCAACTCATTTTACAGATAAAGAAACCAAAGTTGCACAGGTAGAGTAACTTTTCCAAGGCCACACAGACAAAAAGTGGCAGAGCAAGACTTTGAACTCAGGTCTCATGACTCCTAATTCAGCACCGCAAATTAAGGGCTCTTTAAATGAAATAAATGTAATTAATTTCAAAATAAGCTTAATTTGTCATATAAATGTGCGTGTTCATAATAATAAATATGTGTTTATAATCACTATAAAAAAGTTATGTGGGGGGGGGTGCGGCTAGGTGGCGTAGTGGATAAAGCACCGGCCCTGGAGTCAGGAGTACCTGGGTTCAAATCTGGTCTCAGACACTTAATAATTACCTAGCTGTGTGGCCTTGGGCAAGCCACTTAACCCCGTTTGCCTTGCAAAAAAAACCCTTTAAAAAAAATATTTCAAAAAAAAGTTATGTGGGCAGCTAGGTGGTACAGTGAATAGAGTACCATCCCTAGAGTCAGAAGGACCTGAGTTCACATCTGACCTCACACACTTGATCCTTACATTAGCTGTTGGGACCCTGATTGGTCTCACAAAACTCCTGATCCATTTCTGGCCACTGGAACCAGATGGCTCTGGAGAAGAAAGTGACATCACATTACCCCCTCACTCAAATTCAATTCACTTCATTATCAAGACCTTCCTAATGTCATGTCTTCTGTGAGAATGAAGAACAAACATCATCATCATTATTGTCAAAAAGATATTACTAGTGCTCGCTTCAGCAGCATGTATACTACAATTGGAACTATACAGAGAAGATTAGCATGGCCCCTGCGCAAGGATGACATTAAAATTCGTGAAGCATTCCATATTTTAAAAAGAAGATATTACTAAACTATTTACAGGTGAAATGGGGCAATCTAGCCTATTGAGTGAATTTACTTTAGTATTCAGGAAAAAGAGAAGATCTTTGGGCAGAAAAGGAATCTCTGAAGAAATAAGTAGACCCTTTGTTTCTATGATTATATCATAATACCTAAAATGCAAAAGAAATCAAATGACTAGTTAAATACACTATGAACCAGGGAATCAACAATAATGTATTTTTGTAAGTTTGATCAGCATAACAAGACCCTTTCAACTGACCAAAGAAGATGGTCAGATTATATTATTGTGAGAAATTAAAGAAACTCAAACTAAGGACCTTGCTTATGTAAAAACTCAAGAATAGGTTGAAAAGAGTGTGGATGTATTAATTTTCCTTTTGTTGACTATCTTCACATAAGCCTTCAATCCTTAGAAGTCACATAGTCAAATTATGTTTGTATGTAAAGAGCAATTCTCCATTACAGTTGGATGCTAGGATATAAATGTATATTAAAAAGAGAGTTTTCTATTCTTCACTTGGAAAAAAAACTGTTCTCATAAAGAAAAGATGACTAACCTACTCTTATCATGTTTATTCCTAGTAGTATTTTGGGAGGGAAATGCAAAGGATTTTTTTTATTAGGATGATTGAGATCTAGAGAATTTAACTTGTCTCCATCACTGTAATACACAAGTAAATGAAACAAGCATTTTGGTTAGGAAGTAACTCAAAGGAAAAGTTATTGGAACAATGATAACATCAAAATGATCCATCCTATAGGGACAATACAGATGTAATGGAATGAACATAAAGGACTTCTGTACTTTTGAAGATTCTTAATCTATGAATTACTTTATTAACAATTGAATTTATTAAACTTTTTAATATTTAAGTGACCTTTTAATTTATGAAGTTTTAATGACTTTAATATGTTGTTTTCATATTTTGTACACATCCCTAATGTGTAGACAGAGAACATTCTTTAAAACGTAAATAATAACAGTGATCCATTCATTGAAATTACTATTATGAAAGTAAGAGTAGAAATGGAAGAAATCTGGATTAACTAATTATATGTTTTATTTCTAACTCTAATTTTGACAGTGAAATATTATTTAACTTAACCAAGATGTCACTTATATAGCTCTAAAAAGAGGCTTAGAGCAGATAGGGATCATGAATGTTGTAAGAGAATGACAACCCATTTTTTCCAGGCAACAATATCTCAAGATTTGCTGTAGATATGTACAGCACGTTGAAATATATGTAGGTATTATATCCCTTTTTTTCCTGATGCATCGATTGACTACTCTCTGAAATAAACTATGCCATACTTCCCCTCCCCCATTCAGTTTGCTGAGAAAGTAGAATTGCCCATCTGGACAAAAAGAATAAAAGCTTCAAAAAATTTTAAACTAAAGAAAATCAAGGAAAAATATTTTTCAGTGTGACCTTCACCCATTGGTAAATCTAAATATCCCTACTTTGCTTTTCAAATAGAATTTTCGATCTCTAAGACATTGTCCAAATGGAATTAATGGCCTGAGCATAGGCCTGTCCTAAATCAAAATGATCTTGTTACCTAGTCCAGCATTTCAATTTAAGAACTGAAATACATTTTTTGAATTTTTAATTCAGATCCACTTGCTAAAGAAAATTTTGACAAAATATCTTAGCACCTGAGAACCTGAAAAATAGATCCCTCTTTATTTAAAAGAAAGTGACAGGAAATTATGGATATATACAGTGAATGAAAAAAATGCAATAAAATATCTTTGTGCAAAATTTCAATGCAGTGACAGGATATGTTTGTGTGCACATGTGCATGCTTTTAATATCATATTGTAAATAGCACAAACCCTAGGTTATTATAAGATTAGTTCCCTAACTGTTGTGGTTCAAGCAAGCACTGCTTTCATTGTACTTTTTATTCTCCAGCTGGGAGTTCTCTCTTTTGAGTTTCATAGCAAATCCATGAACATTTGTCAGCTTTGAAGGCATCTCATTTATTCTTCTGTTCCCCTCCTCTCATTCCTTTTTCCCTGTCTCACAGCTTCTCACAGATCTCCAATGCTCTTTAGTCTCCCATAGCAGGAAAAATAGATCGCTATTTTAACCATAAAAATATTCCTAATTTATCAGAAATTATTTCTATCCAAATACTTCCTTTCCCCCTTATTGACCCTGTACTCATGCCTTTCCTATGCTGCTCTAGCTAATTTCAGTCTCCTCTATGCAAAGACAAAAAGTTTTGTCAAGAAAATGCTAATCAATTATATGAAATTATTTGTTGAGGGTTGGCCTTGATCATGAGATTTAGAACTGAAAAATTCTGAGATCATACCCAAACTTTTGTCACATCAGTGTAGTTCTTTTCCCATTGCTACTTGATTTCCAACATTCAGTGTCTCACTCAATCACTTGTTCTTTTTTTAAAAAAAAAAAAAAAGATGCTATGTTTATTATGATTGTTTTTTATTGAATATTCCTAACAAATTATCAGTTAACTCTTTGTAAAAAGAGGAATGATCATGGTGCTCATATAGGGAAAAACACTAGCCAAGTTGTAAGGGGATAGTTTTGTCACTAACCAGCTATTTCCTTTTGAAAATCACTTCACCTGTCCAAGTTGCAGTTTAAGTTTCTTTGGGACGTAAATTACATCATTCTGTGAAAATGTCCAGGTAGATTTATTCTAGAGTCAAATTTTTCCACCTCCCAGATTTAGCCACTGTTACTTTTCATAATCCAGGCACTCTTAAAACTCCAAAGAAATTATGCTATATTAAAGTCTATACTTGTTCCATATTCCTTGTAGAAGAATTATGGAAAAGAGATTGTGCTAAAGACTTCTGATAGTAATATTCACTTTTCCCATTCCTTTTCTCTATATTTATATTTTCCCTCTTTATTTTTCTCTTTCATTTCTACTTTCTCTTTGCCATTCTTTTTGTTCCATATCCTTTCCCACTATCTGTTAATTAACATTTTGATGCCTTTGATTTGTTTACTCTCACTATGAGCATAGGTCACAATTCTTCCATGTCTTCTCATCCTATGTGAATCTTGCCTATGTATTTTTTATAAAACATAAGATAATAAATTTGGACCTGGAAGAGACCCTAGAAGTCATCTAGCCCAATATATTCATTTTTCTTTTTTTAGTGATTTATTTATTTTCACATTACTACAATAATCTTGTTGTGAAAGTAAACATAAACCCCCCTCACCAAAAAAGGTAGAGAAATCTCAGTCGGTATTCCTATAGGCTCTGTGTATGGGATGGGTTGCATTCTTTATTATAAATCCATCAAAGAAATTGCTTCAATATTTTTGCCCACAGTTGTTATTGTTAATTAATATTTCCCTCCATTCTATCATTCTATTCCTCCTCCTCCTCCTCCTCCTCCTCCTCCTCCTCCTCCTCCTCCTCCTCCTCCTCCTCCTCCTCCTCCTTCTTCTTCTTCTTCTTCTTCTTCTTCTTCTTCTTCTTCTTCTCTTCTTCTTCTTCTTCTTCTCTCTCTCTCTCTCTCTCTCTCTCTCTCTCTCTCTCTCTCTCTCTCTCTCTCTCTCTCTCTCTCTCCCCTGTCACCCTCTTGAGAATTGTGTTGTATCTAACTACACTCTCCCATTACTCCCATTATCTTCCCTCTCTTCTATCACCTACACCCCTCTCCCCTGCCCCTGTCTCTCTTCTTCCATCTCTTTCCTCTCCTTTTTCCTCTAGGGTAAGATAGATTTCTAAACCCTATTCAGTTTATATACTATTTCCTCTGAGCCAGTTCACTTTCTACCTTTCCTTTCCTTTTCTCCCAGTGCATTCCTTTTTCACTCACTGACTCCATTTTTATAATATAAGATAGCATTATATTCAGCTCCCTTCTGTGCCTTCTAAGCTCCTTCTAACTGCTCTTATAAATGAGAAGATTCATGTGAGTTATCAATATCTTCTTCCCAGGCAGGAATACATGAAGTTCAACAACAGTAAATCCATCATAATTTGCCCTTCCCATCCACCCTGTCTATGCTTCACCTGAATCCTGTACTTGAAGATCAAACTTTCTGTTTCAACAGGAAAGTCTGAAACTTTCCTATTTCATTGAATGTCCATCTTTTCCTCTGAAAGAGAATGTACAGTTTTGCTGGGTAGTTGATTTTCAGTTGTAGTTCAAGCTCTTATGCCTTCTGGAATATCATATTCCAAGTTCTATAAGCCCTTAATATATATACTGCCAGATCTTATGTAATTGTGGCTATAGCACCACAGTAACTGAATTGTTTCTAGTTGTTTCTGGAACTTTCTCTTTGATTTGGGAATTCTGGAATTTGACTATAATATTCTTGAGATATTGGGGGGGGGGTTCTTTCAGGAGATGATCAGTGAATTTGCTCAATTTCCATGTTTGCCCTCTTTTTCTAGGATCTTAGAGCAATTTTTCAAAATTATTTCTTGAAAAATGAAGTCCAGGCTCTTTTCCTGGTCATGATTTTCAGATAGTCTGATAATTTTTAAGTTATATCTTCTGGATATGTTTTCCAGGTGAGTTGTTTTTCCAATTATATTTTTCATATTTTCTTCTAGTTTTTCATTCTTTTGGTTTTGTTTTTTTGTTTCTTGATTTCTTATAAATTCATCAGCTTCCCTTAGCTCCATTCTACATTTGAAGGAGTTTTTTTTTTCTTCAGAGAGTTTTCTTATCCATTTTCCCATCTGGCCAAGTTTGCTTTTTAAGGTTTTCTTCTCCTCATTAACCATTTGGACTATTTTTTTTATTTGACCTAAACTATTTTTAACGTTATTTTCTAAAATAATTTTTCACTAATAAAACCATTGCTGCCAAAATTAGAAGGAAAACAGAAAGCTAGGAAACAATTTACACAGCCAGGGGTTTTGATAAAGATCTCATTTTAAAAATACATAGAGAATTGCATCAAATTTAGAGGGTTACAACTCATTCCCCAAATGATAAATGGGCAAAGGCTAAGAACAGACAGTTTTCAAATGAGGAGATTAAAGCTATATATAATCATATGAAATAAAGTTTCTGATCAGAGAAATGCAAATTAAAACAACTATGAGGCATTACCTCATACCTAGCAAATTGGCTAAGATGAAAATAGGGCAAAGTGATCAATGTTGGAGAGATTGTGGGAGGATTGGAACATTAGTACATTATTGCTGGGGTTGTGAACTTATCTAATTATTCCAGAGAATATCATGGAACTATGCTTAAAGAGCAATAAAACTGATCATACCCAATGACCCAGAAATTCCAATACTAGGCCTAGAAAAATACTAGGCCAGAAAAAAATCATAAAAAAAAAATCAGGAAAAGTCCCACATGTTCCAAAATATATTCATAGCAGCCCTTTTTGTAGAGGGAAAGAATTGGAAAATGAGGGGATACCCATCAATTGGGAAATGGCTGAACAAGTTATGGTATGTGAATGTTATAGAATATTATTGTTCTATAAGAAACAATAATTGGCCAGACTCTAGAGAATGAGTTACAGGAACTCATACTGAGTGAAGAGAGCAGAACCAAACAAACATTCTACACATTAACAACACATTAGCATTGCAAATTGATCAGTCTTGATGGATGAAGTTCTCGGCAGTTCAGAGAGCTAGGACAACCCTAGGAGACCAGCAATGGACAATGCTATCCCTATCCCAAGGAAGAAAAACAAAACAAAACAAAGCAAAACCAAAAAAATAAAAGCCTTCAGAACCTGAATGAATACTACATTCATTTTTTTTAATTTCTCATATGTTTTTCTTTTCTCTTTCATAGTTTTCTTTCTTTTCCCTTAATCTTAATTCCTCATACTGAACAATGCCTAATCTATAAACATATTAACACAAATGTGTACATACAATATTCACCTGACTATTAGCCACTGAAGGGAGCGGGGTAGAAAGGGAGGGTGGAAGGAAATTATGCAACTTAAAAATATGCATATGCATGTGGATGGATATTGAAAAACTTTCAGAACATGGACTTGGAAAAAGAAAAGAAAATATCAATTTTAAAAAACCCATTATTTTCTTCATTATTTTTTGTATTCTCCTTCACCAAACTACTGAATTGGCTTTCATGATTTTCCTGCATGACTCTCATTTCTTTTCCCAATTTATCCTCTCCCTCCCTTACTTGCTTTTAAAAGTCTTTTTTGGAGCTCTTCCATGGTCTGAAACCAATCCTATTTTTCTTGGAGGCTTTGGATACAAAAGCTTTGACTTTATCATCTTCTAAGTGTATATTTTAATACCCCCATGTGTTCAAAGTAATTATGATCAGATTCTTTTTTTGTCTGTTGTTTGCTCATTTCTCCAACCTATGACGATTTCATTGTGTTTACAAAGCTTTGGGGGGTTTTGAGGAACTCCCCCAGGGACCTTAATTCCTCCAATGTCTTATGAGAGGCTTTGATTGCTCTCTTGGCCTGTGCTCTGGTCTGTGGAAGATTCCAAGCACTCCCTTCTTCCCTGGAATTGTGAGGAAGGTCCTTGCTCCTCTATTGCAGTATGGGGCCCAGATGAGCCCTGGATATGAGTATGTGCAAAGTAACAGAGTCCTGTTCCAGGAATAGCATAGAATCCTCTGCAATCTCTCCCCACCCCCTTATTCTCTGTGGGTTGAATGCTCTGGAAGCAGTTGCTGGGTTCCCTGGTGGGATTTCCCTAGGCCCAACACTGATCAGGACTCCATGCTCTCTCTGGTGCAGCAGAGTTCTACTGCCGACCCTCCAAGTCATTCCCAGGGAACCCTGGGCAAGTGGTCTGGAAACTGTTCCTACTGCCATGGACCCAGGCACCCCCAGGTACCCAGATACCCCATAGGCTATTCCTGGAAGGCTGGAGCTGCTTTGCCACAGTGCAATGTAGTTGTGGCCCAGGCTGTGCTATGGCTTTTTCCAACCGCATCCTGCAGATCTACAAGTTGTTTTGAGCTGGAAAATTGTTTTACTCAGTGTTTTGGTGGGTTCTGCCATTCAAGAATTTGGTTAGGGGTGGCTAGGTGGCACATAGAGCACTGGCCTTGGAGTCAGGAGTACCTGAGTTCAAATCCAGCCTCAGACACTTAATAATTACCTAGCCATGTGGCCTTGGGCAAGCCACTTAACCCCATTGCCTTGCAAAAAAAAAACCAAAAAAAAAAAAAAAAAGAATTTGGTTAGAGTCATAATTTTATGGCATTTGAGGTTTTCTGGGGAAGAATTTCTGGGAATTCCTGCCTTCACACCACCATGTTGGCTCCACCCAATATCTTCATTTTTCTAAAGAAGAAACTGAGGTCCAGTTGCAACTTACCTAAGTCACATAGGTAATGACAGAAGTGGGATCTGAAACTCAAGTCTCCTTACTCTGCAATCTTTTCTCTTTCCACTGGGCCCTACTCTGCTTTATAGGGGATCTATCCAATGTATAAAGACCCTCATCCTAGATATTTTAACATTCTATTGGTACCATATTATGCATGCATACCTATTATTCCTCAATGGAATTGCAAGGCCAGTCTATCACCTTTTATGATCATACATTTCCTTGATTGGATCTTTTGTGCCACTTCTCCAAAGCAAGTCATCATGGAAAAAAGAAAACAAAACAAAACAAAAAAGGACCTAAAAATGAAAACATTTCTTCTTAGAAGCTTAATTCCATTCAGGTTCAAGGAATAAAAATCTATACAGAGGTATTCACTTACTTATGATCTTTTGTTCCAAAAGAGCCGAAACATCTCTGAAGAACTAGTAGCCTAAATAACCATAACTTGGTCAATTCTGATATCTTAGACCATTTTAGTATAGGTTAAAAGTGATTCAATTCCACATCTATGCCCCATAAACCATGTAGAGCTGCAGTATGTTGCCAGAACTTACTCAACCTCTAAGGGATTATGTGAACTAAGAATAACCCAAGGTTTGTGTAAATCCCCCAAGCATAGCCTAGAACAGTGGAAGTATTCCAAACCTTGCTCTAGTTCAGATAAGCACTCCAATTATAAACCTTTTACTTCTTCCTAACTTTTGACTCTTAAAATCTCTAAGATTCATTTCACACAGTACTCAATAAGTTATTATTGATACATGGTTTTTAATGAAGACCAAGGTTAAAATGTCAAATGATAGAGGGAGCATTGAATTTGTAAGTATAAAAATTAGATTGAATTCCATTTTCATCATTTTCCCTTATGAACTTAAATCAACCTGTGCTCTGGTCTTCCATTTCTCTATCAATAAAATTAGTATAGTTGATTTAATTTCTATCTCATTCAGTACTGTTCTATGAACCATGCCTTCTATATAATAATAATAATAATAATAATGATATATAACAAACCAAACTGTAGAATGCACTATATTTATCATATGATAACCAATTATTCAAGATTAAATGATTGATAAAATAGGTTATATAGAAGATTATGGGTTATTTGGGTTCCCTTCTCCATCTGGTCCTAGTCATTGACACTGTTCATCAACATTTTGTTTAGAAGGTTAAGAGAATGAAAAGGTGCTATAAAGTTCTTTGGACATTATCAGTTTGACTTCAGAGCTACAAACTGATCCAGATCAACCTTAGAAAAAGTGCTAAAGTGTGTCTTCAAGAAATTCCTTCCTACAGATCCCTTTAGACAGTCCAGTCCAGATACTAGAACATTGGGAGAAGTGAGGTAGCAAAAGAATCATTATTATATTGTTTTCCTCCCCACTAGAATATTTTTTTCAGAAAGATAATTGTGCTAAAAATCAACATCAAGGGTGGCTATGTGATGCAGTTGATAGAACACCGGCCCTGGAGTCAGGAGTATCTGAGCTCAAATCCAGCCTCAGAAACTTAATAATTACTTAGCTGTGTGAGACCCTGGGCAAGCCACTTAACCCCATTGTCTTGCAAAAACCTAAAAAGAAATAAAATAAAATAAAATAAAAAAGAATCAACTTCAAAAGCAATCTTGAATGGGAAAGAAATTACTAGACATACTCCTTTAGAGACTTATAAGGAAGGAGAGGGGATCGGGTTTAATCTTTGAATGAATAATGGTGGAGGAGGAGCAACACAGCAAATCTTACAAGTATACACATTTCAGAATGTTTTTTGGTACCAGTTAATATAACTACCTCATCTTCTTTCCTAAGTCACAGTCCAGCAGCATGATCAGTGTATCCTATTGTCTAAGACTGGGACAATTAATACAACTGTGCTCATGTTTTACCCTTTATCATCACTGCCTCCCAAAAACCACAGCTTTCATTGTCCATTTAGGCCTATCTTTTTTAAAAAATCCTTCTAGGCTACACTTTTCCAAGTGCCTAAACTCTTCAACTTCCCTCAAGGGAACATATATTAAGAAATGAAAGAGATTTTAGTGGTCATCTAACTAGCTACCTCAATTTTCAGACTTAGAAACTAAGGACAGAAATAAAGATGAAATAATTTAGAATCTACTGAGATCCTGTTCAGTGTACAAGATTATGTTTCTCATAACTGATATATACTTTTTGGGAAAAATAAAATGACACAGTAGCTAAGGAGGTAGCATTGGAACAAGGAAGATTTGGATTCAAATCTTGCCTTTTAAACATATTTTCTGTGTGCCCTAAGTAACTTCTAAAACAGGGGCTCATAAACTCTCATAATTTTTTTAATATCATATTCCCTTTTGATAGTCAGTTTAATCTTACACATCCTGTGTTAAAATGTTTTGAAATGCATTAAAATAAAATACATAAATGGGGCGGCTAGGTGGCGCAGTGAATAGAGCACCAACCTTGGAGTCAGGAGTACCTGGGTTCAAATCCAACCTCAGACACTGAATAATTGCCTAGCCGTGTGGCCTTGGGCAAGCCACTTAACCCCATTGCCTTGAAAAAAAAAATCTAAAAAAATAAAATAAAATAAAATACATAGGACTACAAAATCATCAATTGAGTAAACATATATACAATGTGTCTATGCTATAATATATATATATATGTTTGTGTGTGTTTGTGTATATATGTATATTTCATGCATATATGCATATATATATATATATATATATATATATATATATATAGACAGCCTCTTCCCTCAAGAGGCTTACATTCTAATGGAGAAAGATAATATATAAAAGGAAGCTTCAAAGGGGTTGGTGGAAAAGGTATTAACACATGAGTTCATAATCAAGAAAGTCAAATACATAGGCTTGAAGGAGTGAGCCTGTCTTCCCTAAACACTTTCCTTAAATTAAAATTTCTGGGAGGATCTGAAAGAGGTGGATAAGGATGCTGGTCAGAAGTAAAATTTGTTGAATGATAAAAGAAAATTAATATAGCTTTATCATCTTTTAAAGTTTACAAATCCCAAGTTAAGAGTCCCTATGGAAAGACTATAAAGTGATACCCTGCATTCTCTGAGGACCTATCCTCAGAGAACCAAAATAAATAAACAAACAGACAAATAAAATCCCTCCAGTCTTTCAATCAATTAAAATATTAGTGATTTGTATACTTTGTATACTGTTTGGGACTCCCCACCTCCCCTCCCAACACACACACATACACACACACAACTAATACCAATGTATTAAGTTCAATTAGCTATTTAAATAGATATCTGAATGGACGCTAATTAGCCCATTTTGCACATTAACTCTGGTTTGGAATAATCTATTCCAAGGCTTCCCTCATTAACTTGAAAAATCGAGAGCAGGCTCTATAGTGATCTCCAAGAATTCTGGGAAGTACTTTAATAGACAATCCCTAACAGGAGCTCTGCATAATTAGATCTGTTCTCTTCCCTCTGCATATAAGCTTGCTTAATGGGAGGATACTGAATACATAAGATCTTTCAGAGAGAAGAATTGCTTTCAATCTACTTTTCTGTCATTTCAAACTTTTGAGTTCTGAATTCTTTTGGCCATACTAATATGGTAGAAAAGCTTTTTTCCTTAGAGATGGTAAAATTTCTATTTGGGATATTTTTCTTTCACATTTAGGTGCATGTTTCTTATGGTTATTTTCCCCTAGATTAATTCTCATTCTTGATTATGATTTACAAAGGTTTATGTGAAGTGCTAAAATTGAATATTCGAATGGCTAAAATGACAGTTTTGCTGAAGTAAAGCATTTTATAAATTTATTTTTGCATTAAAAGAAAGCACAGACATTTTCATCAGGTTGAGTACTATTTGGAAAAAGTAAAAGAAGCTGCTATAATTTCCATCTATCTGAGTTATCAACAACCCCTGTTTGTATTCACATCAAAAATAATATAACACAACTTAATGAGAAGAAAAGATTTCCCATTTCATAAAAAGAATGGTCATAGTTTGGTCTACAGAAAAAAAGTACTCTAAATTTGTTTTTTTTTTCCCATTTTCTTGTGTCTGTATGGACAAAATATGATACAGACAATAGAAAGAAAGTACTGTCCGGATAGATTAATTTCATAAAATGTTGATACTTTATAGCTAAATTCTTCAATATAACAAACCTTACTTGAATAAAATAATATTTATAATCTTATTCCTATGGGACTAATAATCCTCTATTACATTGTTTCTCCTAACAATATTTTTGCAGAGCTAATTAACAATGTTGGGCAGGAAATATCTATTGGGAATAATTGAAAGTTGAAAGTCTAATCTCAGATTTCCTACTAGTGGACTGTATAATTTAGGTAAATCAACTATCCTCCCCTTTCCTCATCTGTAATACTAACAGTTTGGTATTAAAAAACCTCTTCCAGATCCAAATTTCTTACTTTCATCAGCAGTATAGTAAACCTGATCACTAGATAATCAATCTATGCATGCACACACACACATACACACACACAACACACACAACATACACACACACATGTATACACACACATATACCCATGCACAATCTTTTCCTCAGTGACAGATTTTTTTTCCAAATAGATAATTACTTCAAAACAACATAAATATAGAGTATGATATTTTAACTTAGAAATTCTGAATCAAAAAAGATCTTTTTAATTACGCTTCAAGAGTCAAAACTATTATCAGAGATGGCAAAGTACAGATAAGAAATATGTCAAAAATACAACAACCTCTTTATAATATTAGGAACTTTAGATAGATATATTAGGAAAGACATGACTTTTAAACCTCATCTAATTATGTGAAGTTAAACTCATTTTCTTTCCATATCTCTTTATGCTATTAGGTTTGTAGATATATTATTTTAAAAAACAAACAAAAGTTGAGGTGAAGGAATATGAAGTCAATGACTTGCTAATAAGTTATTCTCTGGTTCTGTCACTTTGGAATGCTCTAGGCTGTGGATGAACTGCTCCAGAGGAGGAGATAATGGGAGTCCCAACTGCCACTCTGCCAGCACAAATACCTTTCTCACCTCCTGATTATGATTGGAGCCATATAGAATCAGTTTATTTTATTTTGTTCTAGAAAAGTAAAGGAAAGAATGGGTTGAATACCCAAAAGTTTAAACTACACAATGGAAGGGTTAACTAGCTAATGCAGCTACTAGATGTATGTGTCTGATATCATTTTACTTTAAATTACCATTTACTGCAAAATATATACAAATGTCATCCATTAATGACTTTTGAGAATATGTACTGAATAAATCAATGTATAAATATATTTTATCTAGATGCATATAAAATTAACATTACTTTCTCTAAATATCTCCTGACTTTATCTTCTCTCTCTCTCTCTCTCTCTCTCTCTCTCTCTCTCTCTCTCTCTCTCTCTCTCTCTCTCTCTCTCTGTTTCTCCCTGTCTCTCTATCTTTCTGCCTCTCTCTCTCTGTCTCTATTCCTCCCTTCTCCCCTCCTTTTTCACTTTTTCTCTCTTCTAAAACAGCTTATTGAAGAAACATCAACAAAAAGGCAGAGGAATCAAGTTCAAAATAAATTGGTTGTGCTGAAACATTTGTAATTAAGCATGATAACCAATTACAGAAATACCTGGAGTACTCCTGTGATTCGCTGTCCCACATCAGAGGTTTCCTAATCAATTTGAAATAACCAGACTCTGCTATAGAAAATAAGCAAGATCACAGCATCTGCTAATGAGTCTCAAAAATGGATTTCACCACATGAAAATGTTGTTGTCAAGAGAAAGACTTTTTCAGAATCTTTAGGGTCATTTTCATTTGCATTTGATTGGAGAACAATCCTTTGTTCTTGTCTCCCTTCTTTCATCCTCTACAACACTGCTTATTTTTGCCAGTGATTTCATATTATTGTATCAGTATGGTGTCTCAAATGCTAAAAATATACCCAAATAAACCCTTTTGTGCTGAAGCAGCAAGTAGCCACTTCAATTATTACTTAATTTCACTTTGTTGTATAGGCTTCCTTGAATTTAAATTTGTAGATATATGACTTTTTTGGAAAATTGTTTGACAGAAGATAGAGTGGCAGAATTCAGAAGTTGACACCAAAGCAGAGTATATGTATCATGAAGAATAACACTTAAATATTTCTGAAATGTAAAACCACAGCAATCCCTTTCCCCAGAGACTTGGACTTTTGGTGAACATGTAGTCTGAAGCTCATCACTCCCCAAAAGGGATCCTAAGATACAGCAGTGGCAAAAGAAGAAAAAAATCACAAGCCCCAAGAGAATCTGTCATTTTCACAAGAAAGGCTATGAAAGATTGGCACACTCTAGACAAAGAGAAGAACCTGTCATTTTTATTTTCTTAAAGCCAATATTATTTATGTTGTTTGTAGGTTTGCATAAGTTATCACAAGACCTTTTATGATCTTTTCTCACAAATATCCCAATAAATATATAGTTGCTATGATTTATTCATTCCTTCTTAAACCTTAGTATGACATAATTTTTCCCTTTCTTCTTTATCCAGCTATCCTATTTCTCTCCGTTGATTTCTCTATCCCTCTGTTTTGACTCATGACACTTCCAGATCTCTAGGCTTATTTGGGAGATCCATTTGATTGATTGTGTTGTTTCACAGCAAGTCTTACATAAGTTCTGACAAGACAGGCAGAAACAAGTAGTTTTACAGGTACTGATCATTTATTTCCAATATGATCCAAAACATGCACTTCTCTAATTTTCACTCTGTCAGCAAACCTTTAAAAAAACACTTTAGGGGAAGCTAGGCAGTGCAGTGGATAGAGCACTGGCCCTGGAGTCAGGAGTCCCTGAGTTCAAATCCGGCCTCAGACACTTAATAATTACCTAGCTGTGTGGCCTTGGGCAAGCCACTTAACGCCGTTTGCCTTGCAAAAACTAAAAAAAAAAAAAAAAAAAAAAAAAGCATTTTAAAATTATTCATGATGAAATAGTCATATAAAAATACTAACCAATTAGAGAAATACCTGAAACAACTTTGATAGTTCTTACCTTTTGAGTGTATAGACATATGAAATGGGTGTTTAAATGAATGTGAAACATACATAATTACATTAGATGTCCCAAAACATGTTTAGACAAATGTTTGTATAAAACAATCCAAAAAACACCCTATTTTCTTCTCCAAACAATCAGGGTCCTCAAGCCTAAATTACATGAGTTGCTATATTTGGTTTTCATTTACTTTGCCTGGATAAAGTTGGCCCAAGGAAGAGGATATTTTAAGAGCTCAGCTGGCAAAGTAGCATTCAGGCCCATTGGATGAAATATCATCTGACCTTTTCTTCATAAGGGCAGTAGAATTCCATTATTTCATGATTGTTACAGCTTCAAAGATTCTAGGACTTCTAACTGCATGAGAAAATAGAAGCCTATAGAGATGACGAGACTTGCTTATGGTCACACAGCTATTCTGTGACAGATCTTGGATTCAAAATATAATAAAAATCTTTGTCATATTATCACACCAATCTTTAAAGTAATAAGAAAATTCCTTCACTTTTCACTTGAGTTTTAGGAAATCTTTTATCTTTTTATTTGTTTTCTGACAAGCTTTTCCTCGCAGCAACATAAAATTGAACAAAAATAGAAAAATCAATCAAGCTAATATTTAGTGAATTTCTAACTATGTATACCTCCATTTGCTAGACACGGTGAAGAATAAAAAAGAAAAATAGAACATTATCCTTTCTTTCAATGGGTATCCACTAAATATTTTTGAGCAGTGAAGTGAGATGAGTGAAGTTGCATTTTAGAAAGATGAATCTTACAATAGCATTCAGGATAAACTAGAGGAAGAAGATGATTGAAACAGAGGGAGGCAAAGAGTACTTAAAATACTCTTGCAAAAATTTAAGTATGTGATGAAAAGGTCTTTTATTCAGATCTGTTCTTGAAGAAAAAAAGTTATTGTACATTGATGGAAGAATAAATCAATTTATTGTTCTTGTTTTACCCCCAATTTCCCTACTAATTTTAAGGAGATAGTAAACTAAAGTTCATATTTTGGTTGTCATATTTAGGTCCTTATACTTTATAAAAATAAGTTTCCTAAAATGTCTGGACACCTAGTTCAAAAAACTAATTCTAATCAAAGTTTTAATCCTTGCTAAATATGTTGTCATCTATATATAGATCCTTTTTTTATGTCTCTTTCAAAAAAAATGTTACCCAACACTTCCCAGGAGGCTTGAAATATGGAAATTTGAAAAAGTTATAGAAGAAACTACAATCTCCTCTAGAAAACGGTAGATTAAGAACATTCTTATGAGGGATTAAACATAAAAATGACTAATGTTTTGCTAAAAATAGGGATTTAAATGGGGAGAAGAATGAAAACTCCCTTTTTCCTGTGTTATGCATCTTTCTTGGAATCTCATAACTATTCTACGCCTAGGGCTAATTTGTCTGGAGCAAAGTTCACAAAGGAGACACAAAAAGAGAAAAGGAGTGATCTCCTAGTAGGAAAGTTCTGAATACATTCCCTATGTCCTTGGAATCCAAAGGTCTTGGAATTACAGTCAAAGATGAATGACCAAAGTATGCTGCTATTCACATTTCCTGTCTTCCTCACTTAGCTATCTGTCATCAAGGAGTTTCTACCCTTTATTTACGATGAAGGAAGGCCAAAAAATATGTGAAGGACCCAGTGATCCAAGACTCTGATTATGACTTGATCTTAGGGAGAAGCATGAAAACATGCCTGGAAGAGCATAATAAAAAGAGAAAGATCAATATTATTAATACTATCAAAAGAGCCTTTTTGTTAATTTCATCTAATTGTACAAATATTTATTTATCCTCCTCAAAACATCTGTTTTTGGAAGCAACGTTTATCTTATGCCAAAGTTTTGAAAGGACTTTTCTTAGATGAAGCAATTTGGCAAATTATAGAAACGCCAGTATTCATCTCACACCTGGTAACTTTGTACAAGATATTGGGACAAACCTTGACAAAAGCAATGTAAATACTAATTTAGCTCATTGCTTTAAGGATCCACCTTTTACTTCCATCAGTGCCTTTAAAATTTAGCTTTGTGTTTTGTATTAGGCTTTCTGTTTTGACTGATGAAGTCTGTGTGTGTCTGTGTGTGTGTTTGTGTGTGTGTGTGTGTGTGTGTGTGTGCGTGTAATTTGATCAGTATAATTGAGATGGAAGAAATTTTAAAATTATCTAATCAAGAATCCATAAAAATGCAATTGTGTCAAAACTTCCCTACCATAGCTCAGTTGAGATGAAACACTTGAGGGAGGTTTATATTTCTCTCTTAGCTTTGTACTGATTTCTTTTTCTAAAGGGATGCATAATATAGGGTTGTTTAAAAAGTCATTATATTTACTCTTAATTAATTCATTCCTTTCTACATCACTAATTCTTTTGATATTTCCCTTTAACTCAGAATATGGTCATTTAGCACATTTATGGCATGCAGATGTCATATGATATAATAGAGAGATGATTGGCCTTGGAGTCAGGAAGATAGGGTTTCAAGTTCTCCCTATGTCAGATAGAGGTTATGTGATCCAACATAAGTCACTGACCCTCCCAGTACCCCCAAGCAGTTCTCTAAACCTATAAATTTTTCCTATATATAAATATCTGTCTTAATGACTACAGATGAATTCATTATAACAATTAAATTACAGGTAAGGAAATGAAACCTTTAGCATAGGCATTCTATTCTTAGCCCTTCATTCACTTCCCACTTTCATTCTGTGTGAATCCTCAGGATTTTGCCCAGTTTTTTTTTTCTTATATTGGTTCCAATACATAATTCATTCTTTTAATGTCTACTTCTGAACATATTGAACTGATTTCAAAAAATGTTCAGGGCAGTTGCTGTCCCATAATCCCTTATTTTTGGAGAATCAAAAAACTGGTTACATGAATCATGAGTAATTCTGAAAGTCTTCTTTAGCTGTTAAAAAGATAGTGCAGTAGAGGAAAAAGGGCAATGATTTGGGAATCAGAAGATTTGAGTTTCAATATTAGTTCTGGCTATCTAACCATGTGATCTTATGCAAATTATTTTACTTTTCTAGGTCTGTTTCTATGTCTGACTACAAGCAAGGTGGACTAGATGATATATGAGGTTTTCTCTAGCTATAAGTCATATGACTTCTAACTATAACTCCCCACTATTATCCTGATTATTAGAATGCTGAACCAGAAGGAGTTTGGGTCTCCAACAGTTTAGCATTCTTTTCTTTTCCACTTCCATCCCCAGTCACAAGAAGTACTTTATCTTCTATTTCCTGAAACTTTTTATTTGTACAATTAGGAGTTTTCAATTTTGAAGAAACTATACTTCCCAATTTACTCATATAAATCTCAAATGCCTTTCTTTTCCTACTTTTCTGTCTTTATCCTTTGAAGTACCCTTTATTTAGAAAGATCACACTCGTTAATATCTATATTACATAGATATATACATGAATAAACATGAGTGTATACAAATAGATGGAAAAGCAGAAAAGGAGGAAGTATAAAATTGTATCTGTGGGTGTGTAGTGGACAATATGAATGAAGCAGTCAACACCCATCCAAGTTTTAAAATTTAGCAGGCTATATTTGCTCTGAAACTATTGAATTAAATGTTTAGCAATTCACCAAAATAAGAAAAACTATCAGAAAAATAAAATCAAACATCACTTAACCGTGGAAAGAAGAATATACAATTTATCACATTTACAAGCTCAAAAAATTAATTTTATATATTGAACCACTAAAAGTATAACTGCCAACTAAACAAACAAATTAACAAAACAACCATTAACTCAAGTAGAAAAGTATGAACATATAGTCTCCTAATTTATTAATCACTGATGGACATTAATCCATTGATAGACAGTAGACATTACTACCTCCCATTGTAATTTCAAATAGCCTTACACTACTATACAGTAGCTTTATATCAAAATTAAAACAGGAAAAATTTTATATAGATGTTTTCCCTCTCTGCTTATATTTGCAGAGCTTGGAATTTTTTTTTTAGATTTTTCAAGGCAATGGGGAAAAGTGGCTTGCCCAAGGCCACACAGCTAGGTAATTATTAAGTGTCTGAGGTCAGATTTGAACCCAGGTACTCCTGACTCCAAGGCTGGTGCTCTATTCACTGAGCCACCTAGCCACCCCTGAGCTTGGAAATATTTACATTTTTGCATTCAGTATCAGTGCCACTACTAAGGGGGAAAATTAAGGACCCTATATGCTTGGATTATATGAACACCTTGTTGGTTTACAACCATCACCATCTTCATCCCTCCTCCCTGTAAATGAAATGGAAATTCTAAACATATCCCACTCCTCCAAACCATTACTTCCTTTCTTCAAAGAATCCTGAGCACATTTATTTTAAGTATTTAAATAAATAAATAAGAAATTTATTTTAAGTAATTTAACATATTGTAAAAGTGAGGGGAAAAAAGGAAGCAGTGAATAGGGAGTTGACTTCAGAAATAAATCAGAAGAAGCTAGGTTCAAATTTCACCACTAATATGTACTGACTGTGAATTCAGAATAAGTCACTTAACCTTTCAGTGCCTAAGACAATTCTCTAATATTAAAAATTGCAGAATTGGCACTGAACTGCATTTATAGAGGCTAATACCTCAAGATAATGTTTCCATACTAATTAAATCATGAGTTTCATTCAAAATAAAAAGAAAAAAAGAGTCAGATAATGTTTGCTTGCTTTTGTCCAAAGGATTGAAATTGGTTCTGTTTTGAGTTGGGGGTTGTTTTTATTTTGTTTTTATAAACTTGCTTTTAGCTAAGAATACTTGCAAGGACAGAAGATTCCATAAATGTTTATAAATAGTTGTTTGTTGATTATAGATATATAACTATACCAGATTACTTGCTATTTGGGGAAGAAAATCGGAAGGGAGGGAGGTAGAAAAATGTGGATCTCAAAATCCTACAAAAAAAAAAGATGAATGTTGAAAACTTTGTGCATTTAATTGAAAAATTAAAAAAAATAACATTTAACTAACTAAATAAATGTTTGCTTGATTTTTCTCATCTCCCTAAAACTATGGACAGGAGAAACAAATAATTGTTTTCAACCTTTGGAGTTTCATTTTGCTTTTTTAAATGAAGATCGCTATTTTTAAAGTTACTTTCTCCCCATTTAGAAGGAAGATGTGTAATGTATGTCATGCAGAAAAAGGAAATTATCTAAAAGGCAAAGAGGTATTTGCTTTGCAAACTTTTAATTCTTATTAGTACTTTATTTTTTCAAAATTATATGCAAAAACAATTTTAAATTCTATTTTTTAATTTAATTCCAAATTTTCTCCCTCTTTCCTCTTTCCCTTCATTGAGAAGGCAAGTAATTTGAAATATGTTATTTATGTATAGTCATGTAGATATATTTCTGTGTAAGACATTCTGTGCAAGAAAACAGACAAAAAAAAACAAGAAAAATAAAGGAAGTAAAGAAAATGTACTTTTGCTCTGCATTTAGGTTTTACCAGTTCTTTCTCTAAATATTGTCAGCACCTTTCATTATAAGTCCTACAGAATTGGTTTCCATCATTTTGTTGCTGCAAATAGCTGAATTCTTCCTAGTAGATCAACATACAATATTGCTTTTAATGGTTTTGCTCATTGTACTTTCCATCAGTTCATGTAAGTCTTTCTAGTGCTCTGAGAAGATACTACTCATCACTTCTTATTTATTCCATCATAATCAACCTTAATTTCCCCCAATTTCCAGTCCTTTGCCATCACTAAAAGAGCTGTTATAAATGGAAAACTGGTTTTAAAAGAGATATTTTAAATTTTATTTGTAGTCAGATATATCAAGATCAGGTTGTTTTAAGGTGGTGATTAGTGAAATAGGGAGAGAAATCTGTGACAAAAATAGAAATTAATATCAGAACCACTTGTTTAGCCTACTATATATCAGACACTGTGGTAAGCCATGAGCAAGGAGCTGGACAAATTCTTACATATGATGG
Organism: Macrotis lagotis; assembly: GCF_037893015.1. Classification (NCBI taxonomy): domain Eukaryota; kingdom Metazoa; phylum Chordata; class Mammalia; order Peramelemorphia; family Peramelidae; genus Macrotis; species Macrotis lagotis. Next base: position 379,263,967 of record NC_133666.1, read on the forward strand.
TAAATGACCTTCTGCTTTCACAATAGAACTATAAACAGAAGTTTAATTTGTGAATGTGATGATTATGCTTTCCTGTTTGCAAACATAAGCATATGTTCAGATTTTAACTATAACATGAACATGACTACCTTTGTCCCATAACTTACCCAAAATGCAGGCCTGCTTCTGTCTATGATTGCTTGCATCACCTAAAATATTTAAACATCTTCTTTGCTTTGCTTAAATATTTTCTGTCCTGACTCAAATATGTAATACCTCAGCACAAAACTATGTAATAACAGATGATTTCAAAAATCTGTTTGTTATATACTTCTTTGTACTTATATTCCCTCATCCCAAGCCAAAATTATTTCAAAATTTTGTATTTCCTTGATTTTCCACATAATATCCCTTTCTTATCATATCATTCATCAGTCAAAAACACATTATTCCCATCTTTTCATTTGTCAGCCAAAAATATATTACTGGAGCCTACTCTATGGTCTCACCTCAAAGACCATTCCAAAAGTTTGTCCTTCTTTCTTAATTTTAGTCTAAAAAAAGTTGGCCCACTTCTAAAGCTGATATCAAGAGCCTTCAGGCTTGGCATCTGAATTACCACAAATATATCTCTTGGACTCATCGCCAAAGTGTTAATTATTTCAGTGTGGATATTTTTGCCCATGTATAAAATTAAAATTCTGGTCTAAAATATTCCCTCAAATGACTGCTCTGTTTCTCCAGAGGACTCTTTTTCCTTTGACCATGTTTTGTCTTTTTCTTCTCATCTTTGGAACTTTTGGAAGTTTGCTTTGAAACAACAATAATATCATCAATATCAGACTCAGCTTTTCTCCTTTTCTATGTCTTCTTTGTCCTACAAATCATAATTCCATCATAGACGAATCCCAACCACTATCCCCCTTCTTACCTAAACTAATGTGATGGCTCTTCTAATAGGTGGTCCTACCAAAAGCTGTCCTCCCCATCCAATCCATACCTCATACCATTCTAGAATAATGTTTCTTATACATGTCACTTTTTCCTCATCAAACATTGTTGAATCTTCTTATTTCCTATTAAGTAAATTTCTTATTTCTCAACCTATTAACCTCTTCATCATATTGATATCTGTGTTCCCAGGCTCATCTCATATTGTTTCCTTCATTGCACTGTACAATTTATCTAAGCTAATAGACCACTTTGCTATGGCATCCATCTTCCTTCTCTTTACTTGTTATATTCCTACCTATCATCCATGGTGAAATGTGTTCCTTACCTCCTAAAAGAAGGACTATGAACTAAGTATACATAATGAGAAAAAGTGGGGACATAGCCAATATATAATTTGTTTTTGTTTGATTATGCATATTTTCCACAGGATTGTTAGTTTTTTCTAGTGGGGGGGGAGGTAAGAGAGAGAGGGAGAAAGAGAGAGAGAGAGAGAGAGAGAGAGAGAGAGAGAGAGAGAAATAGATGCTTCATAATTTTTTAAAAATCACTTTAAATAGCCTTACCTGTCCTTAAGAACCCAATTTAACTTCTGTGTTCCTCCAAAAATTCTTTCCTAATTCCTCCCTTTTGTGCTGATCATGCCCCTTAGACCATGTTTAGCAATTTATTTTCCTCGAGAGAAGGGATTTTTCTCATATTTGTCTTCCTAGAACCTAACACAGGAACTTTCAGATAGTAGCAATTTAACCGATATTTGTTTAAGAGAACAGAATTATAACTTCCTAATGCTCTGGACATCAAATATTCTATATTATAGCTATCTTCACTGGTACTCCCAACTAGGTTCTAAGCTTCTCATAGGTTTGGTCTTACGCCTGAGATATTTTGTATCTTTCCTTTTCCTACCACATGGATGTTTGCACAATAGATAGCTATAAATGTATGTTATGCTAATTTGTTGCCTTTTGCTGTTATTTCACACTGTCCTAGAGGAGAAGGTAGCTGATTTATGACAGAATCTTTGACCTCTTTTTGTCATGTCATTAAATAGCAATTATTCTTTACATTTCTTCATCTCTTTAATAAATAAAAACAATGGGGCCACATTTTGAAGGCCTTTAAAGTGAAGGAGGAGGTCTGGGTTTTAAAGTGGTAAGCAAGAATGGGAGTAATGAGAAATTCTTGAAAAAAATCTTGATATGATGGAAGTGGTATTCTATGAAAACTGACTTTCCCAATTCCTCTCACAGGTATGTGTAGCATAACATTAGTTAAATTCATATGCTCTTCCTTCACAATAATATTTTTTCTTAAAATTTTCCTTAGCATATTGACTAGTACCACAGAAAAGAGGTGACAAGACTATGTTGTAATGTAAACAAAAAAAAGCTAGCTAAGATGTGATCTGGTTAAACAAAGTGACTTTAAAAAATCTCAAACCTTAGGAATTCTCACAGGGATTCTAAAATATCGTATGTATACACAGACACACACACAGACACACAGACACACACACACACACACACACACATCTATCCATTGGGTAAGAGGTAAAGAGTAAACAAAGAACCTAAAATGATTATTGTTTGGTTTTTGGCTTTTGGTTATTAGGCATTATTTGGGGTTCACATCTGTGACTTAGTAGGTAAAGGAAACCCCCCAGGGTGGCAGTTCCTTTTCCTTGTGTATATAGTCTTTGTGAGTTGATTGGGTCAATGAGAGATTAATTAATTTACCAATGAACACATAACTGGTATCAAAGGCCAAATTTGAACATGTCTTCTTGGTTCCAATGCCAGCCCTCTATTTGCTATATTATGCTGCCAATCATTAAACAGCGTAGACAAAAAATATATAGGTAGATCCCAAATAGTGTGGAAAAAATAATTACTGTGAAGTGGTTGAGTATATCTGAATTCATAATATTTAAAATAATGATTTATAAAATATGGTGATTGGATCAAACCCAATGGAAATAAGAAAGAATTCAAAAAATATGACTACTTTACAAGGTTTACTGTTTGCACCAATCCAGTTTTTTGGCTACTATTTTATTAGGTTAATCAATCATTATGAAACATTTTTAAAATTTTGTTACCACTGTAAAATTACAAATACCAACTAACATTATATCAGTTTGAAGTAAAAAAAAACTTATTTCTGCTGAAATATATATATATATATATATACTCTGAGAATATGATTCATAGTTTACACATATATATTTTCTAGCATTATGTCTGACTTTTGTAGCCTATATACTAACTTTTTTGTTTTAAAAAAACCAGGAGACTTTCAATACTACAGGTACTGAATACAGGTATACTTCATTTTATTGCACACTTTATTGTACTTTAAAGATTTTGAGCTATTGTTGTATTTTTTTGGTTTGCATGGGAGTTTTTTGTAGGGGTGTTTTTGTGAGATTTTTGTTTATTTGTTTGTTTTGTTATTTTTCAAATTGAAGGTTTGTGGCAACTTTGTATCAAGCAAGTCAATTGAGTCTTTTTTTTCCAATAACATGATCACATAATGTCTCAGTATCACATTTTGGCAAGTCTCATAATATTTCAAATTGTTTTCATTATTACCATATGTCATCGAGATCTGTGATCAGTGATCTTTGATATTACTATTGTAATTTTGGAAAAGGTGGCACTACAAATGGTGCCTATATAAAATGGCAAATTAAATCAATAAATGTTGTATTTTTTTCTGACTGCTCCATTGACCTGCTATTCCTGTCTATCTCCCTTTCCTTGGGTCTCCCTATTTTCTGAGATACAATGATATTGAAATTATGCCAATTAATAGCCCTACAATGACCTCTAAAGTATCCATATTCAAATGAAGGGAAGAATAAATGTATGCAGCAAACTTTCCTTTGTCTTATTTTTAAGAAATCACCACAGGCACCCCCAATCTTCAGCAATCATCACCCTAATCGGTCAGCAGCCACGAAAATCAAGGCAAGACCCTCCACAAGCAAAAAGATTACAACTCGCTGAAGATTGAGATGATGGTTAGCATTTTTAGCAACAAAGTATTTTAATTTATTTAATTTAATAAATTTAATAAATAATAATTTAATAAAAATATTTAACTTAATAATACTACTGTATATATAATAGACTATAATATAGTGCAAACATAATTTTATATGCACTGAGAAAACAAAAAAAAATCATATGAATCATTTTATTGAAATATTCATTTTATTGTTGTGGTCTGGAATAGACCCGCAATATCTCAGAGGTATGCCTGAATATTCTAAAAAATTGAGTAAATTAGAAGTTGTATCTCCTGATAATTGGGAAAATCTCCTTGGTTCTTCATGTTCTAAGTGCTTTGTAAGAAGGGACTCTGAGATCCAGAGGGAATGCAAGTCTGTGACAAGGCAAGAGCAAGGAAAGAAAAAAAGGTTTCATACAGTCTAAAAAGAAAAGTCTTCTATAAATGCTGTTCTACTTCTTTTAAAACTTAAAATTCATTATACCTTCCAACCCACCAAGTGAAGAGTAATTTCCAGTTTCAAATTCTTGGATAGCAATCTGGTCAATGTCATCCATAGTCATTCAAGAGGTCACAATATTCTAAGTATTTCTACCTCTCAAAATACCACAAATTAAAAGAGATTTCCACTAAACAGACCCAAAGATGGATTATAGTGATAATAAGTCAAAATATTAAGAGATCATGATGCTTTCACCTGGAGCATACTGCCAGTATAAAGCACCAATGACAAGGATGGACAATATAAGATGACCCGCCATCATTCAGTTTTCCAGGGATTAATCTATAGACTCGTGTAACAAAAAAAATTACAGATTAACCTTTGCTGAGTTCTCTCCTCATATAGCCTTATGTACCAAACAGAATGGGGCACAAATGATGATATAGTGCCAGTTCACTACAAATCAATAACAACCTGAATGATTTCGCAAATCCAATTTTATCTCTCTGTGAATTTTATCTACATATGATTTAGAAAGTCAACAGAAATGCCAATTTGTAATCAGTAACACAAATGAAATAGTATTTTCTGATCTACCCCTAGCACAGTAAATGGCACATAGCAGCTATTTAATAAATATTAGTTGAGTTGAATTTAATGAAAGGATCCTGGAAGATGCGACTTCATTACTCTTTCAAACCTGTTGTTAGATGAGGCAAATCCTCAGTCATTTTTCAAAGGGATCTTTTCATCTAATTATTCTTCTACTACTTTTTCTCCCAGAGATAAAGGTGATCAAGTAAATTTGGCATGTAGAATGACTTGGTCAGAGGGACAATCAAGAGGATTGAAGACATGTCATTGAAGACAGGTGCAGTTTAAGTCAGGCTGCTACAATGGATGCATTCCTCCATGCTTCCTGGCGGGGTAGGATGACCTAGCACAATGAGTTCAGTAAATGAGCGATGGTGTGAGGAGACAGTGCATTTCCTCACACTTCCTTACATCCCCTTTAGCCCTTTTTCTGAAGCTATCAACCAGGGAGGCAATTAGTACCAGTTACAGTGGTGGTCTAGTGACATGGACAGTTATTCGCTAGCAAATAGACCAATTCATTTCATCCAGGTCACTGAACAATCATCTGATCATAAGGACTTTTAGTCAATGCCAAACTGAACTGCACTTGAACTACTGACCTAATTGTGAGTGGTCATCTATCATTGCCTTTGCTATTCAGTCACCCATATGGACATTATATGGAAGATAAATGTGATACCCTCCAAAATGATTTAGGAGTTTTATTTTAAATGTATATTTATCTTGAGCATACAAAATAATTAAATGTAAATGGAAGGGATATCAGATACTGCATATCTTTGATTCATTTTATCCTTGATTCATTTTATCTTTCTGATGCATTACATTTAAGGAGAATGTACTTAAGAAAGTCTATGTTGTAAGATTTGTCACTTCTCTAACCCAGTTTTATTCATAACCTTATACTGTTTTTCTTATTTTAAATGGGTGAGGAAGATGAAAGGGAAAGACTAAAAAGAAAGAAGATCCAAGATAAAAAGAATATGATCATAGCAATGTTGGTTCTCCTACCTTTCTGACCACTCTTCAATCTTTATTGCTAAATCTTCATGTAAGTCACACCCATTAACTGTAATAATCCTTTAGAGCTCTGCCCTGGGTCCAGTTTTCTTCTCCCTCTATTTCCTTTTGTGATCCCATCAACTTCCAAAGATTCAAATATTATGTCTATTCTGAGATGATCTTCAAATCTACTTATCCATCCTAGGCTTTTCTTCTTACCTCCAGTCTCACATTCCTAACTGTCTTGAATATTTCAAAAATATATCAAACTCAATGTGTCCAAAACAAAATCCATTATCTCTTCCCACAAATTCTTCCTTCTTCCTAAATTACTTATAACTGTAAAGGGTTCTGTCATTCTCCCAGCTGAATGGGATCACAATATATGGCATCACTGATTCTTCACTCTCTCTAAACCCCAGTCTGTTACTATACATACACTGCCACTTTTACCTCTATAATATCTCTTATTCATGCCCCCTTCTCTCCCTTGATATTATTACCACCTTTGCACAACCCCTAAATGAGTATGCTGGTTGGTCTCCTTAACATGTCTCTCCCTTCTCCAATTCATTCTCCACTCAGCTGTCAGATTAATCTTCCTAAAGAGCATGTCTGACCATTTTAATCACTCTCCTACTCAATAAACTCCAGTGGTTTCCCATCATCTCCAGGAATAAGTATAAAATCTTCAGTTTGCATTCATAATTCCTTTTCATCTTTCCAGGACGCATATAGATCACACAAACCTCACTCCACCCCATATCATCACACACACACACACACACACACACACACACACACACACACACAGCCTCTGAAAACCAATGACACTAGCCCCCTTGGGACTACTCAAAAAATGCACTCTCTTTCCCATTTCTGAACATTTTCACTGGCTGTCTTCCATGCCTGGAAAGATCTGTGCCTCATCTGTGCCTCCTGGCTTCCTTAACTTCCCTTTGAGTCTGAACTAAAATAAAATCTACAAAAAGTCTTTTCCTCATCCCCCTTGATTCTAGTGCCCTCCTTCTGTTGAAAATCTTCAATTTATCCTATAAATATCTTGTTTGTACAAAATTACTTGAAAGTTATTTCCCCCATTAGACTTTGAGCTCCTTGAGGTCAATGACTAGCACAGTCACTATGTTTATCATTGAGTAAGTGACTGACTAGAAAAGAAGTTATAATTCAATTCAATTCAATAAATATATATCAAGCATCAAACTTACATAATGACAAAACCAAAAGGATTTTTATTCTGAAAGAGCTTACATTCCACTTAACTAATCATATAAGAATTTTATGACTGTTTGTTTCCTTGCTTTTATACCAAGATGCACCAAGAGAATCCTCTTCTTATAGTTAAAAGAATGTTGGATTTCAGCTCAAAGGATTTACTTTTCCATTATCTCTTAATTACAGACTTTGTAACCTTGGAAAGCCCTCTCTGGGTCTCCATTGCTTCATCCGTAAAGTAAGGAAGGTTGTAATAGTTAATCTTTAAAACCTCTTCTAAGTTTAAATCTCATGAAATCTAAGAATGAGTTCTTAATATATTTGGAGGCAACTTGGTGGTGCCAAGAGGACTGAATTGGAAGTCAGAGGCCTCAAGTTCATATCACTATACCTTCTGATCCTCAGCTTCCCCATCTACAATTTATTGGAATTCAACTTGATGAAGGTCTCTCCCAATTCTAACATTTCACAATAGATAAAAATTCCATGTAGAATTTCACTGCCCATCTAGAGTAGAGAAAAAGAAGGAAGGAGGGAAAAATATTTTTAAGACATTATATGTCTTTGAGCCTTACAACAGTGGGAGATAGGTGCTATTATTATCCACATCCTATAACTAATGAAACTTAGATAGAGAAGAGTTAAATGACTTTTCCAGGTTTTGAAGCAAATATTTGAAGCAGTATCTGAACTCAGATTTTCCTTATTCTAAACCCATGTGACTTAGTGACCTCAACCAAGAGGAAACAATCATGGAAGAAGAAAGGTAGAAAATTCTGAAAATCAGAGAAACAGCAGACAATGTTGTGCTGTTAGTATAATTATTTTACATAAATATTCTGCTTTCTAAAACAGATGTTGGGCATGACTGGAGTGTGTTTCCCAAGCCATACCTCAGAAATACCTACAAGTGATGCATCTAACTGAATGGTGGCTATCTTTGCTGCTCTCACCAAATAAAGATAACTTTCTAGATCGTCCTTTCTCCTTACTCTCCTTTCCTCCCTCTTCCCTTCCTTTCCTTTATCCCTTACTTTTTTTCTATTTCTTCCTTTTCTTCCTTTTTCTCTTTCTTCCTTCTTTTCTTTCATTCTTTTTTCTTTTTTTTTTATTTCTTGCCTTCTTATGTCTTAGACAAGGATAAATTATCATATCATTACCAGAAGGGGAGGGGACTGGTGAAAAAGGCATGTCATCTGCATTTCCTCAGATTGGCTTTTTTATTCATTTGTTTGAATCTAATTCCCCTTCAATGTTTCTCTCCAAATAGCTTATAGTACATTCTGCTAAGTGAAGCCAAAATGACTTTTTTAAATGCTTATTTTCTACAGTGGTCAGTCCATCACACACGGTGATGGGGTGGTAAAAGAAGTTGGGTAACAGATGTTGATGTACCATCTAAAACAGCTGTAATACAGTTTCTCTGACAGGCTTTCTTTTAGAAGTTCTCTTTGAACTATAGGATCTCAGAATCTTAGTGGCCCATCATGCCAAATAGGGAAAGAAATATTCCTTTCTCTTGTCCTGCCATCTATGACTACCCTTAATGAGATTCAGTTTTGGTTCATGCCATATCAGTAGATGCTGTGAGGGAACTGGGAACTATTTTCCCTGGTATAGGCTTTATATTACAGCAAATCAACCATTTTATATGCAAAATTATATTTATTGTTTTCTAAATTCATGCCCAAAAGAACCCTCTGAAGTAGATGGAGGTTTCTATTTTATAGATAAGGAAGTTAAATCTTAGGGACAATAAATATTTGCCCCTTAATAAGACAGCATAGAGCTGAGAAGAGAAGGAATGTTTAAAAGGCAACTCCTCTGTGCCATTGTCTAATAGAAAATGAACTGCTCCCAGAAATCCCTGAAAGATATTTTGTGAAAAGGGATTTAAAGAGGAAAAAATACAAATATATAGTTCTATATATGAACTTGTAGTTTTCAAGATTTTAAAATTGCTCTATATCAGTGGTTGAAGCAAGGAATGATGCCCATTAACCAATATCCAGTTCTCATTTGAAGCTCAGTCATACATCAAATGAAAACAGAAAGGAACTTTTCTTAATGTGTTTTTTTTTTGCTTTAGGAAACACTTCTCAGTAAAAGGACTAGTAAGACATTCATAAATACTACCAAATTTATTCTGTAAATGAAATGCCAAACTCTGAGTGTAGGAAAATATTCTTTATCCATTTACTGAAAAATAATGAGGTAAAGGACAAAGTATCCTAGACTTGGAGTCAGAAAGAGTTGCCTGGTTTCAGTTCTTATTAATGTTGCTTACTAGCATCAGTGAAATGGGATAATAATAATAGCCCTTACCTTGTAGAGCTGTTGTGAGGATTAAACAACAGAATCCATGTAAAAAAAAAAAACATGAGAATTTCACCCATTGTAAATGGAAAGCACATAAATAACTTTCCCCTTTTTCTCCTGTTTCCCTTTCATGAGAATAATTTACTAAAATCTGGTTTTGCTATAAAGATTTATAATGTAAGGCAGGTATTAAGCTTAAATCCATGATATAGGAATCCAAAAACTTGTAGCAAAGATATGTTTCTACTATTTACTATGAGCTGTTTTGGGAAATGGGAGAATTATACAGATGAATATGATCAAATCAAATAATGGAAGCATTTTATAAATCCTAAAGAACTATATAAATATAGTATTATCATTACTATTATGACGATGATGATGATTGTATTATATTATCACCAGTTTTCCTCCACAGAAGTCCTAGTTTAATGCCTCACTGGAAACTGGGTTCATAATGGCTAGGTCAGCAAAAAACAATCTATAAAAAAAAGAAAGACCACAAATAAAGAACCTTCTAGCATCATCCTTCTGAGAATCAATCTAGTAAACTGGGTTTAGTCACATCAATGGAAGGTTGAACACAAAGAGATGATTTTCAAGGACTGTGGGAGGGGTGATACACCAATGTATACAAAGACTATCTAACAGGACTTGGAGACATAAGAATCTGTAACAGTAGAGTAAAATCAAGGATCTTTTGAAACCTTTTATTTTCAAAGAGCTTAAAACCTGGTGAATTAGATTTTTTGTTTTATTTTTAATATAAGCAACATTCCAAAACTTCAAAATTAATCACTTATAAAACCACAAACTACAAATTATATATGATTAGTTATGTAAATTTCAAGTAAATAACAATAATGTTAGCTAACATGTATACATATTTTAGTATATATGCATCCCTATACATATATACATACATATACATATAATGGGTGCTCCAAAAGTTTTAGTGCAGTTTTAAGTTATTGAAGCTTAAAGTTTTCATCAATCCTAGTGGTGTGTCCTTCAATCTGTCTTAACTACAGACTCATCCTTGCCATCCATTAAACTATCAAGTTTTAACACTATACTAATGTTTGCCCTTCATTTTTAAAGAAGACCGTAACATCAAGAAGTTGATGCCATGACGAGCACATGAATTGTATTTGAGTGAAGGAGTGCTGTGCTAAGTCACCAGTCTCACTTTCTCCTCCAGAGTCATCTGGGTACAGTGGCCAGATATGAATCAGGACAACTGGAGATGACTCTGGATGTGGGACAATCAGGGATAAGTGACTTGCCCAAGGTCACACACCTAGTAAGTAAACTAGAAGTTGGATTCAAACTCCCATTTTCCTGAATCTAAGACCAGTACTCTATCCACTGCACCACCTAGCAGTCCCTAGCACCACACTAAGACACTTCTTATAATCCTGCAATATTTCTAGTGTATTACATATATATCATTTCAATCAGTCCTCAAAATATGGTCTGTTATGATCCCATTTTATATGAGAAGAATTTGAGGCTATGAGAGATCAAGTTAAGGTAAATGCCTAGGATCCCATTCCTAGTGTCTGAGACAGGATTCAAATGTATGACTTCCTGACTCCAAGTCCAGGTATATTACTTAATTGCCTAATAACAGCAACAACAAGAAAATGTATTTTTGCAGCTCCTTCTGATCTCTTTCGCTTGCATATGCAGAAAACTATAATATCCAGAAGAAGAGTGGAAAGTCCAGTGAGATCTGATGAGGAAATAACTTCTAGATGTGGGAGTAAGATCAAGGAGGGCTTCCTAGAGCAGGGAGCATTTGAGTTGAGCCTTGAAGAGTGGGCAGAATGCCAAAGGATAATGATAGTGAAATTGAGGGATAAGGAGTTTATACTTTATTTAATGGAAAATGTCAAATGATTTTAGTAAGCCACTGAAGATATTTAGACCTGAGAATGATTTGATCTTCCCATGTACCAGGAAGACCAATCTGTCAATCTTATGTCTTATGAATTAGGAAGGGAGAGTCTGGAAGGCATGAACTTATATGTTAACAATATAAAACAGAATAGGGGAGAAAGAATTAAGGAATACTGGAGATAAAAAGCATTTTGTAGCGGATAACTGGTACTCCAGAAAAAAAATTCAGGACTGGAGACAAATATTTGAGGCCATCTAATTTAATCCTCTCATTTTACAACTCGGATAGGTTAAATAACTTTTCTAATGTCCCATAGATGGTAAATGAAAGAACAGAAGCTTGAATCCAGAATTTCTGGTTCTGGAAATAGCTCTCTCCATTCTCTGAGTCTCATTTTCTTCAGGTGTAAAATGGAAGTATTGAATTGGATAAATTCTAAAGTTCCTTCCTCCTCTAAATCTTATATCCATACCCATATCATAGGATGGGAGGAGGATCAAAAAATCTTGTTATTGCAAAAGCCAAAAGAATAGGAAGGGATGGGATCACAGAACTTTAAAGAACCATATAATCCAACCTTTCATTTTAGAGATGAGAAAACTGAGGCTACAGAAGGAATAAAGGGAATAGCTTTTATTAGGTGACTTCTTGTATGTCATACTAGCTAAGTGCATTGTACAATTATTTAATTTGAGCTCATAACAATCATAGGAGGTAGATGTCATTATATTATTATCCTTTTATTAGAGTTGAGGAAACTAAGTCAGGCAGATGTAAAGTGTCTTGCCCATAGTCTGCAGCTTGTAGTGTCTAAAGCTGATTTGAACTCAGGTCTTCTTTACTCCAAATTCAGTGTTTTAGTCACCGTACCCATCTCATGAAAGCCTAGGAAATTTAAGAGACTTGCTCAAGATGACACAAACAACAAATATCAAAGGCAGAACTGAATCCTGAAAACAGATCAAGAAGGATAAGAACAAAATAAAGTTCACTTAATTTGGAAATTTGGAGGCCACTAGTTATCTCTGAGAGAACTATTTCAATAGTTTCATTGGAGAGGTAGAAATATAAATCTGTTTGAAAGGTTTGGGTTTTATTTGGGGATGAAATAAATAGAGGCAATGATTGGAGATCACAAATAAAGGAAATGAGATTCAAAGGAGATGTTTAGGATTATTAACAGAAAAAAAAGTGTGAGTGTGTGTGTGTGTGTGTGTGTGTGTGTGTGTTCGCGCAAGCGCAAGCAGAATAGGATTAAAATGCTCCAGGATAAAAGATTAAGCACTAGACTAGATGATGACGAAAATGAAATTAAAATAAAGAATAAAATTTTAGAAAAAGCACAGCCAAACATGAAAGTGCATAGAAATTGGAGCTTTAAAAAAAAACAAAAAACTTTTCAACCCAGGATGATCTGGGCATTTCAGTTTCCAATTAGATATTCTGAAAGAATAGAATTTTCTGACATTTATTTTATTTTTTTCTCTCAGTCAGACCTGCATTTGCATATTCTCATGAGTGATTGATTGAAAATGCCAGCATCAGTAAAGCTCTTAGGAATGGTCAGAAAGCAGGACTTTAAATCTGTGTCAGAGTCTCAGGAGCAGGGAGTAAAAGTGGGACTTCCAAGGCAGAGCAGGTTAAGTATTTTGCAGGGTAAAGACAGCTCCTGCCCTCCCCCCCCAAAGCAAGTTAGATTTAGGAAGTACTTTATTTTATCTTAAATTACTGGATCTCTCCATCCTGCTACTCACAAGATTGATCCTACTACTGTTGATCCTACAACAGCTCCATTTCTTATCTAAACTGCCTTTAAGAACTTATAATGACCCCTTTTCTCACAGGAACTCAACATATCAGTGCTAAAATTAGTGTAGATACCTGGCCTCCATAACCCACTGTAGCTCACATCTCCCATGCTCAAGAGATCTTCCTTCCAGCCTCAACATCTCTAGGCATTGAGGAAGCTGTGATTACAGTTGTGGACCACCATATCCAGGTTGGAAAATATTTTCAACAAGCAGTCTGCTTGTCATTTCTTTGTATAGAAAAAGAACCATAACATAGACTTCTGATTAATTGTTTTCTAATTGTTTCATGTTCTAACTCCCCAGTTCCCCAGCAATTTCTTTAAGGTGTGGGGACCCTGCTCCATTTCTGCAGTACTCCACTGAGCACATTGCACAGTGCTAGACACATGGCAGGCTATAAACATTTGTTAATTGATTTTTGTACTTTATATTAGAGGCAAAGAGACTCTGAGTATCCTAAGTGCAAAAGCCACAGATTAAATTTAGGAAGAAAATAAAAGTAGAATTTTTGAAAGCATAAATAGTGTTCACTGGTTTATCATGCAAAGATAAGGAAGTAATGCAGTCTCACAGCACCAAGGAAACACTTAAAATATAGCAGAGAAAAACAAAATAAAGTAAATATTTTCAGTATAAGATTTAAGAAAGGGTCTTCAGAATCAAGTCTAGTCCTCCTTTTTCTTCCCCATTAAGTAGATGAGGAAACCAAGACCTGAAAATGCTAAGTGACTCAACCCAATCTTATACAGGTAATAAGTGGCAAAGAAGATATGAACTTATTATCACCCTAGATTCCAAATCAGTGTTCTACATACTGTATTCTTAGACAAGGGGGGGGTTAGTTTTCTCCGTTCCTCAAGTACCCACTTTACCATCCTCCCTTCTGTCAGTGGATCACCTCAATATATAGCAATATCATATCTATATTTTGAAAGGATTAAAATGGGTTTCTCAAACTGTATACCACTGATATTGCAAACATTCTAGTAACATTCTAGTAAAGAAAACAATGAGTAAAGGTAGCATTGCAAGTGATTATCCTGTCCTTACTTAAAAATAATTATCTTTGTAAGTGAAGAACATTTCTTGATTAAATCAATCATCACATGAGAACACGGTCTATTAGACCTCTTTTGATAATTCTCCTAGACTGCTCAACCTCCTCACCAACAGCCTTGCCTTATTTATATCTTCTTTCTACCCACCCCACCCCTTTCCATCTCACCTTTATGTTTTCTTTCACTTTATTAGAATGTAAGTCTCTTATGAAATTGGATCATCTTTGTTCTTTGGTATTCATGATTCAGCCCAATACCTGATATATAGTAAGCACTTAATAAATATTTTATAGCTATGTGATGATGATGTTTATCCTTCATTCTTGAAGACTATGACATCAGGGAGGTGATACTATGACAAGCACATGAATTGAATTTGAGGAAGGGGGAGCTGTACTAAGTCACCAGCCTCACTTCATCCTCCAGAGTCATCTGAGATCTGTGGCCAGATGTGAAATCAAGATGATTCTAGATGGTCATGGATGTGAGGCAATGAGGGTAAGTGCCAAATGTATGAGATCAGGTTTAACTCCTGTTCTCCTGACTCCAAGACCAGGCTCTATCCCCTGGACCAAATGCTCCTAAACATGGCAGAATGAATAATCAAGTCACCAAGGATACAAATACCAGATGAGTACATCAATATGGATACCATAAAGGTCCCCTTTTGGATTTGGTTTATATGAGTAATTTACTATTTTTCCAATATAGTTTCTTTGTGCATAGTTGTTTGCACATTGTTTTCACCATTAGACTGTGAACTCCTTGAAAGCAAGAATTTTTTTCTTTCTTTGTATCCCCAACACTTAGTACATGTCAGACTCATGTCAGTGCATGATAAATGCAGTTGAGTGATTGATGATTATTTGTTCCCTCTCTTTATTCTATGACATAGCACATGAAAGGATGATAAAATTATACCAGAGAACACCCTGCCCATGGAACTTTGGACCTCCTTATATTTAGGTTTAAAAATACATCTAGAGAAAAATGTGGTTAGACAAAAGTTCCTGCAATAAAGTTTGGACATTCTTGTGGATTGCAAGCCAGAGAGGAGTAATATGCTTATCAGATTCATAGGTTTCATTAAAAGAAACCCTGCAGCCATAATGAGAGAGGTGATATTTCCTCTGTACCCAGCTTTGTCTTCAGATCACATATCATGTTCTGTTCTGGGTGACATGTTTTAGTAAGGGCAATGACAAACTGGAGAATGTCCAACAAAGGTTTTCCAAGATGATGAGTGGACTTAAGTCATAAAATTCTTGAAGATACTGAGAGGGATATTAACTTTGAAGAAGAAAAAGCCTTAGTATGAGTAGTATAGCTCTTCAACAAAATAAAAACTGGAGGCTTATTGGTTGTAACAGGCTTCCTAGATAGCTTTGCCTTAGACCATCTGAGGCTAAGGACAATTTGCATGTTCTAGCCCTAGAGTTAGGGGAGATACCGATTGCATCCTTCTCCTTCAGTTCTTTATTTAAGTACTTACCATGCCAGATATAATGCTTAGCACTGAATATATAAATATAAGAAAAAGAACAGTCCTATCTCTCAAGGAATTTACATTCTAATGTAGGAAAATCATAGATAAAGGGAGCTGGAGAAAAGGAAAGGTTGAAGAGAACATTCAACTAATAATATTTTTGTTTTATATTTTTACTCAAGTTCATCCCCTTATATCCATTATTAATACCTCCCCTCTGTTTCAGGCCAAAATTGTGTTTGTTTTGTTTTGTTTAACAAGACAATTGTCTTCAACTCCTGTTTTTCTTTACTTGAGTCCCTTTTTAAACCTTTTCAGTTCAAAGCTAAGAGATTAATTGTCCTAGACCCTAAGTCTTATAATGTTCTGCTTAAAACCTTTCAGAAACTCCCTCTCACAAAATAAATAAATAACTTCCAAACCCCTTAGCGTGAAATTAAAAGTCTTCCATAATGCATCCACAATCTACCTTTTTTATTTTTTTACTTCCAATTGGCAGTGAGGTTGATACATGCATTGCCAAAGCTAGTTCAGTATTTGGGAGGCTCTGAAAGAAAGTATGAGAGAGAAGAGGTGTTAGACTGACTACCAAACTGAAGATCTACAGAGCCATTGTGTTGATCATTACTATATGCCTGTGAAACCTGAACAGTCTACCTAGCACTATGTCAGGAAACTGAATTGCTTCTATTTAAATTGTCTTAGGAAGTTTCTGAAGATCACCTGGCAGGAGAAGATAATAGACACTGAGATCCTTTCTCAAGTGAAACTGCCTAACATTCCAACATTACCACAGAGAGACAACTACATTGGACTGGTCACATTGTTAGAATGCCAGGCATATGCTTGCCAAAAAGACTATTTTATGGAGAACTCTCACAGGGCAAGCACTTACAAGGGGGTCAGAAGAAGTGATACTGTGACACTCTGAAGGTCTCATTGAAGAATTTTTGAATTGATTGTACAGCATGGGAGACACTCACACAGGACTACCCAGCATGGTGTACCTTCATCAGTGAGGGTGATGCACTCTATGAGGAAGGTAGAATTGAAGCAACCCAAAGGAAATGTGACATCCATAAGTTTAGAATAGCCATACCAGTTGTTCACTTGGACTATTTGTGCCCCATCTACGGTAGAGCATTCTGAATTCATATTGGTCTGATCAGCCATAATCAGACACACAATAATTTATTCAAACATAGTTATATAATTTTAGTTTTCTTCAATGTCGAAGGACAAGAACCAACCAACCAACTTGTAATCTACTATTCTCTGGTGCTCTCTCCAAATTGGATTACATTCTCAAAACTTGAATTTTTTAGTCTGTACTATTATTATAACTTGGAATATTTGAAAACTAATCTCCTTATACAGTCACTTGTCAAAGATCTATCAATCTTGATAAATCTAGTTCCTGTGCCACTCCCTCCATGAAATCTCACCCTTTAGTCAGAAGAGATGCTTTTCCTTCTCCTTTACCCCATTCATAACATATATTCCATGTATTATGATTTGTAGTTTTTGTGAACTTGTCAAATCTCTCCTACTATATTATAAGTTTCTTGATAAAATCTATATCTCTTTCAAATCTAGTACAGTAGAGGCCTTTACTAAATATTTTTGAATGAGTGAATGTATGGAACAGAAATCCTGGATGTGAAATGTATAAACAAAGTACACTTGTAAAAAAATTAACTGATGTGAGAGCAATAAAGTCCAGTGACTTTAAATTTTTAACATTTCTTTAATGTTTCAACTAGAAAAGTTATAGCAATCTGTAGCTTATATACTGCAAATATAATGTAGCTCAATGAAACTATACAATTACTCAAACAATCGCTCACTCACACAAGGTGAGTAAAGATTAATGCTGGGTACATTGTAGAGAATGCTAATTTCACAGCTTCATAGTTTCTAGGGAGACAGTAGGTAATAAAGCATGTTTATAGTGTAGAAAACATTTGAAAGACTAACTGCGTTGTAGTTGCTACCATGTGCTACATTGAAAAGATACTAGTTCTTTTACTCTACCAAAATCCATTTACTTAACCATTTATTCCCAATCTATTTGAACATCTTTCAGAAGGCACAAAAATCAAATTATAGGAAGGTCTGTTTAAGTGATGCTGATTTGCAGTCATGCGGTAGTTGTTTTCCCTAAGGTCAGGATGTCTAAAGCTGGTAAGTGGATGAAGTATCTTTTGATGGAATAGCAGTAGGACCAAAGAAGAAAGAGAAAATGAAGGCAGCAAAGTAGGTGACATTTATGACCACAGGCTTAGTTATAGCAACAACTCCAGTGAACAGCCAGTTAGCAGACAGGCATGTATGAATTTCATGATGGTGAACATGGGTCACTAATGCAATGACTATCATCCCCAAAAGTCACTTAAATTTTTCAAAACTACCTCCTCAACTTACTCATAAACAGCAAGTAGTACTGTCCTAGAAAAACTGAATTCTTGGGAGTAAAAACTTTATTAGCCAACTAAAGCTGATGTCAACAACCACAGACGGCCTATAAATTCAGGGTAACTACCTCCCTTGCTAACTGTGGGAGGTTTGCTGCCCTGAGAAGAATCTGTACTTAAGTTTGACATGAAAGGCAGATGGTGAGGTACATTAATGCTACCATGGCCAGTCCTAGTAGAGAATCAAATTCTGGCACTTTTATTTGGTTACCAAGGACTTAGGAAAATATGAAAGACAAAGTGTTACCTTGGCTATTTCAATACTCCTCATGAGATAAACTGGGGAGCTCTTTGGGAACAATAGTTCAACTACCTGAGAGAGAAGCAGAATAGGAAACAGTGAAGACAAAAAAAAACTGGAATTGTAAAGATAGACCCTTACCACAACCATATGAGTTGTTTAGTGAACATAGAGATGAGCAAACTTACAGAGATGAAGTAATAACATCCTGCCTCAGATTTATGAACTATATGACTTTGAGCAATTCTAACACCTCATAGCCTCAGTTTCCTAATTGTTAAAAAGAAAATAAAAATAACACATATTTCGAGAGATTGTTCAGTAAGACAGAGCCAACTGGAGGAGTAACAAGTGGAGCAGTGGGCCTGGAGATGGGAAGACTCAAGTTGAAATCGGTCCTCAGACGCTCACTATCTGTATAACCGTGGACTAGTCTTCTGTATGCATTGGTTTCCTCAACTGTAAAATGTAATTATTTAGCCCTATAGTGCTAAATAAATGTCTGCTAGTCTTATGATCATCATAAAACTAATGAAAAATTAAGCATTGTCCAAATGCATTTGATTAGTTGATAGTAAATTAGACATGTAAGTAATGCTTTTAAAATCTGAATAGAAAGCATGTGTGTGACTATGTGAACTTATCTGCTTTTATGATTCTATATATCCCATAAAGAGAGTTACTGATTCTCTCTTATTTCATCCTGAACTAAAGCTTTTTATTATAAAAATGTGTGCCACCACTGGGGACTTGGAACTGACATATCTCACTGCTGGTCTCTCTACAACCAAGCTGGGCAATAGTCAATATTTGGCTTGTTTTCAAAACTCTCTATGAGCCTGGTTTCTCCCTCTCTGTCTTCCCTTTTTCTCTTATTATGCTCCCTTACAAGAAAGTTATAGCTGCTAATTTGAGTATGTAGCATAGCAGCTGGGATGGCCTAAATTTGTTAGTTGCCAAAGTTAGCCAGGAAAATCGGTCTCATTGCTAATCGTCCTTGAGTTTTCCTTGCACGAAACTAAATAAGGATCGTGGAATTGCAAAGTCCCAAACATCAAATTAACAAACCAGCATCATTAACTCAATGAGCTTGCCATGAAGTGAAAAAGGGCAGCCAGCTAATCTGCCAGCTGCAGTTACCCTCACAGATTAAAGCATGGAGTGCAGAGATTCAAAGGCTATGACTTCACTCATAGGAAAAGAGAAGAGGAGGTCCGATCAATCCCCTTATATATTTGGACTGATTTGACAATAGGAAATGAAAAACCCACGCCTTTCTAAAAATAAGTTTGTTTCATTAAGAAGATACATGAAGGACACTGCCCTATCAGCACTTCACATACAGACATGCATAGTATACACAAACACCTGAATGGTCAAATAGCTGCATCAATTCTCTACTGTTACTGAGAATTAGATGGAGCCTGCCTAAGTAGATAAAATAGTTAAAGTAGACCAAGTGTGTTTTTCTTCTTCTTCCTCCCACTTTCTCCACTCCTCTAGTCACCAATCTCTCTGTCATATAAGGACTAGCCTTATTAGCTACATTGCCTCAAAACTTTGCTTTCAGTCAACAACCTAATGAATTTGTCTCCTAACAAGGCCTTAGTTGATAACTGAAGCAAGGTTATCATTCCATGGGATATTTGAAGCCGCAAAAATCCAGACAAATAAATTTCTCAATCAATAAATAAATATTTATTAAGTCCTTAATAAGTGGCAATCATTGTTAAAGAGTTAAAAACCACATCTGATCCTCTAAAAGCTTACATTTTAATGACTTTATATGAATAAGTTAAAGATAAATGCATAAATTATATAACCTCAGAAGATAAGGTATTAGTATCTAATAGTAGAAGTTTAGACCGGTAGATGAGAAATATTTGAGTTTTGCCAGTAGCCCTCAGATTTTATGACCAACTACCCCTTAGATATACCTGAATGCATTATCCAACATTGATGGCTCATTTTTCTTACATGATGTGGAATGTTCTGTTTTCCATAAGCTATATTATCCACACAACAGATACTTACAACTTAAAGAGCCTAAATTCCATTTATCTTAATTATTGTTGATGGAAATCTTTCTAAAATAAATACTATCTTTCCCTGCATTCTTACCAAGATTGCACCAGACAATGATTAAATATTTCTAGAATCCTCTGGGTCATCATTGTGAGTATTCTCCAATGGAGAGGGAAGGGTATAATAGAAATGATCATGAAACTGATTCCTAAATGCAAAGCAAGTCCTAAATTCCAGTTATGGTCTGCCAGTTGAATGACTGTATTACTTATCCAATCTGATACTCAGTCTCCTGATCTGTAAAAGGCCAGGGGGGTGGGGAAGTGGGTGAATTACAAGAGATTCCTTAGAATGCTATGAATGGTTTTTTTCTTCTACTTAATAGTAATAAACCTTGGGTCTATCTAATAGTTTTTTCATTTTTTTTTTTTGCTCCTCAGAAGTCAAATTAGTAGATGTTCTCCACCTGCCTCAAACATTCCCTCTGCCCTTGAGCTCTATTCTTCTTCTGTTTTGTGGCTTCTAGTCTCTTATAGACCTGGGAAACCAGATATCCAAGCTACTTTGTGAAATGTGTGTCAATAATGTTGACAAGAAACTCATCTCTACACAAATAAGGTGAGTTTGTATATTTTTCAACCTCTGTTTCATCCATTCTCTACTGCCTTCCTCCATCACTATCCTTTGCCTTTTTATCCCTGATATATATAAAATTAAGTAATCTTGTTCATTTGTAAATTGATTTTTCAATTTCCCTTTTATTTTATTTTTGCCTGTTGTATCTTAGAGAACTCACAACAATTAGGATTTTTTTTCATCTACTGAAAAATCATTTCCAAACACCTGGGCTGAACAGAGGGCTACACACTGTGCCTACTTTCAGTTTTAAGCACATTGGAGAACTGAATTGAAATGGTTGATCAGTTTTGCCAGATTTTTCCATTGAAAGCAATCAAACCACACACAATATTACAAGCCTTGTTCTAGAGGTAAAGAGCAGATGAATTCTCCTGTACCCCAATATTTGATTTACCTAAATGATTTATGTATGTACAAGAGTGGTCATGAAAATAAAATGTACAGAGTCCAGACACCTAATACAAATGACAGAATTATATTTGACTGGCAGCCTCTTGGCTGCCTCCCACAGATGACATGGCTGCAATGCCATCAGTGCTAGCTTGATTGTAAACCACCATTACTCTCAACTCTCATAGGCCAGAATACCACTGGCAAGGAAAAGCAGAGAACAGAGGCAATTACGTGGAGAACTCAAATAGAAATAAGCTTGATTTTGGCTGAATTATTGAGCTAATTCAGGCAGAAGTGGATTTCCTACCTGGATTATCTAGGTAATTGCTTCAGTTCTCCACTTCACTTTGACTATGACACCTGGCCAAAGAAACATCCACTCTTGTAAATTATAAACAATAGCATCCCCAAACAATAAAAAATATAAATAATCACTCAGCAAATATTTCATTCTAGCTATAGATTCCTCTAAAATAAAAAAAACAGTGATCTATTCTGAAGGACATAGGGAGAAAAAAAAGAATTAGTGAAGACTTTTTAAAGTACTAATTCATTATAAAATTGATGTAGTTTATATTGGAAATCAAATAACATAAAGGCGATCATGATGTCATGGTATATCAGTTACAACCTATTCTTTAAAAAAGCCTGACAAGGTCTTCCTTTATAACTGGTAAAAATTATTTTCCTCAATCTACAAAGCAAAATAATATTAATATTGTGGTTAGTAGCCATCTGCTTCATGAGAATTCTGCACAATCATTAGTCTAAACTGATGGCATTGTGGCAGGCTGCCACCTCCCAAGAGACCAGTCTCCAAAACCCATCACCATCTTTGAATCAGCCTCAAATCAGAATGGGCAAATCGCATGCAAAAGTATCTGCTCTGTACAGAGACCTCACTCACTAAATCCAGTTTTTGGACACTCAAAACTGAAATATTATCCCACAATGAAATGTAGTATTAGCCATAGATGGTAAGGGAAATCAGAAAGCACGGAATAAACAGGAGGAATTTGGGCCAGATGCCAGGTCCAACAGAGTTACTAGCAACCTGTGTTCTACTCAACAACAGTAGTTTACACTACAAAGTCAAAACTTACCAAGCTGTGAGGAGTTCAGCTCATCGCAAAATCTCACTGAAGTTGCTATAACTTTTCAGAGAAAACTGCTGCAAAGATAGCAACATGCAAAGGGATTCAAAAGAAGAGTGAACTAAATATTTTTCATAGGTTTTCCACTAGAAAAATTTCCACTAGAAAAAAATCAGAAGTTAAATTTTTAACCTGACATTATCTCTCTCTCTCTCTTTCTCTGTCACACACACACACACACACACACACACACACACACACACACACAAGCACACAAGCACACAAGCACACATACAGACACTGCAATAGCCTAATCTAATTATCTTTAATATACTGTATGAGAGGTCCTATATTTTCATGTTAGGGTAACCTTTAAGAAGTTCTACAATACTTCCATCATAGACCATATAAAATCTTGCAA